>NC_143567.1:26918750-27250000 GCF_054136105.1 Typopeltis vanoorti | reverse complement strand
AATTGTTAGCCTAGCGACGGTGCCTACTGCAATGTGGCTGAACAAGTGCTCTTATTAAGTCATGCCATGAGCTGGCTGCCTCTATGTTACACCCTGTCAATAGTACTGACCCTGTTATCCACTTTACCAACTTTATATCTATCCCCATGTGCTGCAGTTTATTTATTAGAATTCCATGCAGTATCCTGTCAAAAGCATTTGCAAAGTCCAGCAGTATCATTACTTTTATCCAATCTAATTGTCACTGTATTATAAAACATGAGCACGTTATTGAGAGACATGACTTACCCTTCACAAAACCATATCCTCCCCTCCCCCATATAGTATTCCATTTTTGTCTGTTTATTCCTGTATTTTGCTCTTGACCAACTTCTCTAGTACCTGGACTATGACTCCTGATATACTGATTGGCCAGTAATTTGCTACGGGAGTCTTGGAGTACCTCCTTTATGCATGGAATTATTTATTCCCCTCTTTCCATCCCTTAGGGACTAACCCAGAGCTGAGACTTGGTTAAACATGGTCAAAGGCACTGCCAATTCCCTAACACCTTCTCCTAAAACTTGAGCTTGTATACCATCTAATCCCATAGCTGTATTCACATCAAGGTTCTATAATATGCTATGCACCTCCACTTCGTTTACCTCAGTTTCCATGTAAGCCTTTACATCTCTTATTACTACAGTGTGTCCTACCTGGATGATATACTCTTGCAAAGTGTTCACTTTATAATTCTACTGTTTTGCCTGATTCAGTTTCCTCCCTTCCGTCTGCATTCATCAAAATTATTCCGCCACAAACATTCTTCCTTTTACTTGCATCATCTCCCCTATCCCTTTCAAAATTTTCCCACCAAGTGTAATGACCGGAGAAAGGAAGGAAGGTATAACTATAATATTCAACACTAAACCTCAAAATAATCCTAATGGCAGGCACTATCAAGTAGAGTGATGTAGGCATACATCAAAATGAGGAATGGGACAGTGACTTATGCTTGTGGTCCCACAGAAAGTTTTACTAAGGAAGAAATTGAGGAATTTTTCATGACATTAGAGGATGCAACTGACATAAATGAGATATCTGATCCTTGCTCAAGAGCAGAGTAGGAAAGAGAGAGAGAGAGAGAGAGAAAAAAAAAGCAAAACTAGTGTTGATAACTACCACCTTGAATATCTGTTCAGCACATAGACCAATCATTATGACTGCCATCTTCCAATAAAAACATTGAGAAAGTCACATGGAGAGAAGACACAAGAAATAAGAAAAGCCACATTGACTATGGTATATTCATGCTAGTTCAGGACATAAGAATATAGGAAGTGGTCACCATTAAGTTTTGAGCAAGATAAAAATGAATTTCATATTGAAAAGAAAAATATACAAAAGTTTTGAAAAAAAAAAAGAATAAAAATGCAAAAGAATTGAACAGCTTTCAGAAATAAACTGTAGACTGAAATATATAAATCATATTCAAGAAACAAAATTAAAGAATTTGAAAACACAAAGGCATATGGTAATGTTGTATGCAAGACAGAAATATTAGAACTCCATAGTGGTGTTAGATCTTGAATGAGGACCTTTTCATCAAAACGATCATTCATTCAAGATTTAACAAGAATACAATACTGACCAAGAAATACTTGTACTATTAGTGAAGAAAACAAATTGTAAAAAGAGAACATATTTGATTTACCTTAAAGGAAGTAATGAGGAGGAGAATTTTGTCTGTCTAAATAGAAAATTTGTTATTTAAAAGCATTAGTGATTAAAATATACTCTGTGCAAAATGCTAACAAAGGTCCAAAGGTTACGTGCGAGTTACCTACGATAGCATAACGCCCGAGGCGAAAGCATTCGTGGAAAGCAAATCAAACTCGGTTCTATGAAAAGAGCGCTCTTTAAGGAGAAGAATTGTGATGTGATAACGTGAGGGTGAATAGGAAGGCGGCATGAGAAATTTCTGTAACCAAAAGAGGGTGCGACAAAGGAGAATAAATGCGGGTTCATGCGGGTTTCAACCCCGTTTTTTTTTTTTTTTTTTTTTTTTTTTTTTTTTTTTTTTTTTTTTTTGTTCCCATTCTCGTTCGGAGTTACGATGCTGACCAGTGGAAGGAAGCTCTACGATGACCGATGGTAGGCCTTTCCCCATTGCTGACTGACTAGTATTGGACGAGCTGTACACGAGATCGGTAAAGGTTTTACCGGGATGAGACAGCAGAAGGATCCCTCTGGAAAGCGGTCAGGCTAACAACAGTGACCAGCAAGATGAGCGTTTGCCCAGCAGAATGCAGAAAATGGCTATATGTGACGAGCAACATGACCTCCACGTGGATGTGACTTGCTGAAGCAAAAGGTATCAAAGGACAGATGAAAGGGACACGGCAACCTCAAGTGGCGGTGGTAACGTACAGAAATTTCTTATTCAGTTAACAATTTGCTTTAGAGGAAAAGAGTGAACGAGAATTTAGTTGGAAGGGAAGATGGACAGTTATTTAGAGAACTTTTCAGTTATTAATGTGCTTAGTGATTTGTTAATTCCATTGGACTGGTAGTCTGAAGATTTAAGATTTTGTGTGAGACCTAATTAATGTGGAGAGGCCTATGTTGACAATTGAAGTTAGGAATTATGAACTTGTATTTTATGCTAAGTGTGTATTTATTTATTTAACCTAAGGATAAGAGTTGTATGTTCATTAATTAGAGTGTTCTTTTATTGTTTGTCAATTGATTTAGTAATGATAATGTGATATTCTTTTAATATGTTAAACTTATTTGTAAACTCATTAGATTCTTAATAAACATGTTTTGCTATGTAAGCCTGAGCATGAGACTAATTTTACCACTCATAAAAGTTCGAACCTATGCATAAGGGAATTTTAGAGTAATAAGGCCACGACTGCAAGCTAAGATTTCTATAGACGCTTTAAACTTTTAACAAGATTAGGTTGCTCTAAAGCTCTGGGAGGTTTCTCTGAGGCAAGAATTCTTCTGTCCTAGAACTCTGACTGGTGCAGCTTAAACAAATTTGTCAGAATTCGAAAAGGAAACGATCCCAGAGGGATAAATTAGAGATCTCATTCTTAGTTGGCATAAAAGGGAATAATAGAAGTATAGTTTATAAGAAAAATGCAACGACGTAACAGTGGACTTAGGAAGTTAACAAGGCATTCTTGGAAAGTGTATTGAAATATTCTAGCAAGTAAGTTAGCATATGAGCTGATAGCATACAGAGAAAATGTAAGATAGTGAAGCAGCGTATAAAACTAACTAAACAAAAGTCATGAGAAGACTTGTAGGAATACAAAAGAAAAATATCAGGAAGATGATAAAATGTTCTGGAGGCTATTGAAAAGCTTAGAAATGGAGGAAAGAGTATACTGGAAAAGGAATAAGGTGACGAAACTGAAGCTAAAGATATTCTAAATGTCTGGAGTAATTATTTTGAAAGAGGACTAAATTAAACAGGAGGTGATAGAATGGTGATAGGAAATATTATTAATTAAAGATTCCAAGAAATTATATACTTGGTTTAATCCATTATCCAAGTATATTATTTCTTGGTATCTTTAATTTATAATATAACCAAGTGAAAAACTTTCAACAAAAAAAATATTATTATTATTATTACACCCTCCATGGAGTCAGCAGACTCATCATGGAAGGTTCATTTAACTGACAACATATTTATCATACAGAATCTTAAAATCTTCAACACTCCTTGCATTAACAACATATTCTGGTAATATGTTCCATTCACTGACAATTTCCCCATGTAAAAATCTCTTCACACCTCTCTTCACCACACTATTACATAACTTCCAAGGATGGCCTCTGGTTTTTCTCCACTCATTTTCTCCCCTTTTTTGTAATCCTGTCTGGATTTAATCTAGAAAAATCCTCTCACTAACTTAAACATCTCTATCATATCACTTCTTTTCCTTCTATCCACATTTCTTCATCCTCTCTCCATAGCCAGCATTCCAGTCTCGAAATTATCTTAGTCACTTGTCTCTGGTTCCTCCAATGTTTCCACATCACATTGAAAACCAGATGATCAAATCTGAGCACAATAGTCCAAGTGTGGTTTGACCATTACTTTATACAGTGGCACAACCACTTCCTTAACCCTATATGTTAGAGTACTTCTTATCATAGTGGTGTAGTATCATAGTACTTCTTATCAACCCTTGCAATATGCCCTGTAAACTTCAGTCTACTGTCAACCATCACTTCCTGCAATACAGCACTGTCAGTATAGTACAGACCCTTATATTTCTGCACTCCAAAATGCAACACCTTGCATATTAAAACTACAGTCTCACTCCTTTGTCCAAGTCAAAAGTCTATTCAAAACTTCCTGAAGGGAATCAGCAATGCTACTTATAATTCTTCCCAGCTTTGCATCATCAGCAAACACCTGAAGATCTCCAGTCAGTCCACATGATATATCATTTACAAACAAGTTAAACAGCAGGAGATCAAAAACAGAACCCTGAGGCATGCCATTGGTTACCCTCCACATTGAAAACCAGGTGATAAATCTGAGCACAATAGTCCAAGTGTGGTTTGACCATTACTTTATGCCAAGAGTCTCCTCCTTGGAGAGACTGCTCCATCATACACAACTTGCTGGTATTTTTCAGGGAACCAACTCCAATCCATCTAACCAATATGCTATCTATTCCTATCCTTTGCAGCTTGTACACCATCTTATCATGTGTAATCTATCAAATGCTTATGCAAAGTCCAGGAATATCATTGCATATGATCTCTCTTATCTAACACACTCATTGCCTTATCATAAAATGCAAGTAAATTGCTAAAACAAGATTTTGATTCTGTGCCTGCTCAGAAAACAATAGCCTTTCTAAATGCCCAATACCAAACCCATTAAAATGCAATCCATCAGCTTTAAACTATTTCAACTTTCCTTCAAATTCACTTCATAGATTTACAAAGTAAACTCCCTTTGCTTCACACAACTCAGCCATCTTATTATTCATTATCTCTGCTCTCCTTCTTAATTTACTATTGTCATATCTGGGCGACACACTAATGACTTTTCCAACGACACTATTATCCCTTACCTGCCACAACAACTTCCTCAAGTCTCTATCAACATTCTTTTTTTTACCAAGTCATTTGTGTCTACAACTATGACTAATTCTGATGCTCATTCTTTACTTTTCTGCAACACATCAGTTATTTGTTTCATTATTCTACCAGGAAAGCATGTTTTGTGGACTTTATTAGTCATCACACCTCTAATGATCAAGTTCCTATACAATGATATATGATCATCCTTTGACTCTTTTTTCTTAATACTAACTTCCTTTTTCTCATTCTTATCAGCTGATCTCTTCTTTAGATGTTAATATCATCTTCTAGATGTTTCATTTTCACTAATCTTGCCTAAGCTCTTCTACTATGGTCCTGACCCTTGCTCCCATTTCTAATCACTAATCTATTAACAGACTTTTCACATACATTAATGCTTTCCTTCTTTTCATTTACTTTAACAGTCCACAAATCTTTTACATGTTTCAGTGCATCCACTGGAGAAAAATCCAAGGCAGAACTTGATCTTTGTGCCAAAGCTTGTATATAGACTGGAAAAAGAAATGCAGCACAATTTACAATAAAAAGCCACACTGTACATGAATTTAAAGCACTTTTTTTTTAGCACAGCTCAAATCTACCACTACCTTCACTCGCGACACTCGGTAGGGATGTTCAAGAGGGATGCAATTAGGAGGCATGTTAGTACTTACGTAGAAGAAACTCTCAAAATCTGAAATGTGTAAAGGCAAGTGATATTCAACCAGAAATGCTCAAATATGGACATAAAAGGTTTTACAGTGACTCCACCTGCATAATTCAGATGGCTTTGTTAGAAGGTGTATGCATACATACTTCAGACTAAAAAAAATTGGAAAGAAAAACAAGCTATTTTCAGGCCAAATATATATTGTTAGGAGCAACTTTTCAGTTTAAGACATAGTTGAGAATCATGGAAATATAATAAGGATCTAAATATTCCTTTTATATATCTGAGAAAGACACAAATGCAAGGTGCCAAGAAGAGATGTTCAAAATGCTACAATTAGATGATGTAAACCAGACATTATATCAGCATGCCTAGTTCTTAGTTAACCTGCTCTTTATATAATATGCTGTAGATTTGAATCCCAGCATGGTATGGATGTTTTGTGAATGTTTTTAGGCAGAAATCTTTGTTGCCTAGCATGAGACCACCACACTTATTGTAGACCTCTAGTGACTAAAAAAAATTTTGTGTTTGGCTTCTAAATTTCCAGATTTTCTAATCTGGAATTTAATTAATAAATAAAGATGTTTAATTAACCAGACCGAAATATCTGGTTAATTAAATATCTTTCTTGCATTTACATGCATTTATCATTCAGATTTTCTAATCCTTATCCTACTTATATTACCAATACTGATATACTGTAGGTATATTGCCTTTCATCGGTGGAATTCATATACACTGCTCAAAACAATTAGGGGAATATTTTAGTTTCTGTCGGATAATTATAAATTTCTGTAAATAATTATAACTGTTGAGTACTTTATACATGAATAAATATTTCTTACTTATGGAAAGGATGTAATTGATGAGATATTGTTTAAATAATCAATATTTATTACAAATTGGGTTACATTTGTAAATTATTTTTATAACTTTGTAATTCACAAGAAAATAAAAATATTCCCTAATTGTTTTGAGCAGTATATATATATATATATATATATATATATATATGTGTGTGTGTGTCTCCACTGTATTTCTTCATCATGGACCAAAACCATACAAACTCCTGACAATTTATAACGAATTACAGTTCCTAGTACTGTAGTTATGAGGATTAGTTAATTTATAGCTATTGTTTTCTTGTAATGTATATTTTTGTATTTCTCTTTTCATGTTATTTATGCACCCAATGAAGTTTTCTAAGAAGATGAAACTAGTCAGGCATTCAAATAATAAATAGTTCTCTTGGCTTCTAGTTATTAAATTTCATTTTATATATAATGAAATTTATATATAATTTAATGAAATTTAATGACTAGAAGCCAAGAGATACCAAAATAGAAAAAAGTATTTATTATTTGAATGCACAACTTGTTTCATCTTCTTTGAAGATTTCATTGGGTACATAAATAACATGAAGAGAGAAATACAAAAATATACTATAAATTAACTTGCAGACATTTGAAGGTGTTCTGGATGCCATAGTATTGTTGGATAGCTGAAGAGTGACAATCAGATAGGTTATAGCTGAGGTTACTATTAAGATGGAGTGGATTGAGGACACTTTCTGTTGATTCCACAGCTCTTTTCTCCATCTCATCATAGCATCTAAAAATGTTTTCTGATTTGTTCCAGATTGCTGGATAAGTGATAAAATCTTCATCATTAGGATGAAAAGAATTAAGAGTGTGATTAGATACTGCACTGACTCTAGTTCTGCCATATGTGATGTCTGTCACATCACATGCTCTTCCATATGCAACTCAATGGATTTCTCTGATAAAAAATAGCTTACGCCAAAGATGGTATATATATATATATATATATATCATTACTCCCCCCCCCACCACCATTCTCTTGCATGGAAAGTATGCAAGGGAAAGGGAATGTTCTTTACCACTAGCTCAGAATTGTCAAAATGATTCCAAATTATAGCTTTGTAGTTAAATTAGGGTTGCTTTGTTAATTAATTGTGCAATATCTTGTTGTTTATTACCTTATGTTGCTATTTCTTTGTTTTTGTATTGTATCACATTAATTTTTTTATTTTATTAACATCTGATAAAAGATTTCTGTATTGAACAGGTTGCTTCTGCAGCAAAAGCTTTTGCTCCAACATGGAGAATAAAAGAAGAATTACTACCAACATTGCTGAGGGTGGAATTTCCAAAGAGGTATAAAATTTTGTAGCTGTTTAGCATCTGTATTTTGTTACTTCAGTACATATTATACATTAATTATATTCAAGCTTAATCAAATGATTTCATTTATAATCAAGCTTTTTATATTATCCAGTAGAAAATGAACAAAAAATGATTAATTAGTTTGACATGAAATATGATAACTTCTGTTTTTCTTATTTATCTTATTGTCAGTCTCATTATTAATGAAGAGCTCTTTCTGTAACAGATGTTTGTATGGATCAGACACAAGACCATTTAGCTATCTAGTTGAAAAAAATTTTAGCATCTTCGTGATAAATCTAACTCAAGAAAGTAAAAATAAAACAACAATGTTATATGCTGATATTTACATACAAATTCATAAATATAATATGTATATTTTCAATCTAACATATGACATTATTATTATTAACATCAGACTTCCATGGAGTCAAACAACTCATCACGAGAGGTCCATGCTCTCACACAAAAAGTTCATCGAACTGTTCCTAAAATCCATTCACAGTTTCTACGCTTATTACATGCTCAGGCAATGCATTCCACTCCACTCCACCACCCACACTCCATGTCAAGAACCTCTTGTTTATACCTTCCTTGTACAGCTTACAGGAATGGTCCTCTTTTTCTATCCATCTTCCTTCCTCTCCCCCCATTCTCCTGTTCAAGATGGGTTGAGTCTGCCCGAATTAGGGATTTTAGGCAATTGATGCAGCTTGCTTGCTATTCCTCTGCTGTATCCTTTAGGAACAGGTATTTATTCCTGTGTGTGTGTGTGTGTGTGTGTGTGTGTGTGTGTGTGTGTGTGTGTGTGTGTGTTCGTTCATGGGGCCACTTTGCCTGTTTTGAGGGACAAAAAAACCAGATTTCCAGGAGTAAAAACCTTTCACCTCCATATGAGACTGGCTAACTCACCATTTGACTGAAAACACCTAATGAAGGTTCCTCCCATCATAAATGGGATTTGAACCTGGATCTTTCTGACCAAAGAGCTTGTCTTTGCCAACAAAGGCTATGGAGCCTTTCTATGAAAAAAAAAACTCTTCCACATTAACTGGTAAAAACTCCTTGCCAACATATATGCTCTTCTTCTCATACTCAAGATGCTCCACATATTGCATTTTCTCAGTTTGTCTTCATATCCCACACTTCAGAGATCTGATACTGCCTTAATGAATCTTCTCTGGACACCCACTCTAAAATATCCTCATGCCCTTGAAACTCAGGCAACCAGATCTGCACAAAGTAGTCTATATGTGATCTGATCATGATCTTATAGTAGAAGCCATAACCTTTTTGTATTAAGATCCTCCTCCTCATCAGCATTGTTATAATCTGTTGCAGTGTCCTCACAATTTTAGCAAGGTGACCACTAAACTTCAAGTCTCTGTCCACCACCACCACTCCCAGATCTTTCATCTCTTCCACCTTCTTCAAAATTTCCTCATAATTGTATGCTCTGCATCCCATCCCATCCCATCCCATCCCATCCTTCCCTACAAATTTTATGATTTTGCAACATTAAACTGATAGATTACTCGCCCACTCACAGTCTATTCAGCATCATCTGCAAACAGCTGCATATCTAATACCCATCTGACAGCCAATCACTTATCCTACTTGCCAACCTGTTATCCAAGCTTCTCCTTTCCAGTTTAGTTACAAGATTTCATGTGACAGTCTATCAAAGTCTTTGGAAAATCCAAATATACCACTATATATGCATTTCCCTTTGTCTGATAAATTTATCATTTTGGTACATAAGCAGATTGCTAAAACATGATCTCCCTTTAATAAACTCATGTTGACTATCTGCAAAGAATATTGTTATTATCAACTCCATTCTGAATCCTAGCCCTCTCCAACACTGTAACCACAATCATAGACATAATAGGACTATAATTTGTAGCTTCATTTTTATCACTCCCTTTATGAAGTGGTACAATTTTACGCTCTTTCCGCTCCTTTAGGGCTAGACTCTTGTTAAATAGATATGCCAAGGGTACCATTGACTCACTGGAGCATTACTTTATGGCACATGGTGATATGTTGTCAAGTCATACTGCCTTATTTAGCATGAAGTTATTTTATTTCTCCTGCTCATTTATTATTATACCTTCCTCCACCATTTCTTCTACATTCAAGCTCCTTGTAATGGCTATACATGGCAAGCAGATTGCTACATACCCACATATCAAAAGAACTCTCCAGGATTTTTCTTAGCCTGATTGGCTAATTTCTACTCATAGTTCCCTTTTTCTGTCCTTATTAAACAAGTCGCCTTCCTGGTACGCTCTTTGTACTCTTCATGTAACTGATTATTACTCTCCCTCGTGTGCTGCTGCTATTAAGTGTTTTTTTCAGATTGCACATGCTTAATCTCTTCATTCATCCAGTCTTACCTTTTTTGCTATTAAAATTTTCATTGAGTTCTACCAACATTATAGTTTGGTATTAGTTTCATGATCCATATGATATGAATCATCATAACATGTAATATAAAAAAATAAATTCACAACAGGATTCATCTGTTGAATTGGGTGAAAAATGAGATCATTAGCTGCATTTGACATGTCACTCTTAATACCAGGTAGATTAAAGAGCAAGTAAACTGAAATATATATATATTTGATTGCAACAATTGGAAGAATACTGCAAAACTACTTTATTCTAGAAATTTCCAGGCTGTAAAGTGATAAATGCTCTTAACAGATTATATATATATATATATTTTTTTTTTTATCCATTCAGCTGATTAAAATTTCTTGTACATAAAATTGCTTTTCTGATAAGGCAACTCTCAGGAAAGATTTTTTATGCTCAAACAATGTTATGAAACTGAAACATGGCTGTAAGAGCATGGATCTGTTCTGTGTGATAAATGTTATCCAGGTTTAACAATCTTTAACTGAAACTACCATTAGCAGATGTTTGCAGTTATGTATACAAGAATATATACATAATGAAAAAGCTTTTGTAATAAAAGCATTTTCTTTTGCTGCCTATTTTTAGTAATAGTGGTATGTTTTTTCAGAATCCCAGATCATCCAGAATAACTCCATTTGTGTGCCTGACTTATGAAGTTTGATCTACAGAGGGGCATTTATTGATTTATGTAAAAACCATAAGATATCTTTGAAACAAAATTGCAACAACTTTTTCTGATTGTTATAGTCAATCAGGGAAACCAGAATTCCCAGTACATTGCTAAGGAGGGTTATATCAAACACTTGTTTCAATAATGTTTTTATTTTATTTTTGTTTTTATTTTGTTTTTATATTTCTTTTGATCAAAAAAATAAAATAAAAATTAATATGAGATCATGATTGAGCATGAAATGTAATTATGCTCAATGAATTTTTAAATTTGTGTGTGTTGACCTTTGAATCATGCTTATAAATTTATTATATATGTGTGTGTGTGTGTGTGTGTGTGTGTGTGTTATTTTTATTATATATATTATTTTTAAAACACTACAGTTATATGGCATAAATGGAACATTATATCAAGCAATACTTAGTCTATATTTGAAGTCAGTGGTTAGAATTAATTAAAGGAGGTACAGGAAGATGGTTCGATGTTAAATCAAATGTGAGACAAGGGTGTAGGGGTGGGAATAGTGTTGGAATAAATTTATATGGAATAAGAGAGAAATTAGTCAAAACACAAAAACTAACAGTATACGAAACAGTGTTCAAACCAATTATAACTTATGGATCTGAGAGCTAGGTTAGAAATAAAACACTTTGAAGACTATAGAGACCACTGATATGAGAGTTCTGAGAAAGATTAGGAGAGTGAACGGATGGCATCAATGGCAGTATCATATTAAAAATGAGAATATTAGGAAAGAACTTGACATTGTTAGCACTCAGGAATGTGTTAGCATTGCTAATCTCAGGTGGTATGGTCACTTAAACAGAAAGGAACAGGCAAGGTTAGCAAAACAGGTGTTCTTTGCCAGAGTGACAGGAAAAGAACACCTGTTGGATTGATGCAATAAAAATCTAGGTTGGATTGATGCAATAAAAAGTACCTTGGAAGTCTGAAGCCAGAAATATAAGATATGATAATGTTGTAGTCTTGACAGATAGCAGATTAATTTGAAGAAAAATCGTAGATAGGAAGTTGGTAATGGTGTAACTTTCTCATGTAGTACTATCGTAATATTCTATAAACCCACCTGTGGGTACATGTCAGGAATTTGATGATGACGATTTCATTCTAAAAATGTACCTTCAGAGTGTATTATCAGTGGAATTTGTTTATTATTTAATCTTGTGGAAAGGCTTAGATGTTGGACATTATGTATCTCATTTTCACAGTATTTATCATCATCATGCGTATCAAGGATTTAGGCCTAGCATGGCCTAAATCTTGTTCCGGCCTTAGAAGTCATCGTTGAATCGTTTAAGAGGATGTCCTGGTTTTCTTTTTCCTAATGGCTTGTACTTTAAGGCTTCTTTTGGTAATCTTTCTGTTTTCATTCTTTGAACGTCTTCCATCCATTTATGTTTATATTTTTTAATTTTTTCTATTACTGGTTCTTGGTTTAATGCTTTCATAATTTCTTCATTTCTTTTGTGATCAAATAAGGTATACTTTGCAAATTTTCTCATAAACTTAATTTCTGCTGTTATTAATCTTTTTTTTATTGTCCAGATTTTGCTTCCATACATTAAGACTGGTAGGGCTAATGTATTGTATACTTTTAGTCTGGTTTGTTTTTCAACTAGGTTTGGTTTAAATATAGAGTTAATTACACCTGTTATTTTTCATCATCATCATTATCAAATTCCTGCTATGTACCCTCAAGGGGTGTACAGGATATGATAGTACTACATGAAAAATTTACATCATTATTCATTTCCTATCTACAATTTTCCTCCAAATCAGTCTGTTACTTGTCAAGACTCCAACATTATCAGATCTTATATTTCTATCGTCTAAGGCACTTTGGACCGTATCAATCCACCTATATCTTGGTCTTCCTCTGGGTCGTTTTCCTGCCAACCTGGCAGAGAACACTCGTTTTGCTAATCTTTCCTCGCCCATTCTGTTTAAGTGACCATACCACCTGAGATTAGCTCTGCTAATGCATTCCTGGATGCTGACAATGTCAAGTTCTTTCCTAATATCCTCGTTTTTAATATGATATTGCCATTGATGCCATCTGTTCATGCCTATAATCTTTCTCAGGACTCTCATATCTGTGGTCGCTAGTCTTTGGTCAAGTGTTTTACTTCTCACCCAGCTCTCAGATCCATAAGTTAAAACTGGTTTGAACACTGTCTTGAAATTAGTCGGAACACTAATTTAGTGTTCCGACTAATTTCTCTCTTATTCCATATGAATTTATTCAATTGACTTCCCACCATACCAGCTTTGCTGATTCTGTTGTCTATTTCTATATTTAATTTACCATCTTCAGTAAAAATCATGCCTAAATAGCTGAAATGTTTTACTTGTTCCACAGGTTGTCCATTCACAACACAGTTGACATTTTCAGTGATTCTGCCTATTTTCATTGTCTTTGTCTTTTTATTGCTGACCTTCATACCATATCTATTACAACAGCTATTCAATTTAGTAAGAGAATCTTGCAGACTTGTAGCAGATTTATTTAGAAGTATAACATCATCCGCATAAAGCAAAGAGCTGACATTAACATCTCCAATTTTGATATCATGTTTAATACCACTTTCCATCATAATGTGATCCATATAGATAATGAATAACAGAGGGGATAATGTACATTCTTGTCTCACACCAGATTTAACATTAAACCATCTTCCTGTACTTCCTTCAATTCTAACTGCTGACTTACAACTCAAATAAAGACTAAGTATTGCTTTATATAATGTCCCATTGACACCATATAACTGCAGTGTATTGAATAGCTTCTCTCTTGGCACCTTGTCATATGCCTTTTCCAAATCGACAAAACTTAAATACAGATCTTTGTTATATTCCCATGCTTTCTCGACTATTTGTCATAAAGCGAAGATCTGATCCTGACAGCCTCTATTTGGCCTGAATCCAGCTTGTTCTTCACCCAGCTTTTCTTCCACAATTCTTCTCAACTGTTTCTCAAGTATACTTGCATAGATCTTGCCAGGAACACTCAGTAGGGAAATACCTCTGTAATTCTCACATTCAGTTTTATTTCCCTTTTTATATATGGGTACTATGAGAGCTCTACTCCAATCATCGGGAATTCGGCTCTCTATCCGGGTCTTCTGAACTATGCAGTGCAGCCACTGTAAGACTCTCACACCACCATACTTCAGCATTTCTGGTCGAATATCATCTACTCCTGCTGCCTTTCCACATTTCAAGCCTTTGATGGCTTTTTCTACTTTAAGTATGGATATGTATTCCTGACTGCATGCCTGGTCAGTGTTTTTTACCACTGTGCTGTCATCACTGTTTGTTTCATTTAGCAGTTTTTCAAAGTAATTACTCCATACTTCAAGGATATCTTTTTCTCCCGTTTTCATGTCACCTTTGTCATCTCTAACTCCTTTTACAGCACACTTTCCTCCATTCCTAAGCTTCTTCAACAACCTCCAGAATATTTTGCCACCTTCTTGATATTTATTTTCTATATTCTTGCCAAAGTTCTCCCATGACTTTTGTTTAGCTAGTTTTACACAGTGTTTAGCAATCTTGCATTTGTCTCTATATTCTCTAAGAGCACAAGCTGACTTATTTGACAGGAACATTTGATATGCTTTCTTCTTTTCCTTCACTGCCTCTTTAACTTCCTGTGTCCACGAGGGAGTTCTGATTTTTTTATCCTTACAGACAACCTCACCGCATGCCTCTCTGGCAGAATCAATCAATGTTTTCTTCAGAGTTTGCCACTGAATCTCCAAGGTTTGATTCCTGTTCTCAAACTCTTTCATTTTTTCTTCAATAATCTTTGTGTATTTTAGTCTACAGTTCACATCTGAGAGCTGCTCAACTTTTATTCGCTTCAAAACTTTCTTACATGTTATTCTTTTCAATATGAAATTCAATTTTATCTTGCGCAAGACTAGATAGTGATCACTTCCAATTTCAAATCCTCTGTACACTCTGGTGTCCTGCACTGTGGTGAAAACATCACTATCAACAATAACATAGTCAATGAGACTTTTCTTATTCGTAGCCTCTTCTCTCCATGTGAATTTGTGCACATTTTTATGTTGGAACATGGTGTTAGTAATAACCAGTCCATGTCCTGAGCAGAAATCCAACAGATATTTGCTATTATTATTAGCTTTGCTCTTTTCTCCAAATTTTCCCAAAATATTTTTGTATGTCTCACAATCATTTCCTACTCTACTATTTAGATCCCCAACAAGGACCAACTTTTCCTTTTTCATTGTGTCAGTTGCTTTTTCTAAAGCCTCAAAAAATTCCTCCACTTCTACCTTAGTAAAACCTTCTGTGGGACCATAGCCACAAATAAGTCTCATTGTCCAGTTCCCCATTCTCATATTTGCCCACATTACTCTACTTGAGACTGACTGCCATTCAAGAAGATTAGCCTCGTATTTTGTGTTGAATACTATGGGTACTCCTTCTTTTCCTTGATTGTTATTGCCTGAATATAACATTTTGTATTTATTGCTCAGAAAGATCTCACCAGTTTTGGTCTTTTTTGTTTCAGTCACCCCTATTATGTCGATCTGGTACTTATCTAATTCCTCAGCTAGCTCCATTTCTTTGCCATTCAGGCTTCTTACGTTGATAGTACCGATCTTTAACTCTGGTGATGTTGAGTTAGGGTTTGTTTTCAGATTTGTTCCAGTAGCTGACTTTTCGCTGTTCGCCCTGGTTCCCTGGCGAAAACAACGGGGGCCTTGTTTAACCGGGCGACGCCCCAGCCGGCATGAAATTTTGTCATGTTGTACCATCATTTTTTATTTTGGTTTAACCAATAAGAATACAATTTGGTCGGCTAAATCCCAAATTGCCAGCCCATCCTCGTTCGTTCAGTATCAAAGTAGATACCCAACAGGGTGCACCATGATAAGGTGAGGATTGGACATTAGGTCAGAAGCCCTGGTCGGTTCTCCGCATTCCTTTAGTGGAGGTCTCCTCTCAGTTATACAGCTTTGACCCTTAAGCATCCCATCTGTTATTTTTAAATACAGTATTTTGCAATATTTACGTTTATATCTTTTTCATTTTCATATGTGATCATACATCCTAGGTAGTTAAATGAATTCACCTGTTCAAAGATCTTGTTATCTCTTACTATTTTAGTTCTTGCTGGATCTTGTCCTTTAAAGGCCATAGTTTTTGATTTTTCTGTTGATATTATCATATCATAATCTTTGGCTATCTCATTTAGATCTAAAATAGCTTTCTGTAAGTTATCTTCAGAATTTGTATTTATTATTTGGTCATCGGCAAAAAGGAGAGTCTTTAAGTTCACTGCAGGAGAAAGTTTAATTCCTTGATGTAAATTTTTATTCCATTTTAATATTTTCATTTAAGTAAATATTAAAAAGAGTTGCTGAGAGGGGACATCCCTGACCGATCCCTTGGTTTATCTCTCTCTTATGATAGCTCGTGATTTAATCTTATTTGTATTTGATTATTTTCATAAATACTTGTGATAGCTTTTAGGATATTATTTGGTATTTGTCTTTCTTTTAATATGTTAAATAATATGTTTCTTTTAACTTTGTCAAATGCTTTCTCACTGTCAATAAATGCAATATGTGTTTCTAAATTGTATTCTCTTCTTTTTTCTATTATTAATTTTAGGCAAAAGGCCAGGTCTATACATGATTGTCCTTTTCTAAATCCATTCTGTACTTCTAAAATAAAGTTTTATGAATATTTCATTAGTTTGCTATTTAAGATTCTGCTATATATTTTGTAACAGGAATTTAGTATATGATACCTCTATAGTTTTTAGGGTCATCTCTATTACCTTTTTTTAAGATAGGAATCACAATTCCTTTTTTCCATTCTATTGGGGGGATATCAGTTGAATAAATTTTATTTAAAAATAATAAGAGTCTTTCTTTGAATCTTGTTCCTGCGTATTTATATAGTTCTGAACCTAGCTTATCTTCTCCAGGTGATTTTTTTCCGTTTCTTGTTTCTTTCAGGCGATTTCTAATTCTTCTTTAGTTATTTCCTTTTCATTTTCATTAATTGTTTGCCAGTTTTCTTTTTTAAAATATTTCTATCCACAATTCTGTGTAGTAATTTAGAAATTCTTCTAATTTCAATTCGGTGTTTAATTTTATGTTTTCTTTGGTATCTGCATTTAAGTGTTTCAAAATCTTAAATACATTGGGTCTTATTTTATATAAATCATGTTCTAAATTAGAAACAAATTTGTTCCATGATTCTCTATGTCTTTTTTGACTTCTCTTTTAGCTATGGCTCTTATTCTTTTATATTCTATTTCATCTTCTAATCTTTTACTGCTTAACCATTTGTGATAGGCTTCTTTTTTCTTTTTGGTTATTTCTTTGATTGTATCATCCCAGATCTTCAGTTATTTTTCCTTTTATTGAATTTTTTTGGTCTTTCTTAAGCTTTCATTTGCTGCTGCATTTAGTATCATTTTTATATTAAGTTCACTGTTGATATAAGTTAAGCCATTATATTTCTATTTCTTCATTTTGTTTTATTGTATCTAGATATTGGTTAATTCTTTGTTCATATAGCCATTGTACATTTGTGTCATTCAATAGTCTAGTTTTATAAACAAATGTTTCAAAATTTCTTTCTGTTCTTGTTACTTGTAGCCATTTAGGTGGTAATCTTAATTTTATTTTAACAAGGAAGTGGTCGCTGCTTATTTCATATCCTCTGTGAACTCTAACATCTAGTGAAAATTTTGATGTCTTTTCATTTAATATAAAATAATCTAATATTGATTTCCATCCTCTTGCTGCCCAAGTATATTTATGTATGTCGTTATGTTTATAGAAGGAATTCATTATTTTTAGGTTATTATAAACTACAAAGTCAATCAATTTTTTACCATTCCTGTTTAGAGTATGTTCTCCATGTATTTCTATATTATTATTAATTTTCGTGTTTCCAATTCTTACATTTAAGTCTCCTGCTAAAATTGCATTTTGTTTATTTTATTATATATGTTTTGTAGCTGATTATAAACAATATTATCCTGTATTATAATCAGTATTATAACATCAAAACAATAAATCATATCAAATGTTTATTAACTGACTTATATTTCACTGGATTTCAAACTAGTATCTTTACAGCACAACTACTTGTTACAGTACATGAGCTACTAGTACAGGAAATAATTCGAATTGTAACAGACAAAACACCTAAGGTGTTTTGTCTGTTACAATTTCAATCGTAATTGGTGCTGTTTAATGTTGTATGAATAGCTTGTATAAATAAATATTTATACAAAAACTTTTTTTTTTCTTTTTTACAGTTGTCAGGTTGAAGTTAATCTTAAGATGAATTGTTTCCTAAATTTTGGTAGATATTAATACAACTACATCTGTTGAGGTTAGGCAGCTGTTGCCAACTCTAAAATTAGTCTCTCCAACTTATGACTTGTTATAACATGCTGGGTTCTTCAATTCTACTGTATCCTGCGTGATGGGGTGTCCAAAGCATGGTCTGTCTCTTTCGACTTGCCAATAATGAAGGTAGTGAATGTATTTCTTATGTTCTCCATTGCAGATATTAACAGGTCTTCCTGTCTGTCCATAGTAGACCATGTTACAATCACATCATTTTAAATTCCATTCACATCCTCAGATAGATATGAATGGAGTTTATCCTTTAGTGAGCAGATCAGGGTTGCTAGTTTGTAGTCAAACCACAATTTAGTTTAGTGCTAAACAAATTTTGTACTTTTGAATTTCTTGTCATCTTTTCATTCATTTTGTGTTATTTTTAATTTTCTTAAAATCCCAAGTTAATTTTTTTATATAATTTTTAATAGAGTGTTTATTTTAAAGAATAAGATTTATCATCAGTATTTACACTTAATATGCCAAGAATTTTTAGCTTTTAGCTCAGAAGGCTTCAAATTCTTAGTTAGAGAAGAACATACTGGCTAGAGAATACATTCAATTGATAGACATAGCAGGCTATTCAGATTGGATTAACTACCCTGTCATAGTATAATTAGGTTTCTAAGAAGTTAAGTTACTTGGCCATAATAGTCTGTTGAGCCTAACATGAAAGGGAAAGTTGAAGTTATTGAGAACTTCTTTATGACTTGTGTTTTTGTTGAAGTGTTAAATGACACTGTAATAACATTAAATGTGAATTACTTGTATAAAAATATTTCTTTGTTCATAGAATTTTCACTTAGTTGTGTTGTATCTTCTACAGGATTTGAAAGTTAAGTAAAAATTTTATGAGTCAAGAAATATTTTTATGTTACAAATAATCCACATTTAATGTTTATTTTGATGTATTTTATCAAGTCTTAGTGCTGAATAATTTTTTAATTCATAATTGCTAAGAGCACTTCATGCATTTCACATCTTGGCGACATTACTACTTGCTAAGAAATTTTGTTCATATTAAACTAAAATGCACTATAATGTCGAGCTATTTTTCATAGTAAGTAATTGTTGTTGTTGGATGTTGTATCCATCAGTGACTATTTTCAGCAGTTGCTTATTTAATTTAAAAAAAAAATAATAATAAAATACTAATTGTCTTATATGTAGCATGGAACCACAGTTTTCTTTATCATGGAAGGCACTATGTGACATGGACTCACCTCCTGCTAATCCACATGATCTTGTGTTAGGCCTGAGAAATCTAGTAAGTAGTTATTTTGTTAATAATCTTAATTGTAATCTTAAAAGTCCTATTAAAAAAAAAAGGAAGTAAGAATTATATTAATAGAAGGAAAAGCCTACAGCACTTTAAATTTAACATTGTAAAGTTATGGAAATAAAGGATATTATAATTCCATCATTATTTTATATCCACATATTTGAATTTGAAATTGGCCAGAGAGCCCATGACAATGCAGTAAACTCTGTATTATCCCACCCTAAATTAACTGGGTACCTTGTTTAACTGAATTACAAATTTTGGAGTCACCAAGTTCTGTGCTTTGTCTCTATATATAGACAAAGAAATGCAATGTTCTTGATATTGGTTGTTTCATTTGTTTTATTCATATAGGCTGTTTAAGGGCAAGTTGATAATTGCAACTCTTCACTTTTTTACATGATTTGTTTGTAATTTTTATTTCTGTATTAGGAATAAAAATATATAAAAAATCTGCTTTTATTCCTCAGAGGAAGTATTTGAGGCAATTTAGCCATAACAAACTTTTGAGACTAGTGCACAGCTACCCTCCATCCTGCCAATCACAGTACCCAAGACTGTCAGTGATTTTAATTAGAATCTGGGAAGAGAGTATGGCAGGCAACTGCTACCATCTTGTGTTCCTAACACTATATATTATTGAATCAAATATCATGGGTTCTATAGTTGATTTTCTTCAGTTTATGGGATAAAAAAATGTTGAGTTTCCAGGGGAAAAAATCTGCTTACCTGTATGCAAGAGATCGACTAATTCAAGAACCAATTGAAGAAATACTTAGAAAAAGTCCAACTAGTTGCCAACTAAAATTGAACCTAGAATGGTCTTTCTTTAGCTAGTCTAGTGTTATGGATGCAAACTTCATTTCCACAGGCTCATATAGACACTTTTTATGTTAGATGTGTTTCAAATAAAGTGTATTGCAGTAAGTTTGGAGGCACAAAAATTGATATGATAAGGCAATTGATGTGAAGTTATCAGCTTCTGTATACAAATAGCCCAGTTGCGAAATTACTTCATGTGCAAACTTTATTTGTTTACACTTGGATAAAGAATTAAACTAAGAATATAATTTCTAAAAAAAAAAAAAAAAATCAGCTGATGCCTTTTTTATTCCCGTATACGGGGAGTAGGCAAGGCCATTTAGCCCTATCTAACTTTTTTTTGGAGACTGAGTGGGCAGTTCAATCTCCACTGGTACCCAATCAGAGACAGATGGCCCAAGGCTATCACTAATTAAGCGGTACACAGTGAAGAGAGACGGCGCAAATGTGCCACCATCTCGTGGTCCCTAACCCTAACACAATATATTTAATGTCTGAAATAATGTGGGTTCTACGGTCAATTTTCTTGAGTTTACAGGAAGAAAAACCCGAGTTTCCGGGAGGAAAAACCCGCTTGCCTGTGCCAGAGATCGACTAACTTGGGAACCGGTCGAAGAAAGGCTTAGAAAAATTTCCTCTAGTCGCCGACTAGACTCGAAACCAAGTCTTCCTTCGTGCTGCCAAGTGCGGTGGTGTGCAAACGCCACATCCACTGAGCTACACAGGCTCCATATAATTTCTTGTCATCTTTAATTTATAGTAGTAAGAATTTCTCATATAATGTTTGTCTGAATTTTTTTTAAGGTAATATATAAATAACAGAGATATTACAAAATTAAAGTGAGAGTTCATTTGAACAAATTTAAATAATAATTTCTAAGTAGAAGTTTGTTTAATAATCAAGCAGGACTGCAATTGTGAAAGACAAAAATTACATGACAAGGCATCTTGCTTGGTACCTACAAAAACAAGCGGAAAAACTTCCAACACCTATCTCTAATCCTCAGTATTTTAATAATAAGATGTGACACCTTTTGGCTACTTGTATATGAAAATATGACTTATGCATTACTTCAGCCTTAGTATTACCTCTGAGTCTGGCTTCCATAATGCATAGCATT
Source organism: Typopeltis vanoorti (assembly GCF_054136105.1). Classification (NCBI taxonomy): domain Eukaryota; kingdom Metazoa; phylum Arthropoda; class Arachnida; order Uropygi; family Thelyphonidae; genus Typopeltis; species Typopeltis vanoorti. Next base: position 27,228,304 of record NC_143567.1, on the reverse strand, counting down.
ATGCATACCCATAAGGATATGTGCTTTGCATTATGGGATATTAAGGCAAGTGATGGGAAGCCATTATCTTCTATATATATATATATATGAGTTGCCCCAGTCCTGATTATATTTCAGGTGCAAACTTTGTTTGCTTACACTTAGATAAAGGATTAAACCAAGTGTATAATTTCTTGGTATAATAGCTGTATACAAGACAGTGTTCAAACCAGTTTTAACTTATGGATCTGAGAGCTGGGTGAGAAGTAAAACACTTGACCAAAGACTAGATACCACAGATATGAGAGTCCTGAGAAAGATTAGAGGTGTGAACAGATGGCATCAATGGCAATATCATATTAAAAATGAGGATATTAGGAAAGAACTTGACATTGTCAGCATCCAGGAATGCGTTAGCAGAGCTAATCTCAGATGGTATGGTCACTTAAATAGAATGGGAGAGGAAAGATTAGCCAAACAAGTGTTCTCTTCCAAGTTGGCAGGAAAATGACCCAGAGGAAGACCAAGATATAGGTGGATTGATACGGTACAAAGTCCCTTAGATGATAGAAATATAAGATCTGGTAATGTTGGAGTCTTGACAAGTAACAGACTGATTTGGAGGAAAATTGCAGATAGGAGTTAGTAATGATGTAAATTTTTCATGCAGTACTATCATATCCTGTACACCCCTTGAGGGTACATAGCAGGAATTTGATGATGATCATCATCATCATCAAATTTAGGCCTAGCATGGCCTGTTCCGGCCTTAGAAGTCATTGTTGAATCGTTTAAGAGGACGTCCTGGTTTTCTTTTTCCTAATGGCTTGTATTTTAAGGCTTGTTTTGGTAATCTTTCTGTTTTCATTCTTTGAATGTGTTCCATCCATTTATGTTTATTTTTTAATTTTTTCTATTACTGGTTCTTGGTTTAATTCTTTCATAATTTCTTCATTTCTTTTGTGATCAAATAGGGTATACTTTGCAATTTTTCTCATAAACTTCATTTCTGCTGTTGTTAATCTTTGTTTGTCTTTTTGTTTTATTGTCCAGATTTTGCTTCCATACATTAAGACTGGTAGGGCTAATGTATTGTAGACTTTTAGTCTGATTTCTTTTTGAGCTAGGTTTGGTTTGAATATAGAGTTAATTACACCTGTTATTTTTAAATATTTTGCAATTTTTATGTTTATATCTTTTTCATTTTCATATGTGATCATACATCCTAGGTAGTTAAATGAATTCTCCTGTTCTAAGATCTTGTTATCTATTACTATTTTAGTTCTTGCTGGATCTTGTCCTTTAAAGGCCATAGTTTTTGATTTTTCTGTTGATATTATCATACCATAATCTTTGGCTATCTCATTTAGATCTAAAATAGCTTTCTGTAGTTTATCTGAAGATAAACTACCGAAAGCTCGTATAAACTTAAACATCCTCCTCGGCAAAGAGGAGAATATTTAAGTTTACTGTAGGAGAAAGTTTAATTCCTTGATGTAAATTTTTATTCCATTTTATTATTATTTCATTTAAGTAGATATTAAAAGAGTTGCTGAGAGGAGACATCCCTGTCCGACCCCTTGGTTTATCTTCCTCATATATGATAGCTCGTGATTTAATCTTATTTGTATTTGATTATTGTCATATATACTTATGATAGCTTTTAGGATATTATTTGGTATTTGAATTGCTTTTAATATGTTAAATAATGTGTTTCTTTTAACTTTGTCAAATGCTTTTTCAAAGTCAATAAATGCAATATGTGTTTCTAAATTGTATTCTCTTCTTTTCTCTATTATTAATTTTATGCAAAAGGCAGGGTCTATACATGATCGTCCTTTTCTAAATCTATTCTGTACTTCTAAAATAAAGTTTTCGGAATATTTCATTAGCTTGCTATTTAAGATTCTGTTATATATTTTGTAACAGGAATTTAGTATACTGATACCTTTATAGTTTTTAGAGTCATCTTTCGAATTTGATGATGATGATAATTGTATTTTTACTTATCCACACATGCCTGTATTGGAGAGCGGATATGCTAACTACTCAGGCAACCAGGCTAGTACGATAAAATAATAAATAAAATATATATATTTTTTTAAATTTTGACATGCTACTATTTTATAACATTTTTTTTAAAGACATGTTTTCTGTTTGTGTTTGCATGTCACAAATAAGACATTTTATGCTGTAATTTTTTATTTCTTTGACAACTGAAGTCTTGCTTGGTTACAAATTGAAATTTAGTATAGAAATTGCTGCTTCGATTTATGCAAATGAATTGTAATGCCATTTTTAATTTTGTAATATCTTGTTCTCTTTTATGTATGGCCTTAATAAAAGAAGAAATTCAGACAAATGTTTGAAAAATTCTGAATACTATTCTGCTATGAGGAATACAAATTGACTAGTGCACTTGCATTACATAAATAATTGTATGATTTATATAATGCAAGTTTTGTAATAATCAAGAGTGAAAGGTTTGAATGGTCATATAGCATTTTTATCTGTTTTTGCTATACAGATAAGCCATAAGCATTGTATCTGTTAATTTCAAATAATTTAGAAATAACTTCAGCTATAAAAGAAAGCACTCTCAGCATACATGCATTCATGTACACAACAGTGATAACATGACAATTTCAATATTCAGTATAACTTGTGTGTAAGGTATGTATGGATGCTTATTTTTGGATTATTTCTCTTTCTTAGGGTTGTCTAGCAGGTAATGAATTGACTGATATTACCTTTGATGCTGAAAATAACAATATTTTGTTCACAGTTAACCACAAATTATTTATGAATGTAAGTATATCATTATTATGTTTATTAATTATAAACAAACATATATATGTAATCTATATATTCGTTTATAAACTCATGTTAAAGAATATAAAGGAGACATGGAGTGAAACAGCACTGAGAAAGGATTAAAAATATTTAATTCTTCAAGTATTTCATTTTAGTCACAGAGATATCGTTATGGAGTACAATATGAGACTTGTTACACACTCCACCCACCCACACAAAGGCAACACAAAACTAAGTGAAATGCATGAACAAAAGACTAGAGTCCTAACTAGATGGGGTGCCCTCTGTGGACACCTTTTGGTGGCCTAGGATGTAAACTGGGATCTTATAGTATTAGTGTTTCCCATATTTTGGAAAGTTTATTTTTTCGAATATTTTTTCAAATTAGGCTGATTTCTGAGAGCAGCTGCAGATTCCAAAAATAGTCTTTCTCTTCTAAATTTACTGCGATGGAGCATGGTGATCCTTTTCCATTGATTCTATGAGTCGCATCGAAATCATGGTCTGAAAGGTCCAATTGACCATAGTCATGATTTTAGATGCATTTTTTTTGTGTGTGTGTTCTTCGATGCAGATATTGGCTGATCTTCCTGTCTGTCCATAGTAGGCCAGCTTGCAGGATGCAAGAACAGGGCACTTTATATACTCCAGACACAGAGGGGAGAGGTAGCTCATCTTTAATAGAATGTAAAGATCAGCTCCCTCCTCACATTATCTGCTTATAAATGAATCCTCATAGGATTTGTTTACAAACAAGCATTGTTACATTGTTTATAAATGAATCCACATGGATTAGTTTATAAACAATGTATGGATTATATATAACTATGAACATAGCTATCATTGCATACAATATTATATCTATGTGTGCGTGTGTGTATGCCAATATTTGCATATATTGGCATACATGCTTTTTCAGTTATAAGACATGGCTGATTAATTCAAAAAAAAAAAAAAAGTAGAATTTCTGTTAATTTAATGGCACTGCTAGTAATGTCTTTTTATGAAAGGACTTCATTGGATGCAGAAACACACAGAATAAACAATTCAGGGAAACACAAACATTAACATAAGATTGTAACTATCCTTATTAAGAAAGGATTGCTACTTTGAAATTATTTTGGGCATGGTGGTTCACTATCGATCTTTAGTAGAATGTAAAGATCAGCTCCCTTGTCACTCCACCCTGTTTATAAATGAATCCACATGGATTCATTTATAAATAATGTATGAATTTTATATAATCCATACATTGTATGGATTATATATCAGATCAAATTATAGATCAGTAGTGAACCACCATGGCCAAAATAATTTCAAACAGTAGCAATTCCTTCTTAGCATAATGATAATTGCTATATTTATTATGTTTATGTCTGTGTTTCTCTGAATTTTTTATTCTATGTATTTTTGCTCCCAAAATCACACACTCTCACACATGTTAAGCACATGTTTGTGATCTTACTTATACATTAGTTGAATCATAATTGAATAATAGTCTTGCAAGTTATAGCTGTTTTATATTCAGATGGTTAGGGTTGAGCATAATTTTTGTGGAATCTAATATCCTTCTTTCTGTATCCATCATCATCATCATCAAATTCCAGCCATGTATCCTCAAGGGGTGTACAGGCAAGATCTCTGATAACTCTGTGCCAAAGATGGAGCGTATGCTCATCCTTATGCCGGTCCTAGGCCTGGTTAAAAGAGGGAGGTTGAGCGACAGGCTAATCACCCATCCTCATAAAAAACCCATGATTACAGCCACGAGTGAAGCAAGAAATCCCTTGGGGCAGAGTACTATGACCTGTGGTCTCCCAAAGAATATTTACTTTAGAGGGGAGCCAACATCTATGATGCAAGTGTGGCAAATCCTCATGGAACCTCACTTGCAGATGAAGTCAATCACTCACCCTAAAATTAAATTTAAAATTGGAACATTTGCACAATGTACCAAATTGGAAAAACTAGGCAGATAGTCAATGAGATGAGTAAATACGGTCCTGATATCTTAGGAATTGCTGAAAAAAGATGGACAGGTTTTGGTGAGATAAGAACAACCGACAAATATTGCATATTGTATTCAGGAGATGATGAAAGACATGAGAAAGGAGTTGCAGTGATTGTAAGTGAGAAAGCAAGGAAAAGTCTGATGGAATGGAACCCAATAAATAACCAAATAATTAAAGCTAGATTTTTCTCAAGGTTCATGAAATTGACCATTGTACAAGTATATGTACCCACAAATGATGCTGAAGAAATGGAGAAAGCACAATTCTATGAAAAACTCCAAAAAGTCATTGATAAAGTCCCTAAACACGACTTGTTAATTTAATGGGAGACATGAATGCTAAAGTAGGGCAAGAAAGATGGAGGATGAACGTGCTATAGGAAACGAAGCGAGTGGTGAGCAAAATGAAAATGGAGAACTTTTTACATCCTTCTGTGAATTAAATAACCTCATTATAGGAGGTAGTATCTTTAAACATAAGGAAATTCACAAACTAACATGGTTCTTCCCCGATGGAAAAACAAAAAACCAGATCGGTCACATTGCTATATGTAATACTTTCAAGAGGACATTACAAGATGTAAGGGTTAAAAGAGGAGCTGATGCAGTTTCAGACCATTTTCTGCTAACCACAATAGTTAAATTAAAGCTAACAAGAAATTCAAAACTAAAAAAGAATAAGAAAATTAAATAACATTGATAAATGGAAGGAAAATAAAAGACAAATTTACTAATGAACTGAAGAATAGATTCTCAGTTTTGGAAGAATCAAATGAAAATTATGAGGAAAATAAGATTGAAGCCAACTGGAAAAAGTGTAAAGAAGCCTTCAATAAAACTGCTGAAGATATTTTAGGAGTGACAAGTGGGAAGTCACACAAAGAATAGATTACAGGAAAGACATTAAAACTAATTGAAGAAAGGAAGATAAAAGAGAAAATAAACAACTGCAAATCAGAAAGATTACATGGAGAATATCAGAAGCAATACCAAGAAGTACATAAGATGGTAAAGTGCTCCGCCAGAAATGACAAGAGAAACTACTATCAGCTGTTGGCTGAGGATGCTCAGAGAGCGAATGATACTGGAAATTTTGGAGAAGTTTATAAAATTATAAGACAACTTGGAGGAACCTATCAGATGAATGAATGTGGGGGTAAAAAAAAAATGGTCAACTACTAACTCAAGAGCAAGAAGTCTAACAAAGATGGAAAGAGCTTTGAAGAATTATTAAGTGTTAAACACGACTTTATAAATCCATATATCGAATCCCCTTTTGAAGAGATGCCAAATCAATTCGAATTTCATGTAAACATGGGAGAGATCACAGTGCAAGAAATCATGGAAGTAATCAAGATCCAAAAGAATAGAGAAGCAAGTGGAAACGATAACATTAGTGCTGAACTGCTCAAAGCTGACCTAAAAACATCAGCAACTATACTGTATAAACTGTTTAATATCACATGGGCATCTGAGAAGGTTCCGAGTACCTGGAAAGAATCACAAATAGTCAAAAATCCAAAAAAGGTGATCTTACAGAATGCACCAATTGGAGAGGAATCAGCCTATTGTCAGTACCATCAAAGATCTTCACTAGAATCATAATAAGCAGAATAAAAAATAGCATTGAGAAAATTCTGAGAATAGAACAAGCAGGCTTTAGAAATGGAAGAAGCACAATGAATCAAATTTTTATTCTTAGAAACATAATTGAACAGAGTGTTGAACTAAATTCAACTATGTATCTCAGTTTTATTGATTTTGCAAAAGCTTTCAACAGCATAGACAGAGAATGTCTATGGAAAATCCTGAAAAATTATGGATTTCCTGACAAAATAATAAATATTATAAAAGATTTGTATGATGTAAGTAAAGGACAAATTCTATTAAATGGAACAACTTCCTAAAGTTTTTACATCGAAACTGGTGTTAAGCAAGGTTGTGTCATATCTGGAACACCTTTCATCATTGTCATAAATTGGATAATGTGGCATACCCTGAAAAACCTGAAAACTGGAATAAGATGGAACATTGACACTACATTAGAAAATTTGGACTATGCTGACAACATTGTACTACTACTATCATCTAGATTTGAAGACATGACAGCAAAGTTAGAGGAAACTGCTAAACAAATAGGTTTACACATCAATGAGAAGAAAACCAAAATATTAAATATCAACAGTAAAAAGAATGACCCAATCTTTATAAATGGAAATCAAGTAGAAGTGACAAACACTTTTAATTACCTCGGAGCAACTGTCAACACGGAAGGTGGTACCAACAAAGACATTGCAATAAGAATAAAAAAATCTTGCTATGCATATAAAACTTGACAGAAAATTTGGAAATCATCCAAAATAAAAACAAATTTAACAGTTGTAATAGAAATTTAACTTAAAAAAAAAATAAGATGTATATACAGATTTAAGTTAAAAATTTGCACCTTTAAGGTGCAAATTTTTAACTCAACTGTTAAATCTGTATTACTTTATGGAAGTAAATCATGGAAATTAACCAAACAGCAAGAAAATAAAATAGATGCCTTCCAAACAAAATATCTTCGCAGAATTCTCAAAATTTACTGGCCAAATAAATTCTCAAATATTGAAATTTACAACAAAATCGAAACCAAATAGTCTATGTATTGAGAATGCCAACATCAGAACATACAAGAATAGCATTGACATGGATGCCTGATGGTAAAAGGAAGAGGGGGCGGCCCAAAATGACATGGCACTGGATGGTAATCCAAGAACGAAATGAACTAGGATGGTCGAGCTGGGGGAAAGCAAGAGAAGCAGCACTGGACTGAAGAGGATGGCATGCTAAACTCGTGGCCTCATGTACCTTATAGGTGTAAAGAGTAATAAGTCAAGTAAGTCAAGTCAAGATCGCTGATGCTGTCTACTTTACTTTGTGTGTTCTAGATTGGCTGTCGCCTGAGTCTGAAGAAGATAGTTCAGTCAGTGGCTATCGGCCTACTATAATGCCGCCTACCATAACATCCATGTTACTACAATATTTCTTTTAGAATGCAATAAAAAAAAACTTCATCAAATCCACTTGACTGATTTTCTTGAGGTGCATGAAAAAAATATTTTTCAGTTCAGATGAATGAAATGTGTTATTAATGAAACATTTGTGCTTGGGAGTAGTGAACCTGCAAGATGTCACCTCCATAAAATATATATTAAATACAATGTGCATTCAGTGTATTTTTTCAAGCCCACTTAGCTTTGACATGTTTTTTTTTTTCTTTTCAATTTTTTGTTTCCAGTTATTCGGGCAGAGAGAGAGAAAGAGAATGAACAAATCTTCAGTTTCTCCACTCATCATAAGTCAGATAGCAAGAAGATGTATCATGCTGGTAGCATAGCATTGAAAAAGAGATGTAAGAAAACATTCTATGGTTACATGTCAAGAGGTTATACTTTATTATTATTACGTGACACCTCCAAGGAGTCCAGAGACTCATCAAGAGAGGGGACCTACTCTACAGCTCTGTTTCCACCACTCAATCCACCAACTACAATGAACCACAACTACCATCATCATCTACATCACCACCACTAGTATTTTCACGGACAATTACAAACATCCATGCTCATGGCGGGATTCAAACCCACAATCTTTTGGGTGGTGAGCAGATACGCTAACCACTCGGCCAACCAGGCCAGCACTTACAGAGCACATGGATGTATGTTTTGTGATTTTAGAATATTTGAACAACTTCTATTATTAAGAGTGAGCTTTTAGCTATCATTTTATGAAACTGGAATATGCCTACAAAAATAGAAAAGTGATGCTAGTGAATCTTTTTCAACAAAAAGTAAAACTGGTGCATCTAAGTAGTTCATGGATTTTATAATACAAAATTTATATCATTGAACAAACTAAAAGGAGTGAATATATGACTCTTGTTAATTAAATATTTCGTCATAATTTTGTTGTGTAAAAATAACCATAATTTACAGTTGTGAATCTTTTTAGAATTGTTTTTGCACATTGGAACGACATATAATTAGCTTTGGTTTTGTAACTACATACTGTCACCACCTGCCATGTCCCCGATTAGAGATTGACATATATATATATATATAGAGATATTTAAAAAATAAAAAGAATGAAAAGTATTTTATGTTAAATTCTATTTACCAGAGATCTGATATTAGTTATCATTTCAATGGCATTTATTTAGTTCATGAAATTTATTAACTATTGTAAAGTAATACCTGTTGTTGTAAAAGACATTCTCATTTTGCTAATGACAATGCTGTCATTAACTTTATTACGTGCATGCATGAGCAATTCTCAGCTGGATATTAGGAGAGCATCAGTAACCAAGTGACACACGTGTGCACAGAGAGAGAGAGCGTGTCAAAGTTTTATTAGTTAGGAAAACATGAATCCTATGGCTGTGGATTAATAAAATGTAATTAATGTAATTAAATGGATTCTACCAGAAAGGATATAGTCAGTAAGTGTTCTATTTCAACATTTGAAAAAACTACTAAACTGAAATTTTTTTAATAAAATAAAGAGCCAAAGGCTTCATTTTGATTTCAATTGAGGAGAACAACAGACTTCATTGAGGAGGATCAACCATTCAAACAAATTCAAGACAAACCATTCAAAACAGGCCAGTGAAACTTTATCAAAATGGACAATAGAAGGCAAATATATGGACACTCGGACAGCATTCCTGTCTCCTATAAGTTCCGCGCAAGGCAACTCATAAATGCCAGCAAGTGTATTCCTGTAAGCTCTCTGGTCATGTTTTGTACGAAACTTTCATAGTTTCCACATTTGGCTTTGAAATAATGCCGATTTAATATCCACTCGATTTATATATAAGTAACTAAACTGAAAGTTGCCCCCCCCCTCTCAGGGACACAAGTGGTATGTTGCCATCTCAGTTTGATTTTAACTAGACTATTTTTATTGGATAAATAAATATTATTATTACATGACATCTTTGTAAGGAATGAAAATTGAAAATTGATCGAAGGATGCGTTGCAGTTGAGGACACTACAACACACAACCCATCTTCTGCATTACTTAATCCACCATCAACAGAGTACATAATCAACCATGCACACTATGTTATCTACTCTCCACTAAGAGTATGTCTGTCTGTCTGTTAAAATATATAGATAAGAACTTTACCATTTTGAGTCCCAAGAATCATGAACAGGAAGAAGTGTTCTAAGTGGAATGATACATTGAAGAAGAGGAAAATTTGTGTTTGCAAGAAACTGAGCGGAAAGGAGAAAAGGCACAGCAACTTGGAGAAGGATATCAAAATTTAGTGATTAGAAGGCTACATGGTGGCAGTGTTTGTGGAGAGCTCGGAGAATAAAATTATCGGAGAATAAAAATGATGAGACTGATGCAATGAGTGAGACTGCTCAGTTACGCGGAGCAATACACAAGGCCAATCGGCAGCTGGAGCGTTGGCAAAAATGTTTACCGAGTGTACTGACTGATAAACGGCAAAAGTATGATAGAAAAAATAAGAGTATGATAGTGAGTGTAAACAAAATGAAAGAGCGAGTGTTGTATGGAGATTCCTTAGTAAGAGGTGTGTTAGTTGAGAGCTTAACAAAATCGTACCAACCTGGTGCGAACGTTAAGGATGTAAGCGAGTCAATTAGAATGCAAAAGTAGCGGGTGAAAGAATTGATAGTGGTAGCAGGTACAAATGAGACAAAATGGCTATGAGTGAGGATGTGAAGGAATTGCTTGAGGTAGCAAAAGAGAAGAATGAGAGAGTTAGGATGGGGAATCTGTTGCTGCGGTATGACAGTGAAGAGCATAGAAGGAGGGCCATAATTGCAAATGACTTTATGCGTGAATTATGCAGGACGAATGGTGTGGAATTTGTGAATGTGTGGAGTGAGTTCGATGGGCGAAAGGATTTATATAAGATGGATGGTTTACATTTGAATGGATTTGGTGTATGGAGACTTGAAAAGGTGTTGTTGAATGTAGTCGAAGTGGATGTGCAGAATCAGGGAAACTAGAGTTATTAAGGGGGGCTGAAGTAGATATGCAGACTTTAGGGAGAGAGTTGAGTGTATGAATGTGTGTAATATGCCCAAGCGAGTACGAAAGACTACGAATCAGAATGGGATAGTTAGTATAAGGCATCAAAATAGGGATGGGACAAATGGGCTTCTGCAATTCATATATACTAATGCCAGAAGTATTAGGAACAAGAAGGAAGAATTTTTGGCTTGGTTGGCACTCCCAAGCCACAGGTTATTGGCATTAGTGAAACATGGCTGACAGAAGATGATATAGCTAGTGGGATTGAATGTGAGGGGTATGGTGTGTTCAGGAGTGACAGGAATAATAAAATGGGGGGAGGAGTGTTATTGACGATAGCTGATGAGCTCCAGCCAAGGAGAATAGAAGTGGAACTGCAGGATAGAGAAAAGAGCACATTTGAGGCCATTTGGTGTGAGATTGAAACTAGCAGAACAAAATATATAGTTGGGTGCTGCTATAGACCAGGTGATGGAATAGATGGTGGAGATAGTATGCATAAGCAAATAGAAGAAATGAGTGGAAGGAGGGTAATTATTATGGGTGATTTCAACTATGGTAACATTGATTGGAAGGAGGAGAGGACACATGGGAAGAAGGAATTGGATTTTATGCGATTATTAAGGGATAACTATCTGCGACAGCATGTAATGGAAAATACTAGGGGTCAGAGAGTGCTTGACCTAGTAATTGCATCTGAGAATTTGGCTATAACGAATATGACCACGTTGCCACCAATTGGTGAGAGTGATCATAGGGTCTTGACTTGGGAGGTGGCTAAAGGTGTGGAATTTACAATTAAGACAGGGTACATGTGGAATTATCGGGCTGGTAAGTATGACAAGCTTAGGAGTTTGATTGGTTCAGTGCCATGGCATGTAAAACTGCAAGGGCTATATGTTGATAGTGCATGGGAGGTGGTTAGGAAGTGTTTGCATGAGGCAATGGCTGACTGTATACCTAGAGTCCGAATAATAAATCAAGTGGGGGGTGAATGGATGAATAACACCATTAAACTTGAACGGCAAAAAAAGAAACAACTATGGAGGGAATTTAAGGAGAAAGGTGACCTGCAGGCACATGAATGGTATAAAGTGCAGGCCAGAAGGGTAACGAGTGTGGTAAGAAAAGCAAAAACGGATTATGAAAGAACATTAGCCATGCAGACTAAAGAGAATCCCAAACAGTTTTTTCGATATGTTGCAAGTAAAAGAAAAAATGTATATGGCAGAATGATTTTAAAGAATGCTGATGGTAGGGAGGTAACCGAATCAGTTGATATAGTTGAATTACTGAGCGAGCACTTTGCAAGAATATATCATCCAGGTGGTGAATGAACCAATTATATGGGAATTGTGGTGAATAAAGTAGAGGTGAGTAGTCTATTACAAAACCTCAATGTCAGTACATCTGTGAGATTGGATGGTGTACCAGCTTGTGTCATACGTGAAGCAGCTAAAGAATTGTCAGTGCCCTTGACCATTTTGTTTAATTTGAGTCTCGGGTCTGGGTTAGTCCCAAGGGGGTGGAAAGAGGGAAAAATAGTTCCGCTGCATAAAGGAGGTTTCAAGACTGTTGTTGTAAATTACCGACCGATTGGCATATCAGGAATCGTTGTCAAGGTATTGGAGAAATTAGTCAAGAGAAAAATACAGGATTGAAAGATGAAAATGGGATACTGTATGGGAGACAACATGGTTTTGTGAAGGATAGATCATGCCTCAGTAACTTGCTCACGTTTTATAACACAGTGACGGCTTAACTGGGTAAGAGTAATGGGTGTACAGTGATTCTACTGGCCTTTGACAGGATACCACATGGAATTCTAATCAGTAAACTACAGCATATTGGAATGGATATAGGGTTGGTGAGATGGATAGGAGGGTGGTTGATGGAGAGATATCAGAGAGTAGTTTATTCAGGAGTAGAGTCCAAAAGACAACTGTCACTAATGTTGTGCCGCAGGGTTCTGTTCTTGGATCACTACTTTTCAATTTGTTCATTAACAATATACGAAAGGATATGAGAGGAACAGTTCGTTTGTTTGTGGATGATGCAAAGTTGGGTAGGGCAATAATGAATGCAGATGACGTCAAAATTTTGCAAGATGATTTGGATAGATTGGAGGTCTGGACTAAGGAGAATGGATGTCAATTTAATGTGGCAAAATGTAAGGTTATGCATTTTGGGGTGAAAAGATTAGCAGCAGTTTACTACATTGGTGGAACTGTACTCCAGGAAATTGATCAGGCCCGAGATTTGGGAGTGCTGGTGGATAAGGAGTTGAAATTTAGGAGGCACATTGCAAAAGTGGCCAAATCAGCTCATCAAATCACTTGGTTGCTGAAGAATACGTTTGCAAGCAGGTTATTGTTCCTCTGTATCGAGCCTTGATAAGACCCCATCTCGACTACTGTGCCCAGATTTGGTCACCTAGGTTTCTTCTTGATGGGGAGGAGGTGGAGAGGATCCAGAGACGAATGATCAAGATGATAGCAGGTCTATGGAATGAACCTTATGAGAACAGGTTGAAGATCTGTGGGTTGCAAAAATTGGTTGATAGGCAGAAAAGGGGTGATATGATTGAGACATTCGAATTACTGAAGGGTTTCTATAAGATTAATTCAGAAGATATTTTTGAGAATAGGACTGGTGATGGTGGGAGGACTAGGGTCCATACATGGAAGCTGGGCAAGAATGTGGTTAGCAAGGGTGTCAGAGCTAGGTTTTTTACTTGGAGAGTGGTGAATGAGTGGAATAAGCTGCCAGCGTCTCTTGTGGGTGCTATGACTGTGAATGAGTTCAAGGCGAGGTGTAATAGATACTGTGTGAATGTCGAATAGTTGTTGTTAACATGATGTTAGGGCCTCCCTCGATGAGTCTGTCAACTCCTTGGAGCTGCCCAAAATAATAATAATAATAATATTAAGTTTTGATATCTGGGTAAGAGTAATTTAAGAAATGATATAGATATAATAGTGGATAAAGATATGAGAGAGAGAGAGAGTGAAGGTGAAAAGGTATGGCACTAGGTTGATGACCTTAAAGTTAGGTACTTGGAAAATTGTGTTTATATATCATAGCAGGCAGGTTTAAATGATAATAGTAAGATGGAGTTTTGGAACTCGTTAGATTAGCTATTGCAACAAATACTAAATAGAAAGGTATTATTACTATAGCAGAAGACCTTATGGACATGCAGATAAAGCTAAAGGTTGGTGGACTGGAGATAGAAGTAGTGGAGTTCTGGTATTGGAAATCACAGTGGCAAATGATTTGGCAATGGTGAATACATTCCTAGAGGAAAGTGAAGAGAGTGTGTTATAGACTGCTTTATGATGGGAAGATTATTGTAAGATGTTACACTGATCTTTCAGTGTAAGATCATACTTACACTGAAAGTACATAGTACATAGTGATGGAATAGTGAAGTGCAGAAACCAATTTGAGAAAAAAAAGATTATTTCAGGAAATGACAAATGATTAAAGGATAAGAAAGATGAGGAGTATGTAAGAAGGCTAAGTTAGCAACATTTGATAGCATGTGTTAAAAATTGGATACACTGAAAGAGCAAATAAAAAGTAAGGTAAGTATACAAAAGTAAGGGATGGTAAGAGTAGAGGGGTGTGAATTATATTGGGAATGTATTCCCACAAGCCCTCTGGTCAACTTACAAAATTTTCATAGTTTGTACATTCGGCTTTGAAATAATGCTGGATCTAATATCCACTTTGCTTATGTAATTTTACATTGCCGATTTTACATTTGGCTTCAGTTCGGCAATGGTTTAGTAATTACTTAGTAATTAAATAATTACTTAGTAATTGCAAGCGTAGACTTCTGTGGCTAATTGGTTCAAAAGACATATTTCGATGATTACACCACATTTTTTATTATTCAGTTATTATAATATATTGAAATAATAGTTCCCGACAAGTTTCGTAAATCGTAGGATTTACATCTTCAGGGGTAAATAGTATAACTTAAAGTTTAAACAAGAGAAATTAATAAATACAAATCATAACCATCTGGTTATTCATAAACTCAAATAACAGAATGCAGATATAAAACGTTATTGACTTGAACAATACTGGACGATGTCACGTGTTCTTGTTCAAACAGTCCGAGCTCAAATTGAGGTAGATTTTTTATTAGAGCTGACCACACTTGATGGAGAATTAAACCTTGATTTTTATTGCATTGGGTTGGTTTTTCAGCATATTATCAGCTTCTTTAAATTTTCTTATGTAGCAATTTTTTATTATTATTATTATTCCGGGCAACTCCAAAGAGTCGACAGACTCATCGAGGGAGGCACTAACATCATGTGAACAACAACTATTCGACATTCACACAGTATCTATTATACCTTGCCTTGAACTCATTCACAGTCATAGCACCCACAAGAGACTCTGGCAGCTTATTCCAATCATTCACCACTCTCCAAGTAAAAAACCTAGCTCTAACACCCTTGTCAACCACATTCTTGCCCAGCTTCCATGCATGGCCCCTAGTCCTCCTACCACCAGTCCTATTTTCAAAAATATCTTCTGGATTAATCTTATAGAAACCCTTCAGTAATTTGAATGTCTCAATCATATCACCCCTTTTCTGCCTATTGACCAATTTCTGCAACCCACAAATCTTCAACCTATTCTCATAAGGTTCATTCCACAGCCCTGCTATCATCTTGGTCACTCGTCTCTGGATCCTCCCCATCACGAAGAAACCCTGGTGCCCATAACTGGGCACAGTATTCCAGATGGGGTCTTATCAAGGCTCGATACAGAGGAACAGCAACTTGTTTGTCTCTGCATGTTAAAGTATTTTTCAGAAGCCAAGTGATTTGATGAGCTGATTTAGCCACCTTTGCAATGCGCCCCATAAACTTCAATTCCCTATCTACCAACACTTCCAAATCCCTGGCCTCATCAATCTCCTGGAGTACAGTTCCACCAATGTGATATACTGCTGCTATTCTTTTCACCCCAAAGTGCATAACTTACACTTTGCCACATTAAATTGACATCCATTTTCCCTAGCTCAGTCCTCCAAACTATCCAAATCATCCTGTAAAATTTTGACATCCTGTGCACTCACAATTGCTCTACCCAACTTTGCATCATCAGCAAACAAGTGAACACTTCCTCTCAGATCCTTTCCTATATCATTGATGAACAAATTGAAAAGTAGTGATCCAAGAACAGAGCCCTGCGGCACACCACTAGTCACAAGCCATCTTTTAGACTCAACTCCTGAATAAACATCTCTCCATCAACCACCCTCCTATCCATCTCACCAACCCTATATCCATCCCAATATGCTGCAGTTTACTGATTAGGGTTCCATGTGGTATCCTTTCAAAGGCCTTGGCAAGGTCCAGTAGAATCACTGTAAACCCATTACCCTCATCCAGTTCAGCCGTCACTGTGTTATAAAACATGAGCAAGTTACTGAGGCATGATCTACCCTTTACAAAACCATGTTGTCCCCCATACAATATCCCATTTTCATCTATCCAATCCTGTATTCTTTTCTTGACTAATTTCTCTAAGACCTTGACAACGATTTCTGATATGCTAATCGGTCGGTAATTTACAACAGCAGTCTTGGAACCTCCTTTATGCAGTGGAACTATTTTCCCCTCTTTCCACCCCCTCGGGACTAACCCAGACCCGAGACTCAAATTAAACAAAATGGTCAAGGGTACTGACAATTCTTTAGCCGCTTCTCGTACGACACGAACTGGTATACCATCCAATCCCACAGATGTATTGACATTGAGGTTATGCAGTAGACTACTCGCCTCCACTTCATTCACCACAATTCCCGTACAATCTACTGGTTCATTCGTTTCTGCAATGTCACCACCTGGATGATATATTCTTGCAAAGTGCTCACTCAGTAACTCAGCTATATCAACTGATTCAGCTACCTCCCTACCATCGGCATTCTTTAAGTATGACATTTTCTATGTATGACATCGTCGTTTTTTGCCAGAGTACATTGTGTCCAGCGGAAGTGGTATGGAAAGCAAGACCCGTTTTTTGTTATCTTTTGTATTATAAGTCTTTTTGGTGTTCAGTCATGTTTGATGTTTTAATTACTAAATAATTACTTAGTTTAGTAATTACTTTTACACACCTAGCGAGAGTTCACTTATGAAAAATACATTCAGCTGACATTTCAAGTTCCTTAGTACTGAACAAGAGTTTTTGCTCTCTTAAGGTTTCTGTCTGGTCTCTGAAGAGAACCACCCAGTTTGAAACAGCTGTCAGGCCGGTAAAACCTTATCAGAATGGACTAATAAAAGGCGAATGTATAGATTCTTGGGTGGCATCTATGTCTTTTAAGTAGTCCACACTAAGGCATCTCGTGAATGCTGAGGAATGTATTCTTGCAAGCTCTCTGGTCAACTTACTAAACTTTCATAGTTTCTACATTTGGCTTTGAAATAATTCTGGATCGACTATTCACTTTGTTTATGTAATTATATTATTAATGTATCATAGGTTTACAACCTTATGTGGGCAGTAGTAACACATAAGGTTGTAAACCTATAATAAAATAAAAATAATTCACAAGCTGTTGTGGTCTAAATTATTTAATGTTATCTTAATCAAGTATTAAATCTTATCACCTGTCCTGTGCACCCTCTTGAGAATACAATTTAGGGAATAGTGATGATGAAATTATTATATTCATATGCCATTTGGTACTTTTAAAATAGAATGCTCAATATTTATATACTACTGTTAATTATTTCAGAGGATAGTTCATTACATTAGCAAAAACTTTGAAAATTTACCAGCAGAAAGTTGTCTTTTACATAAGCTTGCTGGCAAGAAGATCGTTGTTGACTACAGGTATGTATTAATTTTTACAGGCTCAAGTTTTATTTATTGAGCTGTTTTATAGCAATAATGTATACATCTAGGATATATATACATATATCAATAATGTATACATGGATATATTTGCTTTTCACTGAAAAATAGCTAGTTATATTGAAAATAGGTAAAAAAAAATTGGACAAAATTCAAAACAAATTAGATATGAACTTGGTAGATCACACACAGTTATGGATAATATCAAATGACAAAAATTGGAATGATTCAGTTACATCGTTAAATTCATCCAGAGCAATTATGTACACCAGATATACTGATTGACAAATTAAAACATTGTAATGGCAGATGCCCCTGAGTTAACATTGTTATGGACATTACAAACGTTACATATTCAAGTTAATGAAAATGAAAAAAAAAAAAAACAGCTTGGTACCAAAAAAAAAATACACGGTACCAATGTATTATAGGCTTATAGAAGTCTTTTGTGGGTGAGCCACATAACAGATACAAACTGTATAACTAACTACTCCAGGATAAAAGTTCTAGTAAAGAAGATGGTGAATCACTATCCATAAGGGAGGGGGGGGGGAGAGAGAGGGAGAAAGAGACTCTTCCCATCCTAGGACAGTTGAAATTAGAAGATAACATTATTTGTATGCGCTGAAGAACATTTGTTATTTTGGTATCTGGTTTAGTATTGCATTAAAAAAAAATGCTTCTCTCAAAGAAAGTTTTGTTTCTTATCCTAGGAAGAAAAATATTAAACGATTATTTATTTCATATGATAGCAAGAAGTGGGAGGTGGAGAGTGGATTACTATGTATTGTATGTTCATTAAGAACTGTGAAGATATAATTAATATGCAAGGCTTGACAAATATATTTGCCTGTCCACCCATGATGAGTAGAATTTACTAGCTGGTAAGTAGCTGTGGAATGAACAAAATATAGTATTTTTACTTAATAAAAAAAAAAAAAAAATAACTTCTCTGACCATGCTACAGCACTATTAATCATTTTGTGGAACTCCTATTTACTTATTGGGTGCATGTTATTAAAATACTGGGTGATCTTGGGTGAGTAAATTTTTTGTGTGACATATAAGGTTTTTGTGTAATTTTTATTGACCCCTGTTAATGTGAAATAAATCATATAATGAATAAATTTTTCTCATTTGTCACATGATACATTTCTATATATTAATTAGAATTATTTTGAACAAAATGCATGGGAAATGTTAATCAGTGTTTCATTCATAACAAATAAAAAATCTATATGTTTAACCAAGCAAGGCAAATCATTGAATTTCTTTTGTTTTTGTATTTACTTAAAATAAAAAAAAAATAAAAAAAATAAAAAAATTGGTAGAATCTCACTGTTTTTGAAACCAATGTGCCAAAAAAAAAAAAAGCTTTGGTGTAAATTCAAAAAACCCAATATATACATATATAAATGTAATTTTTTTTTTTCAAATTTGCATTGAAGAAGCAGTCTGTTTTATTTGCTTATGCTTCTAATAGCCAACATAAAATGAAATGAAATACAATTAAAAAAAAATTACCATTTGTGTAAGTTAAATGCATGAAAACAAACTTGACTGAATAATTTTACTTTCATTAATAGAAAATGTATATGGGTGTGTCACACACACACATATATATATATACAAACAGTAGGCCCCCCCCCAATATCTCGATTTCACTTATCAGTGGTTCGAAAAAAGTGCACAAAATGGTCGAGTGCTGTGCCGGTTGAAACATGCATACGCGTAAGCCGAAAACTTGTTGAAACACGCTTGTTTTGCTAGGCACTTGGACTTAAATGTGCATGTTTGTTCATGTTTAGTTTTACTCGAATTGTAAAAGAAAGCAATCACTTGTCTGTCATTACAACTAAAAATTGCGTTTAAATTCAAGCTAATAAAGTCTGAAAAATTTAAAAATGGCTTCAAAACCAAAGAGAAGACACGAAGTGCTCAGTATTAGTGAAAAATCAAAGATTATCATCATCATCATCATTAAATTCCTGCCATGTACCCTCAAGGGGTGTACAGGTGTTGATAGTACTACATGAAAAAAATTACATCATTACTAACTTCCTATCTACAATTTTACTCCAAATCAGTCTGTTACTTGTCAAGAATCCAACATTATCAGATCTTATATTTCTATCGTCTAAGGCACTTTGGACCGTATCAATCCACCTATATCTTGGTCTTCCTCTGGGTCATTTTCCTGCCAATCTGGAAGAGAACACTTGTTTTGCTAATCTTCCATCGCCCATTCTGTTTAAGTGACCATACCACCTGAGATTAGCTCTGCTAACGCATTCCTATATGTAAACAATGTCAAGTTCTTTCCTAACATCCTCGTTTTTAATATGATATTGCCATTGATGCCATCTGTTCATGCCTCTAATCTTTCTCAGGATTCTCATATCTGTGGTATCTAGTCTTTGGTCAAGTGTTTTACTTCTGACCCAGCTCTCAGATCCATAAGTTAAAACTTGTTTGAACACTGTCTTGTATACAGCTAATTTACTGTTCCGACTAATTTCTCTCTTATTCCATATGAATTTATTCAATTGACTTCCCACCATACCAGCTTTGCTGATTCTGTTGTCTATTTCTATATTTAATTTACCATATTCAGTAAAAATCATGCCTAAATAGTTGAAATGTTTTGCTTGTTCCACATGTTCTCCATTCACAATACAGTTGACATTTTCAGTGATTCTGCCTATTTTCATTCTTTGTCTTTTTATTGCTGACCTTCATACCATATCTATTACAATAGTTATTCAATTTAGTCAGAGAATCTTGCAGACTTGTAGCGGATTTATTTAGAAGTATAACATCATCCGCATAAAGCAAAGAGCTGACATTAACACCTCCAATTTTGATATCATGTTTAATACCACTTTCCTTCATAATGTGATCCATATAGATAATGAATAACAGAGGGGATAAGTACATCCTTGTTTCACACCAGATTTAACATTAAACAATCTTCCTGTACTTCGTTCAATTCTAACTGCTGACTTACAACTCAAATAAAGACTAAGTATTGCTTTATATAATGCCCCATTGACACCATATAACTGCAGTGTATTGATTAACTTCTCTCTTGGCACCTTGTCATATGCCTTTTCCAAATCGACAAAACTTAAATACAGATCTCTGTTATATTCCCATGCTTTCTCGACTATTTGTCGTAAAGTGAAGATCTGATCCTGACAACCTCTATTTGGCCTGAATCCAGCTTGTTCTTCACCAAGCTTTTCTTCCACAATTCTTCTCAACCGTTTCTCAAGTATACTTGCATATATCTTGCCAGGAACACTCAGTAGGGAAATACCTCTGTAATTCTCACATTCAGTTTTATTTCCCTTTTTATATATGGGTACTATGAGAGCTCTACTCCAATCATCGGGAATTCGTCCCTCTGTCCAGGCTTTCTGAACTATGCAGTGCAGCCACTGTAAGACTCTTATACCACCATACTTCAGCATTTCTGGCCGAATATCATCTACTTGGATGGCTTTTTCTACTTCAAGTATGGATATGTATTCCTGACTGCATGCTTGGCTCAGTGTTTTTTACCACTGTGCTGTCATCACTGCTTGTTTCATTTAGCAGTTTTTCAAAGTAATTACTCCATACTTCAAGGATATCATTTTCATTATCATACTTCAAGGATACCATTTTCATGTCACCTTTATCATCTCTAACTCCTTTTACAGCACTCTTTCTTCCATTCCTAAGCTTCTTCAACAACCTCCAGAATATTTTGCCACCTTCTTGATATTTATTTTCTATATTCTTGCCAAAGTCCTCCCATGACTTTTGTTTAGCTAGTTTTACACAGTGTTTAGCATTCTTGCATTTGTCTCTGTATTCTCCAAGATCACAAGCCTTATTTGACAGGAACTTTTGATATGCTTTCTTCTTTTCCTTCACTGCCTCTTTAACTTCCTGTGTCCAGCAGGGAGTTCTGATTTTTTTATCCTTGCAGACAACCTCACCACAGATTATCAACATGATTGAAATAGACAAAACATCAATTGCAACCATTGCCAAGATCTATAATAAAAACGAATCTTCAATATGTGAAGTGTTGAAGAACAAAAAAAAAAATTCTTGGCAGTCTTTCCATTGCACCCAAATCTGCAAAAGTTAGGGGTACAGTGCATGATAAGGTGTTACTCAAGGTAGAGAATGCTTTGAATTTGTAGGTGGAAGACATGATAAGAAAAAGGATTCCTACTGATGGTAACATGTTACAACAAAAAACATTGATCCTATATGAAGACATATGGCTGCAAGATGAAACAGAAGAGGAAGAAAAGTCACTTACAGCAAACAAGGGCTGGTTGCATAGATTCAAAACTAAGTTTAATCTAAAAAACATAAAAATTACGGGAGAATCTGCATTGGCTGATGAGAAAGCTGCTGCATTGTTCCCAGCAGAATTTAAAAAAAATTATTGCAGAGAAAGGTTATCATCTTAAGCAAGTTTTTAATTATGATGAAACCAGCCTTGTTTGGAAGAAAATGTCCCAATGGATCTACAGCCATAAAACTGTGAAGCAAGCACCAGGCTTTAAAGCATTTAAGGACAGATTGACGTTGGTACTTTATGGCAATGCAGCTGGTCATATAATTAAACCTGACCTTGTTTACCTCGCACAGAATTCATTTGCCCTTAAAAACAAAATCAAAAGTTGTCTGCCTGTTTTTTGGCAATCAAATCCGAAAGCGTGGGTCACGGTCATGTTATTAACAGAATGGTTCCATCAATGTTTTATTCCAGGGTGAAAAAATACTTGGAGAAGGAAGGATTACCATTTAAAGTTTTATTGATAATAGACAATGCTCCAAGGCACCCTGAGTCACTAGTCACTGAAGATGAAAATGTTCAAGTGGTTTTTTTCCACCTAATACAACCTCGTTGCTTCAGCCACTCAATCAAGGTGTCATTAGATGCTTCAAAGCCTCATATGCTCGGCAGGTTTTCGATATGATTCATGCAATGGTTGAGGATTCTGCTGATGTTGGAGTCATAGAATGCTGTAAATCATTCACAATTGCAGATGCAATTGTATTCATCAAGGGAGCAATAGACGAATTGAAACCAGAAACGATAACTGCATGCTGGAAGAATTTGTGGAGTGATACTGTTCATAATTCTCAAGACGCCCCTATATTAACTCACAGATAACAATGATAATTAACACATCACGGAAATAGGTGGAGAGGGATTTGACGATATGACAGAAGAAGAAGTGAATGATTACATAGATGGACTTCATGAGGTGCTCACTAATAAGGAGTTGAAAGAACTTGCCAAATCTTCTACAAAAGAAGATGAGGATGAAAGTGAATAAGAACCACCAGCATGGACACTCGAAAAATTTGCCATGATATTTCGAATGGCTCAAACATTAAAGGAACAGATAATGGATTATGATTCAATGATGGAGCGCAGCATAAAAATTACTCGCACAATAACAGAAGCTTTGGAACATGTACTGAATCGAAGACACAAAAACAGCAGCTTCCAATAACAATGTTTTTTAAAAAAGTTGACAAAGCTTCTACTATCGAGGATCCTCAGCCATCCACATCATTTGCTCAGTAAGCAAGCAAGCAGTCAACTGCTAAAGATTCGGAAGATGAATAAATATGTAGCTGAACACAATAAGGTGTTCTGATCTCAGTTGATTCCTCCTAATAAGAATAAAAATGTTAAGGTTTTTATTAACAATTACATTTTCATTATCATATTTTCTCATTTCATTCTACATAATTATTATGTGGATTAAATTTTATTTGTCTAAAGACGAAGTTTTATTGAACGAAGCAATTTTTTTGGTTTGCCGCTTCACCCGTACTACTCAGGGGCACTTTCTACTGCATTTGGGCACACATTCCATTGCTCCTCATAGATTCTAAAGACGTAAAAATTGTTTCATGGTAATTTTAAATAAATATGTACTATTATTATTGAGGAGCAATGGAATGTGTGCCCAAATGCAGTAGATAGCATCCCTAGATAGTATGAAGTGGTAGTCTAGAAATTACCTCATTTAATAAAAAAAAAACTTTTTATTATTATTTATTTAGCCATACAATTTAGTGTGTACATTATATATTAAATACATAACATATTCACTAAAGAACCCTGCAGTCCTAGCGCGTGAGACTAAGTCAATTTACTAATAATTTCCTGCTTCAGTTTTGCTATATATGTACAAAAATCTGGGTCTCACTAGTACCTTGCTACTATCCGCAGTTTCAGGTATCTGCGGAAGACAATGGAACCAAACTCTGCAGATATGGGGGCCCTACTGTGTGTGTGTGTGTATATATATATATAGATAGATAGATAGATAGATATTTGTATGTACTTTTTTTTTTCTTTTTGGCACATGAGATGAAAAGATTCTGATTTTTTTATTATTGTTTTTTATGCCAGTTCCCCTAATATTGCTAAAGCATTTCATGTTGGTCATCTGAGGTCAACAATAATAGGAAACTTCATTTCTAATCTTCATGAATATCTCCGAAATTCTGTTGTCCGGATAAATTATCTTGGTGACTGGGGAACACAGTATGGTTAGTAGACATTTTTGAGTTATTTTTATTAACAAATTAACAAAACAAAGAATGGTGATTAGGAACATGTCATCCTGAGTAGTGCTGCTTCTGCTGCATAATGAATGCAATTTTTTCTCATTTGTCACATGATGAATACATTCTTATATACTAATTAGAATTATTTTGAACAAATTGCTTTGTAAATGTTAATCAGCATTTCATTCAGAACAAATGAAAAATTTATCTGTTTTAAGGAAATGTGCTATGGAACTGACTGTGCCATTAACTTAGTTGTTTAATGAAAGTTTAATGGGGCAGATTCCTGGAGAGTGGAAGGAAGGTAAGATAATGCCATTGCATGAGGATGATGGTAGAATGGAGATATCAAACTATAGGCCTATATGAATTTCTTCTGTAGTTGTAATTTTGGTGAAAATGGTAAGAACTCATACAGAATTGGGCAGATTAGGGTAATATTATTTATGCAGGCCAGCATGGATTTTTTTAAAGAGTGCTCTTGTTTTAGTAATATGCTTATCTTTTATAATAGAGTAATAAGAGTAGGAGATGAGGGTTAGGCATACACTGTCTTTTTTTTTTTTTTTTCCAAGGCATTTGACAGGTTGCCACATGACAAGTTGATTTTAAGTGCATCATATTGGTTTGGATATCATGTTAGTGGATTGAATTGGCTTTCCCTGTAGTCTTCTGGCAATATCACTGACATAAAGATTGACTTTATGTCAGTGATATTGTCAGAGGACTACAGGGAGATGTTCAGTTGTTTGCAGATGATGTGAAGCTTGGAAGGGTTATTAGCAATAGTGCTGATGTTTTGACTCTTCAAGAGAATTTGAATAAGCTGGAAAGGTGGTCAAATAATTGGGAGGATGTCAGTTTAAATGCAACTAAATGTAAGGTTTTGAAATTTGGGATCCACAGATGGGATGCTTCATACTCACTTGGTGGAGTTATACTGGAAGAAGTGGAGGAAGCAAGGGATCTTGGGGTGATTGTGGATAGAGATTTGAAGTTCTGAGGAC
The DNA here is from genome assembly GCF_054136105.1 of Typopeltis vanoorti. NCBI lineage: Eukaryota > Metazoa > Arthropoda > Arachnida > Uropygi > Thelyphonidae > Typopeltis > Typopeltis vanoorti. The sequence goes on along the minus strand of NC_143567.1, from coordinate 27,202,956 downwards.
ATATTGCAAAGGCTGTGAAGATATCTCAGAGAATTTTGGCAGTGTTGAGTCCCATTGTATAAAGCTACGATAAGACCGATCTGGATTTCTGTGCTCAGATCTGGTCACTGGGATTTGAAGGGGATGAAGTAACCTTAGAGAGGGTGCAAAGACAGATAACCAAAATGATATTATGACTGTACAACATTGATTATGAGGATATACTGAGGGAATGCAGACTGCAGAGTTTGGTATATAGAAGGCAAAGGAGAATATGATCGAGACATTTAAGCTGTTGAAGCATTATTATCATATTAACACCGAGGAGGTTTCTCTTGTCCTTGCTCCTTTCCTTCATGCTAGAATGAAGGAAAGGAGCAAGGACAAGGGACCATCCCTGGATGTTGCAAAAGAAGTGATGAGTAAAAGCATAAGTTTTTTGCATAGAGAGTGGTAGGAGCATGGAATGCATTGCCTGAGAGGGCATAGGCTTTTGGTTGACTAGTGTTGACCTCCCACAATGAGTCTTGTGACTCCGTAGAGGTCAGGCTAATAAATAATATCTATGTATCCAGATCAATCATATTGAGATTGCAGTTCATTTATCCAGAAAGCTATATTACAGTTTTTTTTTTTTTTTAATTTTTAATGTGAATCCCACCAATAAAAGGCTATTAGCCTACTATAGTACATTGGCATCAGTACTGCAGATGGAATGAGAATTAGATAATCTAACCATGCTCTAGAGACTAATCATGAAGCTTTATATTGCCTCTTCAAGCCTGTAATAAGCAGAGTAGTTCCCACATTGTGTGATAAAGTTCATCTACTACCTAAAGACATGCACGAAACATCTGTGCCCACAGCAGAATTTGAAACCACAGACTGCTGGTTGGAAAGTGAATATGTTAATTACTTGGCTAGCCAGGGCAGTGTTATTAGCATTACAAGTCTTTCATATATAGATCAGTTTTCCCAATTCACTATTCTACACATTCCAGAAGTACTTGTTATGATTAACATACAGAAGTTCAGGCCTAAGTACACATTAATTGCTAGTCTCCATCTGTGCTGTGTATAGATGGATTTTTAAAATTTTATTATTATTTTTTATTATTGTTGTTGAAATTGCAGTGGTCATTTTTAGAGATAATAATGTGTTGGGAATTCAGTTAGCTGTAGTGATTATTCTGCTTAATCAGGTACTCACAATACAATAATACAAGCATAACAGAATTGCATTCTTGTGAGCTAGAAGGGACAACTGTTGTCCAGAGATTTTTTAAACTTTAAATTGTTAAGCTGTCTTATTACATTAAGTCTTTCCTTTACACACTACACTAATTTTGATTTCTAATTATCTATGCTTTCCCTAATTGGCCAACAAATAGGTACCATTCATGTATACAGTTAGCATTCACAGTAATAAACATTCAGGGATGATAGGAACAGTTTACTATAGTGAATTTCTTTTAGCATACTTATGAAGGCTTTGGTTTGGAGTTTTCAGTAGCTTGTTATAGTGCTGTTTGCATAGTGAGAATCAACCATTTGTGTGTATTATATATACACGTACTTATGTATATGTATGTATTTCTGACTTATTCATGGAATGTCCTCAAGGTTTTTTTTTTAATTTTGTCAGCTAAAATACTTTTCCATTTCTATACATGATCAGTTTCCTCAAAAAAATTAATTCTCTTTATTCTGTGATAAAATTTGAAATAATAAGATAATCAATTTTCCTTCCTAGATGTTGTTCTTACCTGAAAAACAACTGATCTTTTCAGTAAACTGGAAGTCAAATTCTTTGGCACATATTTTATGCAAAATTTTGGTACAGTATTGATTATGAAAATTTAGCATTTTGATAACAGTTAAGCAGAGTACATACCACATGCCCCACTGGCTTAACTTTACAGCAAGAATTCTGCACTGGAATCTGTGATGCAATAAAATGGCTTGCTGGCTTGGTTGGCTAGGCAGATAGCTCTTCTGCTCTCCAGCTAATCACACTATGGGCATAGACATTTGCAAATGGTTTTATGTAATAGATGAATTTTGTCACCAGTGTAAGACTATCACTGAATTACAAAAGGCCTCAAATGGCTTGAAAAAGTTTCACATTTTCTCTCTAGAGTAAGGAGTCTATAGTTCAGTTGGTATAACACTTTGGTCCTTCCAACCAAAGGGTCAACACTAACCTTTTAATTGGAAAGACCTGGATTTGAATCTCATCTAGGATGCAAAGAACTTCAGTTAAAAGTGAGTTAGATAGTCTGGTTTCATACAGAGGTGCCCAAAAAACTTGCTGTTTTCATTCTGCAAAGCAGACAAACTACCTAAGAGAATGTGTGCAATTAATAGACATAATAATTGCCTCATAGCCTTAGTTGCTTCGACTATAAGATTTCAAACAACTCTAGAGCAGTTTTTCTGGAATATCTAATGTTTAGCTGCATGTATGATAGATTTTACAGCCTTTTGCAAGTTGGATTCATTGAAAAATATTAAATAAAACATCTTATCTTGGCTGGAGCTCTACAGGAGATTTACATGTTATCAAAGGTAAGAGAAAGTGGATTTATTTATTTATTTTTTATTTTCACAATCAAAAACTTTATAAGGCTCAAAGAACTGTCATGTTCGTCAAGAGAAGGCTTTTACAAATATCCATGCCCAAGGTGGGATTCAAGCCTGCAACCTGTTGGTTGGAGAGTGGGTATGCTATCCACTTGGGCAACAAGGTTGACATTATTCAAGATCTTTCTTGAAAGATCTTGAGAATAAGAATGTATTTGTTGGTGCTCATTCCCACAGGAGAATGGCAGAGAGATCAGTGTTTTAAGGCATTGGTTATGGAAGATCTTGAATCTTGGATGTTTGAGCACTAAAGTTCTCAAATAAAGAGAGAAATGTAACTCACAGACCATTCACTACCTTGGTTACTTGCCTTTGGATCATTTTCACCACTTTCACATTCCGAAGAAACCCAGGTGTCCAATTCCGTGCATAGTACAGATGTGGTCTATTAAAGCTTATAAACAGGGATAATAATAATAATACAATAATAAATCTCATCTCTACTTGCCAGTATATTTTGGAGTCCTGTTCCATCTATACAATGCACAGTTTGCAGTCTTGTCTTTTGATCCCAGACAGAAAACTTCACATTTGCCTCATTGAACTGCCAACCATCATCTGTTAACCAAATTTTCAGTATATTTAAATCATCTGATAGAATCTTCATAATAAGGTCTCTATAGTAAGGCAGTACTATTGCCTTCTCCAGTTTATCATTATCAACAAACTGGATATTCCTCCTGAAATAATTCCCAATGCCAGTAATGTATAAAATAAACAGCCTTGACACCATTGGTCATCTGTCCTTTCCTTAATTCAGCTCCAGCACATACTAATCTTTGATGTCTGTGCCTTATACACCCTCTTATCCATGTCGTTAGCTTCATAACCATTGCCATTTGCTCCAATTTACTTCCTTACAATATAACTTACATGTAAATATCCTGTTTAATAAAACATAAAATATATTGAATAATGCAATTTTTCTGTACTTTGAAGCCTTACGTAAAACTGCAAAGAGCCTCCAACTTCTGGTCCAACCAGGTCACAGCTGAACTCTCTTCCTTTATTCTCTGTACCTTCCTGTTCATTAGCTACAATGCCAAAGATTAACAAAATAATTGTTCCTCCCATCACCTCACATACCTCTCAACATACAAACTATAGTAATAATATTATCCCCATATCTGAGTCACCTCAGAAGATATATCCAGAACTTTAAAGAAATATAATCTCTGCACTACTTTCAAACCTTTCATGAACTGGCTGCCTTTACCTTCTCTCCTATGGATCAGCTCCCTCCCCTCTCTGATCCAGGTGTGTACATGGTTCCTTGTTTTTGCAACTCATTTCACATTTGGTCTCTAGAGTAAGGAGTCTATAATTCAGTTGGTATAACACCTTGGTCCTTCCAACCAAAGGGTCACCACTAACTCTTTGGTTGGAAAGACATGGATTTGAATCTCATCTAGGATGCAAAGAACTTCACAGAAGTAAACGGAAAAAAACGCTATGCTTCACCATAGCAAATATAAATTTGAAAGATTTTTTTTTTTTGTTAACTCAGCAACAGATTTAAAAACCAACCAAATCTAAATAATGGTTTTGTGAAACTTGGGAAGTTTCACACAACTTCAGGCTTGTAGTCTAACATCTTTCTCTTATTGCTTGTGTGGGTTATTATAATTTTTACATTATGTCTCAGGTGATGTCTCCATGACAGAGATGAAATATTGGAATTATTAAACCTGTATTTAGTTATGCCATTGTGGTGTTTTCATTCTGTTAAACCTAAAGATGAGTTTAAACCATCACCTAAGCCTAAATACTCATGTTTTTATGTAAATCCGTCTCCTTGCAAGGTTGTATACCTATTGTATATTAGTATCCAGCATAGGCAAAAGGCTATATAATCTGGAAACTTTGCTCTAATGACCAGGCATGGAATTTTTTCAGTTCACTTCAGGCCTCCAGTAAGTAGGTTGGTGGTAGTCTTAAATTCATCTGTACCTTAAGACATTCACAGATGTGCCATCCGGATTCAAACTACAATTTATTGATTGGAGAGCAGAAGCACTATTCACACAGCCAACCTGGCTAGCAAAATAGATCACTGAGATTTTACTCATGGGTTACTTAAATTATTTCTTTTTTTGTAATGCATATAATTTTGCATTATTTTTTGTTGTTTGACAGTTACCTACAGATGAGATATGAAGAATTAATGGAGATTAATATAAAAATTAATCACAATATGCAAAATCTATTGCATATATTTTGGCCTTGATGATAAAGTAAGGCTAAAATATTATTTGATTATGCTGAATATTATCTGTGTGATTCATTTATATAAATATTTCCATCACTTAATTAATTTTAATACTGTTTTCGAAATGTGGGAGATAAAGTTTTCTATACAGCAAGTAAAGGATTGATTTAACTGAATGGAATCTGAAAAGAGCTAAATGAATATGTACAAAATAATGTGTAAATTTTTTATGATGATTAATAAGTAATCATATATATATATATATATATATATATATATATAAGTAATCTACTAAATCATATAGTAGATAAATTGCAGTTTCATAAACTAAAAAGAAATACATTTAATTTTGTAAACATGTAAAATAATATTCTGTTTACAAAAGTAAATAATGCAAGGTAAGCTCGTAGATTACAAAAATTAGGGAACTTCAACATGTTTTACTGAACAGTTAGCTGACAGCTTTGTCAGGAAAGGCAGTAAAGAACATACAAAAAAAAAAGTTCTGGACACTTAGTAACTGTTGTATTTTAAACGAAAGCAATTGATAACATAATACTTAATCAGATATTCAGATACATTTTTAAAGAATTCAGCTGTAGAGAAGCTTTATAGAGTATTTTTTGTAGATTAGTTTGTGTATTTTTACTGTGTTATTGTAGTTTTTACTCATTTTATTGTATTATTCAGTACATTTGCTAATATATTTTAAGACATACTGTTAAATTAAGACAGTTTTTAAAAATGGCACCAAAAACTCATTAATACCTAAGGTTTACAATGTGGAACCTGGAAATGAGAACCTCAATATTGATGGCACAAATGAAGAAAAATTAACATATGAAATTTCAAGATTAAATGGAATTATTAAAAAATTGACCAGGAGTTGGAAAAAGCAGAAAAATGTTTGCAAGAACTAAGACAGGAAAAGAAAAATAAGGAGAAAAAAAACAATAGCAATGTTAGATAGTAGTGGTTAGACGATAATAAATTTAGTTTAATCCTTTATCCAAGCGTAAGCAAAAAAGTTTGTACCTGAAGTATCTTCAGGACTGAGGCAACTCATGGTAAAGGTTGACCAAGCTCTCATCACTCCTTGTCTTAGTATCTCCCATAATGCAAAGCACATCTTGCAGACATGTATAATGCTATGGATTAAGAGAAGGGCCACTACCCAGACCGGTTTCGAACTTTATTGAATGTTCAAGTACAGGTCAAACTCCAAAAACTCAGCGTTGTTCCCTCAGTAACAGGCTCACCCTGCCACTGAGAAGAACCGGTTGGCTCTACACTGTGGCAGGCTCACCCCCCCACCGATCAGAGCTGCTCATTTGCTCATATCTCATCCGAGGGGAAACGGCAACAGCCGTGCTTCAGTTAACTTCACGGGCTACAGCATTGCCATTCATAACCCCCCCACACACACACATACGCACATCCAGGACCTGAGTGACAGGCAACAGCTGAGCCTCAGTTAAAACTTCATGGACTACAGCATTGCCATTCATCACCCAAGCTTCCAACCGGTTTCAACCTTTGTTGAGGTTTCGTCAGTGAGAGCCAGACCCAGAGGTGGTGATACCAACCTCTGGGTCTGGTGAAGTCATATTTACCTATACGTAAATAGAAGTCATATTTACCTATATGAATTGCCAAAAGGTGTCTCACCTTATTATTAAATTACTCTGGATTTAGAGAAAGATGTTGGAAGTTTTTTCCCACTTGGTTAGACTATAATAAATTTAGTTTAATCCTTTATCCAAATGTAAGCAAACAAAGTTTATGCCTGAAGTATCTTCAGGAATGAGGCAACTCATGGTAAAGGTGGACATGTATAATGTCCGCAAGGAGATGTGCTTTGCATTATGGGAGAATACTAAGACAAGGAGTGATGAGAACTTGGTCCACCTTTACTACGAGTTGCCTCATTCCTGAAGATGCTTCAGGCACAAACTTTGTTTGCTTACATTTGGATAAAGGATTAAACTAAATTTATTAAAGTATTAAAATAATAAGAAAAAAGAAGTCATATGGTATGGTATAGTCATTTGATAATTAAATTTTTACTTGATGATGGAGTCGCCACATTGAGCTTCTCAGGAGCTAAAATAAAGAATGTAACAACATCAATAGAGAAACAGAAAAGAAAGGTAAAAGAGATGGTAGTATTTGTCAGAACTAATAATTTAAGTAGCGATAAATATGAGAGAGAGGATATAAAAGGCATGATGGAAGAAGTGAGAAAGTAAAAATGGTTAGTTTAGTACCAAGATACGATAATAATAAGTTGTGAAAGAGGGAGCTCTGATCGGCAAATAATTCAGTGCACAGGCTATGTAGAAAACTGGTGTGAGTTTTTAGATGTGTGGAATGAGTTTGATGGTAGAAAAGACTTGTATATGAGGGATGGCCTGCACTAGAATGAATTTGGCATCAGGTGCCTAGAGAAATTGTTCATTGGAATGAAACTTAATGCAGAGAGTCAGAGAAACTAGATCATCTTAGGAGGAATGTTGAGGATGTGCAGACATAACATGATACAAATGTCATTGGACATGGTTATGAATCTGTTGAAGGGATATATATATATATATATATATATATACATATATTTGTTTTTATTTTTATTGGCAAATAATTCAATGCACAGGCTATGTAGAAAAATGGGTGTGAGTTTTTAGATGTGTGGAATGAGTTTGATGGTAGAAAAGACTTGTATAAAAGGGTTCTTACCCACAAAAGGTTATTTGCAAACCTTACTTTGTACTGTGGGTTGGTCTAAGTTTTTTTTTCTTCTTTTTTATCAATTATATATATCTATATATTGGCGTACATATTTACTCAGTAGATAATGTTATGAAAAAATTAGTTTGAATGACTATAATACTGAGAATAAAAAGAATAAAAGTTTAATGCTGAGATAATACTAGTTTTGTTGAACAAAATTCAACTTTTTCAGGATCAAAGACAAAGAATTATGTAAAATAACAGAGACATAATAAAATTACATCAACAGAACTAATATAAAAGACCGAAGTACAGTTTAAAACAGGAATGCGCACTGCAATCCAAATTAAAAGAGTTGTCACGAGAGTGCCAGTATTGGACAGTGGCAATGTGTACGCCAGAAAGATTGTAGCTAAGGCTGTTGTTTATAGGATGAATCAAGGGATATTTCTTTAGATTCGACTATCTTCCTTTCGAGCTCATCATAACACCTATGAATATTAGATGTTTGCGGCCAGCCCACGAGGTGTTGAAGGCCTTCATCTGAGTTAATAGAGAAAAGAACGTGGCTTGAGAGAGCACTGGCCCTGGTCCTATTGTAGGATATGTCTCTTCTGTGTTTCTCAATATGTAAAAGGATTAGCCATCTGACCGTAATATGGTTTGCCACATTCACACAAGATCTTGTAGATTCCTGGATACTGGAGAGGGAGATGCTGTAGTTTAGGTCTACTTAGTATTGATCGAAGTTTTGGAAACGTAGTGAAACAAGATCTAATGTTGAATTTCCTAAGAATTTTTCCAGTTTTGGGGAGAGAGACTGATGTATGGTAAAAATATGGTAATGCTCTTGGGAAAGAAAAATCTTCAATGGTAGGAGAATGACGCTGAGAGATAAATTTATCAATTTTCTTAAGAGAGAAACCATTGTTGACAAAAGTCCTTTTTAGTAAATTAAGCTCATTTTCAATCTCTGTTTCATCTGTTAGTAAAGATCTGCCGCGATGTGCCAGGGTTGAAATAATTCCAAATTCCTGCGGAGGGTAGTGATGGGAAGAAGCATGAAGGTATTGGTTTTCTAAAAATAGAGATTTTGATGTTATCAGTGCATTTTGTGAGTTTTAAGTCCAAAAAGGAAAGACAGTTGTTGGATTCCAGTTCGTAGGTGAAATTAATATTCTCATGAAACTTGTTGAGATGGTCTAGAATTAAACCATGTTCCCAAATGAGGAATACATCATCTATATAACAATACCAGATTTTGGGTTTCAGTCTAGAGAAAAATAAACTTTACAACATTACAAACATATAAAAAATCAGCTGATTTTGTTTCCAAAATCAAATCCGTCAAACTCAACAAATCAGATTTAATGGCAGGTTTTGATATAGTTTCTCTCTCTTCACGAATGCACCTACTCAAGAGGTCCTCCATCTTCTCAAGAACAAACTAGACAAGAAATTCTTTTCTTTACTCTCTCACTGTGTAAATTCAGGATACTTCAAATTCGAAAATAAGATTTACAAACAGAACTCAGGATTGGCTATGGGCAGTCCGCTCTCTTCGATCTTGCTGATATATTCCTTCGAGACTTCGAAGAAAAGGCGATTAATTTCTCTACATTGAAATCCAAAATCTAGTATCATTATATAGATGATGTATTCCTCATTTGGGAACACGGCTTAAATAACCTCAATATTTTTCTAGACCATCTCAACAAGTTTCATGAGAATATTAATTTCATCTACGAACTGGAATCCAACAACTGTCTTTCCTTTTTGGACTTAAAACTCACAAGATACACTGATAACATCAAAATCTCTATTTTTAGAAAACCAACACACACACACACACACCTTCATGCTTCTTCCCATCTCTACCCTCCACAGAAATTTGGAATTATTTCAACCCTGGCACATCGTGCCAGATCTTTATTAACAGATGAATCAGAGATTGAAAATGAACTTAATTTACTAAAAAGGACTTTTGTCAATAATGGTTTCTCTCTTAAGAAAATTGATAAATTTATCTCTCACCATCGTTCTCCTACCATTGAAGATTCTTCTTCTTCCCCAAGAGCATTCATATCTTTACCATACATCAGCTCTCTCTCCCCCAAAACTGGCAAAAATTCTTACGAAAATCAACATTAGAACTTGTTTCACTACGTTTCCAAAACTTCGATCAATACTAATAGACCTAAACTAAAACATCTCCCTCTCCAGTATCCAGCAGTCTACAAGATCTTGTGTGATGAATGTGGCAAACCATATTACGGTCTGTCGGCTAAATCCATCCTTTTATGTATTGAGGAACACAGAAGAGACATATCCTACAATAGGACCAAGACCAACACTCTCTCAAGCCACATTCTCTTCTCTATTAACTTGGATGAAGGCCTTCAACACCTCGTGGACTGGCCGCAAACTTCTAATATTCATAGGTGTTATGATGAGCTCGAAAGGAAGATAGTCGAATCTAAAGAAATATCCCTTGATTCATCCCACATAAACAACGGCCTTAGCTACAATCTTGCTGATGCACACATTGCAGCTGTCCAATACTGGCACTCTCTTGACAACTCTCGCATGTAGTCAACTTTAATTGGAATTCCAGCATGCATTCCTGTTTTAAACTGTGCTTCGGTCTTTTATATTAGTTCTGTTGATGTAATTTTATTATTTCTCTGTTATTTTACATAATTCTTTGTCTTTGATACCTGAAGAAGTTGAATTTTGTTCAACGAAACTAGTAGTATCTCAGCATTAAACTTTATTCTTTTTATTCTCGGTATTATAGTCATTCAAACTAATTTTTTCATATATATATATATATATATATATATTTATTTATTTTTACAACAGTCCTGAAACCCTGCTGTAGAGACCAAACATGGAACTTATTCAAGTCACCTTAAGCCTTCAATAAGTGGTATGGTGGTCTCACAGTAAGTGATGAAATTCATCTTCCACCTAAAGACAATCACAAACATCCATGCCCACAGAGATATTGGATCCTGCTTGTTGGAGAGTGGATAACTGCTCTCTAACCACTCAGCCAGCCAAGCTGACTGAGGAGGGACTATCATTGGGTTTAAGCATTTTGAGTGTATCTGGGAAGGAAAAAGTTACCCAACTGGGCCAAGCAGACCACAGATTTAAGTATAAGGAAAAGTGAGAAGGTAACTAGTTATGTCCATACACAAATGCCAGAAGCATTATAAACAAAGTGGTTGAGTTTGTTGTTTTGGTGAATGTCTTGCTTAAAATTTTGGTATTAGTGAAACCTGGCTTTTAGAGATGGATGTCGTAACTGGAATTGAGTGTAAAGGATAGCATTTTTAGGAATGTCAGATGACTTGAGTCCAGGTATGATAAAACTCATGAAAGTAATAATGATAATGTCCTTTGTAGCATCGGATTTGAGGCTATCTGGTATAAAGTTCAAACTAACAGGATCAAATATATGGTGGAGGAGTGTTGCTGTAGACCTGATGGAATGTTTGCTTGGATCACAAAGAAATGCATCACCAAATTTTCTTCATGGATACTAAATAAGTAGTTACTGTGGGTTATTTGAATGGATAATGATGCAAAGACAGGAGGGCAATCAGAGATGCACTGATATACAACATTTACAGAGTGATGAATGAACTGAAGGTGGTGTCAGCAAATGATAATGGCTTCTTCAGTTCATTTGTTAGTAAATGTAAAGTTCCACACTTTGGTGTGATGAGTAACTGACAAGGCTGCTCTGTGTAGATTTGGTCTCTCCTGGGTTCAAAAGGGATAAAAAAATGCTCTGGAAAGGCTGCAAAGAAGCATTACAAAGATGATTTTGGGATTATTATTATTATGTGACACCTCCAGGGAGCCCAAAGGCTTATCAAGGGAGGATATCTGCTCTACAGCTCTCTGTTTCAACTAACCGCAACTACACCAACACCATCTACCGCCTGCCACCACCACCACTGGTATTTCCACAGACAATCACAAACTTCAGTGCCCATGGCAGGATTCAAACCCACAGCCTTTTGGCTGGAGAGTGGATATGCTAACCACTCAGCCAACCAAGCCAGATTATGGAATGCAGATTACGAGGATAGATTGAAATAACGTGGACTGCAGATACTGGTAGACAGGATAAAGAGGGACAATATGATAGAGATCTATAAACTTTTGAGAGGCATTATAGAATATTGGTTGATAAAATTTTTCATTATATAGAAGGTAGGGAGAGGACAAGGGGGCATATCTGGAAGTTAAGTTTGTGTTGGTTAAGAAAAGGGTGATAGCTAGATGTTTCTCTCACAGAACAGTGAGTGACTGGAACAGTTTGCTTGTTGAAGTATAGTGAGCGCATCCAGTATGAGTGAGTTTAAGAGAATTTATGATAGTTGGTGTGGGTGATGCATGGCTTCCTTTGATGAGTCCTTAACTCCCTGGAAGTCTAATAATAATAATAACTACCACCAACAGATTTTATGCATAGACTACACACACGAGTAGTCTAATATATCTAACGGTGTGCATGATTAGCTTTATATTATCAGTTGTTATGTGACTCCCACCCACGGAGTGGGTGCGAGTCACATAACATATATGTGGTCACATAACAGTCACATAACATATATGAGTCACATAACATTATGTGACTAACACATAGGTTTATGTGTTAGTCACATAACACATAGGTTTATGTTTTATAAACCTATATGACATTCCTATGAATGTTTTTTCATGTGCATGGCAAGATTAAAACCTGAAGTTTGGAGAGCAGATATGCTAACCACTCATTCAACCAGGCTGGCAGTTGCTTTCATTTAAAAAAAAGACAACAATGGCTGTTAAGTGTTCAGATCTTTTTTGTATGTTCTTTATTGTTGCTTTTCCAGACAATGCTGTCAGCTAATTGGACAGCAAAGCATATTAAAGTTAAATCTCCGAGCATTGCATTTTTTATTTTTTGTGACTCTGGTCCTTGTAGTTATCACACCAATATTTCATTCAATTTATAGGTGTGGTTTGTGCTGGATTTGAGTCTTTTGGGTCTATGGAAGAATTGAAAAAAAATCCAGTGCACCATTTACTTCAGGTATGGAATTTTATTTAAAATTTTCCCCACAAGATACGACTGATTCACCTTGCTACAATTATTTCTGTTAACTCACCATTACCATTGTGTTACATAATTTATATCAGAATACAATCATCAGTGACTTAATTTGAGAATTATGAAAAACTGTTTGAGCATTTTCTTGAATGAATAAATTTTTATTTTGTTTCCATATTTGTCTTTTGCCGATACTTAGGTAAATGTTTCTATTTTTGCAAATATTTTTTGGTTTGATTTTCATACAATTTTCTAAGGTCCAAAAACACTTTATTCTCAAAACATATTTTAAAAAGTTTTACTTTTTAAGCAGAAAACGTTTTTAAAACTGGATAATACAGTTAATTCTCACTATAAAAACTTTGGATGGAACACAAGAATAGTTGTAAATTTCTTTAAGTATAGTATTCTACCTATATGATTTTTGGCTGAGCACTTTCAGTAAAAGTCGATTTTAAACTGATCTTTCTTGAAGAAAGAATCATTTTATGCTAAAAACATTTTATACTTCTTCCCACTGTATTTCAGAACTACATACATTACTTATAAATCAGCTTCAAAACTAAGATATTATATCAATTGTATCAACATTAGTTGATATAATAATACAAAGTAGATAACACGATAAGTATGAAAACATTGATGGAGCAAATTAACACTTTCATTATTTGTATACTTTTAAGTAGACTGTATATATATATTTTAATAAAATATTTTAAAACACTTTGAGATAATTTTAAGAATATATTTTCTATATTTGTCAGCTTGTTCTTTTCATGTAATAGATTATATATAAGAGAAACGGTTGAGGAGAATTGTGGGAGAGAAGCTTGGTGAAGAACAAGCTGGATTCAGCCCAAATAGAGGCTGTCAGGTTCAAATTTTCACTTCACAATAAATGGTTGAGAAATCGTGGGAATATAACAAAGATCAGTATTTAAGTTTTGTAGATCTGGAAAAGTTATATGACAAGGTGCCAAGAGAAAAGCTATTCAAAACGCTACAGTTGTATGGTGTCAGTGGAGCATTATATCAAGCAATACTTAGTCTTTATTTGAGTTGTAAGTCAGCATTTAGAATTGAAGGAAGTACAGGAAGGTGGTTTAATGTTAAATCTGGTGTCAGAGATTATCTATATGGATTACATTATGAAGGAAAGTAGTATTAAACCTGATATCAAAATTGACAATGGTAATGTCAGCTCTTTGCTTTATGCGGATGATGTTATACTTCTAAATAAATCTGCTACAAGTTTGTAAGATTCCCTGACTATATTGAATAGCTGTTGTAATAGATATGGTATGAAGGTCAGCAATAAAAAGACAAAGACAATGAAAATAGGCAGAATCATTGAAAATGTCAACTATGTTGTGAATAGAAAACCTATAGAACAAGTACAACATTTCAACTACTTAGGCACGATTTTTAGTGAAGATGGTAAATTAAATATGGAAATAGACAACAGAATCAACAAAGCTGGTATGATAGGAATTCAATTGAATAAATTCATATGGAATAAGAGAGAAATTAGTCGGAACACTAAATTAGCTGTATACAAGACAGTGTTCAAACCAGTTTTAACTTATGGATCTGAGAACTGGGTTAGAAGTAAAACACTTGACCCAAGACTGGAAACTGCAGATTTGAGAGTCCTGAGAAAGATTAGGGGCGTGAACAGATGGAATCAGTGGCAATATCATATTAAAAACGAGGATATTAGGAAAGAACTTGACATTGTTAGCATCCAGGAATGTGTTAGCAGAGCTAATCTCAGATGGTATGGTCGCTTAACTAGAATGGGAGAGGAAAGATTAGCAAAACAAGTGTTCTCTGCCAAGTTGGCAGGAAAAAGACCCAGACAGAGACCAAGATATAGGTGGATTGACATGATAAAAACTGCCTTAGAAGATAGAAATATAAGATCTGATAATGTTTGAGCTTGACAGATAACCGATTGATTTGGAGAAAATTGTATATAAGAAGTTAGTAATGATGTAAATTTTTCATGTAATAGTATCATATCCTGTACATCCCTTGAGAGTACGTGTCATTAATTTGATGATGATGAATATGTATAATACAGAGAGAAAGAGAGAATTGGAGTTTCAAATATGACTAACAAAAAAAAAAAAAAATTTTAATTTTGACCAGGATAAAAATGAAGATTGATTATTGGACACAAGTATTTACAAGAATAAAGAATAATAATTTTTATTATTACAAATATTTTGGCCAGAAATTAACTTAGGTGAAGCTAGAACAAAGAATGTTAATCATATTTAGAGAGCTGTTCCTCATATACCTTAAAGCCACCGTACCGGTGGTTACAAAATAAAATTATTTGATAATACAAATGTTAACAAAATTTAGACAAATAAAATGATTAAATTACAGCATTTTTTTTAAAAAAAAAAGGGGAGAAGCATGCTATTCCTGGCCATTGCCATTTATGTGGATGAGATTCTCCCAAATCTTGGTAATCGATAGACAGTCATTCTGATTTAAGTTTGGGCAGTGGAGAAATGCTTCAGCACTCTCTTTAAATAACTCTCAAACCTAAACCTTCACTGATGTAAAAGGTGAGTATTGGACCAGAGGATATTGAGATCAGTGTCTAGCTGGACCAGATTGATTATGTGATGGAACCTCTGATAACAGTTGGAGAGTGTAAACCAAAATAAACTTGGTCAGTAAGGACTAGATGTCAAAACTAACCAAGATGGTTTTTTTTTTATTTATTTATTTTTTAACTTAAGGGTTAGATTTTTTTATTTATTTATTTTTCATATTGAAAAGAAGAATATGTTAGAAAGTTCTTAAAAGAATCAAAGTTCAGTTGCTTTCAGAGGTGAATTGTAGACATAAAATACACAAATATTAAGTCTGCTGATACCCTTAGAGAATACAGAGAAAAATGCAAGAAAGCCTAATTATTACATTGTTTGTTACAAAAGATATGATGTAGTGACAGAATAGTGGTAGAAAATATTTAAGAGGAATGCCGTTGGGAGTATACCATCAATATTTGAAGTAGAAAAAGTCATCAGAAACTTAAAATGTGGAAAGGAAGCTGGAGTTTGATAATATTCAACTAGAAGCCAAAATAAACATCTCTTTTGGCTTTACTCTATGCATCCTTACAGCATCACTAACATCCTTAATCTTGTCACCAGGAAGACCCGATTTCATTACACTCTCCTCAAGCACTTCTCTTATTAATGAATCATCATACAAAATTCTATCCTTATTTTCATGCTCTCCCTCTTTCATACTCTGCTTTCCCTCCCCTTGCATCTATCCCTTCTTTCACTTCTATGTTATACCATTTGTCAAGTTTCTGCCAAACAATCTCGTGTTTTGTTCTGTGGAAAACCCCACATAAATGCATTATCTTTTCCATTGCCATCTGGTTATTCTTTTCATTTTCCACTATTTCAAGTGAATTTGTTTGGTCATCAGATGGCCAAACAAAATCACTCGGTGCTAAGTCTAGAATATAGGCTGGATGTGACATGATTGTGCAACCAATTGTCATAGACCATCTGGTGAGTGGAACAGGGTTTAGCATTATTTAGCAAACAGGTGTAACATCAGAATTGTCAAAAACAAAGACTACATCTGATTCCACTCTACAGACACTCAGGACTTGCCAACATGCCTTTGGACATCCACCACATGATATGATGGAAAAAGGCCACCTTACTGCACCGGAGCAAAGTTAAAGAAAAACTTTTCCTGGAATCTGCCTCAGCCTTAAGGATCAATTGAACCTCAACAGATTTGGTTGTATGGTATAGTATGAAACTGTATCAAATCTGGAAAACTATAGGTGTTCTCGACTGTTTACCCCAACAGTCGAGAACACCTATCCCAGCACACTAGGGATCACTATTTATGAGTTTGGACTTACCTTTGTTGTTCTGCTTCAGTCATCCTTAGCCAATGTATAGTTTCTGTGTGCACATATCAGTTTGATTATTGTTCCCTGATGATGGCTGTTTAATTTTGCAAAAAATATTGGAAATGTTAATTAAAAGTTTTTTCTAATTAATATATAGTATATATATATTGCAACTAATGTATAAGACATTAGTATAAGATGTACATTAGTATAACTAATGTATAAGACTACCAGAATCTTTTCAATTCAACTTGTCAGATAAGTTTTTCTTTATCTTTTTTTTTTATATAATCATACTTTGTACATTACTGTATTATTTGTTTACTTATTCCCAAGTTCTTTGTGGATGCTTGCATGGCTTGAACCTGTCAAGATATTTTTTGTCACCTTGATGCACTGTTTTTTTTATTTTTATATACAACTTTCAAATATTACTTAAACTGATAGTGCATATTTAAATGTTTGATTTACTAGTATAGATGGTATACTAAAGTTCATATAATTCTATTCGGCTCTGAAATAATGTTGGATTCAATATCCACTTAATTTGTATAAGTTCATTCTTGTTTTGTTGAAGGATCTTTTACCTTCTTACTTTCACAATGATTCATTTATTTTTAACTTCATAGGTGTACATACTAGGAAGTATAAAGGCTGATGATGATCCAGAATTTTTCAAAAATGCACAAAGGCATTTTCGGCTGTTGGAAGAAGGTAAGGAGAATTAAACTACCTTCTAAGATCTAATATGCAAAATACAAGATTGTTAAGGAACATAAATGCAAAAGTATCAAACATAACTATAACAGTTAATATATGGAATTCACTTACATTGGAAATAAATTATTTAATATTGGTAGAAGTTTCATTCTCATTTCAGGGAAGGACAAGAGGTTATCCTTGGAAGCTGTATAAGGAGGGGGTGTGAACAAGGGAGTGAGAAGAAGCAGGTTTTTTGCATGCAGAGTTGTGAATGATTAGAATGCCTTGCCTGAGAGTGTGGTGTCTGCAGAGAATTTGAATATTTTTAAGCTGTGGTATGATGAGCTGTGTATATGACAAAAGGACCTCCTAGATGAGTCTCTGACTCCATGGGGTCTTCTTCTTCAACCTTTTGGTTCTGTCCACTGCTGGACGAAGATCTCCCCCATGATTTTCCAGACCACTCAGTTTTCTGCCTCTCCCATCCATCTCACTCCTGCAATTTGTTCTAGTTCATCTCTCCACCTTCTTCTTGGTCTTCCTCTTTGTCTTGCTCCATCCATTGGTCTTCACTCTGTTGTTTTTCTAGTCCATCTTCCATCACTGCATCTGGCAATGTGGCAGCCCATCTCCACTTAGCCTGTTTAATGCATGTTACAATATCCATGACGCCTGTTTGAGATCTTATCCAGGTATTTGTTTTCCTATCTCTTAATGTTATTTTTACTCTAAGACCAATGGGGGTCTTAAGGTAATAGTAATAATTTCAAGGCCATTTTCAATGCATAGAGTTACCTAAGGGTAGTTGGTTAAATAGTTGGCTAAGGGGGAGGAGAGAGAGAGAGAGAGAGGTGAATCCATTGCAGTTCTTTCAATAATAGTTAATAGTTGTTTTATAATAACAGTTAATGAATATCATAAATTTCAGTTTTGCTAAATAAAAAAAAAAAAATTCTTTGATTCCTATCTTTAGAATTTTTTCACAGTTTCAAAAACCATTCCCAATATGGATTTCATGTTTGATATTAATAAAGATTTTCATAATATCCTTTCTCCTATTGAAAGTGGAATTCATTTTGAAGCTGCATTTATTTTATTTAAATCTGTAGTTTCTTGTAAGCCACTTGAAGTGGAAATGAAATTTTTGTCTTTGTCATCTCATAGGCATAACAACAATATAGTTATAACAAGATCTGTTAAAATGACATGTTGTAGTTACCCTGGATGATGGCTTAACATTTTACTATGTGATCATTCTTTGTCATCATTCTAATGTCCTATTGATGCATCTCCAGAGATCCTACATAGTCACAAATAAATGAACTAACTAGTACAACGTTGGGAAGGAGATACTGTTAACAAGATTTGATGTATGTATAGGATCAGCTTAGGTGTTAGTGGTTATTCATAACAGTGCTTCACAGTATAAACAACCAAGAGAAAAATGTATATGTAATTTTATTGAACTTTTAGTCCAGAATTCTTCTTTGTCTTGAGTGTTCTGTTTTTCTTCATAAAATTAATTCATTTCCATCCAAGAATTAAATTTACTTTCGAAATAAAACACAATTGCCTTCCATTCCTGGACATTCGTAATCCAAAAACAATGTAATGGTAGTTTTCAGTATACATGAAGGTATGTTGATGCTGATGCCCCCTCCTCATTATCCATCTCACAAGTCAGGCATTAGCAAAACTTTAGTGCATCATGCAGACACTTTATACTCCACTTACCCTGTTCATAAAACAGGACTGTCTGTTTGTTAGAGCTATTTTCATCTCTAGTGTCAACAACCGAACATCATAACCACCACTGGAGATGAAAGTAGCTCTAATGAAAGACAGTTCTCTTTTTAGAAGGGAAGTGGTGGTGCATAAGGTATGTGCACAATGCACTTAAGTTTTGATAGTTGATAATTTTGGCCTTTGCCCACTCCCTTCTTCAGAGGTAGTATCAGGATCTCCATTCCCATGTCAATGGTATGTCTGAGAAGCTTGCCAGATTAACCATTATTTCCTTCGGTCTGATTTGCAAACTAAATTCATTCTTACATGCTTCAAAGGATAAATATCCTTTACTTTTCTAACCTGGAGTTCAGGATAGAATTCCTTGCTCATGCAGTTTCTCTTATTTTGGGCAGGCAGGTCACTCTGCTCGAATTCATCTGGAAGAGCACTAAGATTATATCCAGCTTGATTCTGATAAGTCAGGTCTTGCCAGTCCCACCGTATCTGTTAGACAGAGTATTCATTGAAATAAGACATAATGTTTTATATAAAAGCCAATTTTTATTAGATTATATAAAGAAGCTGTGAAGTCCATATCCATCATCTGAATCTAAACAAAAATGACTAAAACTTTCTCAGTTTTGGCAAGTTATTATTTAACACAGTCACGAGAGGCTCACTGCCTCTCGTGAGTGTGTTAAATACAGTGAGTCCTGATTATCTGACATAAATGGAAATAGATAAATGAAAATGTCCTATTGATGGACATAATTTCTGAAAAAATATGGAAATAGCAGATGTGGGATGAAAGAAACACAAATTGAATGGTAATTCAATTTGTGTTTCTTTCATGATTTCAAACATGGTTTGAAATCTTGTCTGTTAATAATGGTAACCATTACACAACTTTAGAAAATTAAATTACAGCAAATGCACGAGTATACCATAGGGTCAGTGCAAAAATTTTTATGGTTTGTTTTCCTGTTTTATTTCTCTTCTTTCTGGAGAGCTTGTGCCAGTGTCTCATTTGCTTTCTCTTGTTTTTCTCTCTAAGCTGGTGTCACCTTGAGTGTATTGACCCTTTCATTATAACTCATTTTCTGTGTTTTCTCTGCTCCTGGTGCAGTCTCGGTGTCATTTTCTTCATCATCTTCATTTACCACAGTAGTTATGTCATGGTCAGTCAGTTGTTGTTGCTCATCTTTCTGCATTTCATTCCTGTATGTTGTCATCATTTGCTTTTTCACAGTCTAGCATTTCCTGTAATAAAGATAGCAGATTATCACCATTTCATTTTCATTTTCATCTTCAGAAAGTAACTTTTCTCCATTATTGGTTCAGTCTGATTACATGAGTAGTTAGTAAATAACATCTTTCAGGTTTACTTTCTTTAGCATATCTAGCATACTATTTCCATCATCCATCACATCAATAAGCATAATTAAAAGAGCTTGTGGCAATATTTTTTCTTTAATGCTTTGAGCACACCCTAATCCATCAGCTGACACAATGAGGTGACATCAGGAGAAAGAAAAATTGTACAAATGTCAGTTCTAATATATGCTTATTGAGCATGTAGGACACATTTAATATATTTTGCACATTTTAGGTATATTCTGAAAATTACCATGTCAAGAAATGAGTAAATTAAAAAAAAAGAAAATTATTATTATTATTACCACCCCAAGACCTCATGAAGTCAAAGAAAGACTCATCTGGGAGGTCCTTTTATCACACACACAGCTCATCATACCGTGTTTTAAACACATTCAAACTCTTTGCAGACACCACATTCTCAGGCAAGGCATTCCAATCATTCACAACTCTGCATGAAAAAAACCTGCCTCTCAGTCCCCTACTCGTACCCTCTTTATACAATTTCCAGGGATGACCTCTGGTTCTCCCCTGATCTCCCACTATTCTCTGTAAAACTTCTCCAGCATTGATCCCATAACAACCTCTTACCAACTTGTAGGTCTCTATCATATCTCCCATCTTCCTCCTATCCACCAGACTCTGCAAATTACATCTTCTCAATCTTTCCTCATACTCAACATTCCAGAGGTCAGAAACTACCTTAGTCAGTCTCCTTTGGACCCTTTCCAACATCTCTTCATCCTTCTGAAAACCTGGTGACCAAATCTGGGCACAATAGTCCATGTGCGGCCTAATCAAAACCTTATACAACGGAACAAGAATCTCCCTACTTCTACACGTCAGTGTCCTCTACATCATTACCAGACCCCTTTGTGTTGTATTCACAATTTTGGTGATGTGTCCCCTAAATTTTAGACCCTTATCCACTATCGTCCCCAGATCTCTTATTTCCTCTACCTCCAACAATATATTCTCACCAAGCATAAATTCTGCATCCCATCTTTGTTTTCCAAATTTTTAAACCTTACATTTTGCAACATTGAACTCACATCCTTATTTCCATGCCCAATCACGCAATCTATTGAAGTCTTCCTGTAAGGCCCACTTCATGGTTCGTCCCAACTTTGCATTATCTGCAAATAACTGAATCTCTCCGTCCAAATCTTCACCTATATCATTAATATACAAGTTAAACAGCAATGGAGCTAAAACAGACCCCTGAGGCACTCCACTAGTGGCTTTCCTTTTCCTGGATATCGCTCCCCCATAAAATGTTAGATCAATTATTTAAAGTCATCATTTTAAGGTAAACATGATTTTGATATACAGTTACCAGAAGTTTCCCCTATATGTTTATTTGATATTGTGTATTATGAAGGTATAAGGCTGATATTCACTCTGTTATTACTTTTCCAAAATGTATTAAAAAAAAAAAAGTTAAATCATCTGAAAAAAATTTTATTAATGTATTATTATACATTTCAGGAGATCCACAAATGAAAGAACAGTGGAAACTGTTTCGAGATTTGAGTATTCAAGAATATGAGAAAATGTATAAGGTAAGAAATTTAATAAATTCCATTTCAGTATAAAAGAGATATCCTATTTAAATATAAACAGTATAAATCAGTAGCCCACAAGTTTATTTTGACTTGATAAATGTGAAAAATATATTTCACGTGCAAACTCAATTGCTTGTACTCGGATAATGGATTGAAACAAGAATATTTACGTCTCATCCCTTTTCATGTCAGGCTCAGTGGTGTGTCACATCCAAGTAACTTGGCTTCTTAGAAACCTGCTTAAACCTTATGCTAGGCTAATTAATTCTGCCTGCATTATCTGCCTAGGTCTATATTGTGTATTTGTTCTTTTGGCCAGCTTGCCTATTTTGCAAGATGAAAAACTGGAGTTTCTGAGAGAGGCAACCTTGCTGCCTCAATATGAGACTGACTAACTCACCTTCATCTGAAAATGCTTGATAAAGGTGTTTCACATCTTAAACTGGATTTGAACCTATATCTTTCCAACTGGAGCATTGCTGATATGGAAACAAATATAATTTCTTGTTGAGTATAGAATACTGTAGATTTTTATCACCATTTTTTCTTTCTGTCTCATCTCTTAGATCCTAATGACATTGTCCAGTTAGTGAAACACATCTATAATTCCATTGAAGTTATATGTATGTGTTTCTTTTCTGTAAATTATACTTATGTGCATCTCCTCTGCTTACATAATTCTTCTAAAAGATATTTTTTCTAAGAATCTTTGCCATCATCATTTTTTGGAATGTTCCTGGTCCCTGAGAAAATATTCACAGGATCTTGTGGATCCTGTGATATGGTTGTGCTTTTTAAATAAACAATCCTTGTGTGAAGTTATTCTGAGACCAGATAGATTTATATGTATACACACACACAAACACACACACTAGTGGCCAAAATTGTGGAAACCTTTTGAAAAAAATGTATTTCTGGGGTTTGATGGCTCATAACATCACTTTTGTTTGGAGTAATACCATAAAATTATATATCAATGGAAAGATAATTTAATCAAGAATGTAATGCAATAACATTTATGAAGGATTTTTTATTAGAACAGCAGTTATAAAGAAGAAAAGTGAAACACAAAAAAAATGAGATATACAAAAATTCTCACAATGTGAGTTAATACTTAGTTGGGTACTTTTGCGTTAATTATGGCCTTACAATGCCTTTCCATGGAGTGAACCAAGTTTTAGTTCTGCAGCTGTTATAATGTGAAACCAAGATTGAATTATTGCTTCTATTAATTGGGTTTTATTGGTGGGTTGCTTCTGACTAACAGGTTTCTTTAGTCAGCTCCATAGATTTTCGAATGGGTTAAGGTCTGGGCTATTCCAGCAGTGGAATATGATTATCTTGAAACCACTTTTTGTTCACAGCAACAACATGACATGGAGCTGAATCCTGTTGAAATATCAATGCTTCATTATCTTGGAAAAGATCATGTATGGAAGGCTTCAGTTTGGGCTCGAGTATTTCATTTATGTATTTTTGGGCATTTATATTCCCATTAATCATGCAAATTCTGCCCACACCTTTTGATGTCATACAACCCCAGATCATAACATTAAGTGGGTGTTTCACGGTAGGTGTAATGCAATCAGGATGCAAATCTTCTCCGATTCTTCTCCTTACGTATTTTATGCCATCACTACCAAACGGAGATTTTTGGTCTCATCACTCCAAATAACACTGTCCCATTGTTCCGCTGTCCAGTTAACATGGGTTTTAGCCCAGTTTAATCTTTTTAACCTTTGTTTGAGAGATAAAAATGTCTTTTTTAGTGGAATTCTAGCATTTAGACCAAATTCCTGCAATCTGCATCGAACAGTCCTTGCACCCAACTTCACATTGTATTGCGCCATTTCATCTTGTATACAATGATGATTTTCTTCTGTCACGTAGGCACAGTCTCTTGATTCTTCTATCATCACTTGCTATTGTGTACCTTTTCCTGCCTTTACCAGTCTGGTTTTGTAGTGACTGAGTCTCCTTATACCTCTTCAGTAATTTAGAAATGACACCTTTGGTTAAGTTTCCACTAATTTTTCTTCTAATTTCTTCATAACTGTAGCCTTGTTCACTTAATAGTACTATTTTACATCGCTTTCTGGGTGACCAGTTCAACTCTTTGCGCCATTTCTTTAATTTTATTACATTTTACAAGCTCACTAAATGAAAGAACACAAAAAACCAACCAACTTGATAGCAATCACATAACACTAAGACAAATGTCCTCCTCTCAGCTCCAATACATGACATCAACATCTGAATCCTACTGTGACCTTATTGGCTCATTGCCAAAACAAGATGACACCTGATTGGCTCTCTAAACACTCATGCTCATTGGCTACATTCA
Source organism: Typopeltis vanoorti (assembly GCF_054136105.1). Lineage (NCBI taxonomy): Eukaryota > Metazoa > Arthropoda > Arachnida > Uropygi > Thelyphonidae > Typopeltis > Typopeltis vanoorti. The sequence continues at coordinate 27,178,674 of NC_143567.1, read as the reverse complement.
AATGAAGGAATGCTACTTCATATCAACCTAAGCAAGTTGTGCTTCTTTTTTCTGGTTATTTGGCTATAAATTTTCATAGAATACAGATAATTGAACAAACTTTGTTGCATTACATACTTGATTAAATTATCTTTCCATTGATATATAATTTTATGATATTACACCAAAAAAAAAGTGGTGTTATGAGCCATCAAACTTCAAAAATACACTTTTTTCAAAAGGTTTCCACAATTTTGGCCACTAGTGTGTATATATATCAGTCCCACACAAGAGACTCCAAAACTTGTGACATGACAGTGTCACAGGTCTGGCATTATGTGTGGACAAGTGATTAGAGAGAAGAAAGGAATTCATTGATGTATTTTTTGAAGTGCTGAGGATGGTAATCATTGGGGGGAAATGAAATGGTATGGGGAAGACTGTTCCAAAGAAGTAAAAATATAAAAAAACAAAGAATAAACCTAACAGAGAAAATTACTATATTAACTAAAAATGCAATGAATAAAATTAAAAAACAGGAAGACATCAGGAGAACAAAATATAAATATGAACTGCACAAAAACACAAGTGAAAAATCTAAAGAAAGATACTCCTAAAATTCTTAAGGTTTGATTACTGGGAAAAACCTAACTCTTGAAAAAAGTCATCAGACCTACCAATTTATAAAAAAAAAAAAGGAAATAAAGATGACTGCAATAACTCTCTCTCTCTCTCTCTCTCTCTCTCTCTATATATATATATATATATGTAGAAAGTTTTTTACCTTGAGTATAATATATGTTAAAGATACCAAGACAATTCAGTGAAGTTTGCACCTTGCAACACTTGCAGATGCAAACTTGACTGACTTGTCTGTTTGCTTACTTGGGAAATGGAGTAAAAAAAAAAAACCAAGTTTATATTTAAAATAACTTGGTATCTTTAACATATATATATATATATATATATATGAGGAGTGACAATTTAATTCCTGGAATGCACCTGTATAGTCTGATCTACCTTCGGAACTATACATTAGTGACTACTGCTGCCTTTGAAGTAGTCCCCTTTTGCATTTATACACTACTGGTTTAGATGGTGTTGCCATTTTTGGAAACAGGCCTGGAACTATTTTTCCAGAATACTCTTGAGTTCCTTTATCACATTATGCTGGATATCAACAATGTCAGAAAATCTTTGCCCTTTTCCCACAGTGTTTAATTTTGGAAACACCCAGAAATCACAGGGAGCTAAGTAAGTTGGGTGAATAAGCAGGATGACCTAATTCAGTAATAAATTTTTTGCCAGATACTCTCACAATGAACTTACTATGGCTTGCTGCATTGTGTTGATGAATGAGCCATTGTCAGGCCACAATTCAGGTCTTTCTCTCCAAACAGAATCTCATAATCTTTTCAGCACCTCTAAATAGCATTGTTGGTTGACCATTTGTCCCTGTACAATGAATTCATAGTGGACTATCCCCTTGTGATCAAAGAGACACACCAGCATGATTTTGAACTGCGAACGTGACATGCTTGCTTTTTTTGGACATGGTGAACTCTGGGTTTTCTACTGCATACTCTGGCATTTGTTTTGGGATTGTACTGGAAGCACCAGATTTCGTCACCTGTAATTACTCTCTGAAACATGCTTATTTGCAGAAAGATCAGTAGCAACCAACTTGAAGCCACCACTGCTTCTGTTCATCCATCAAGATCCAAGACACAAACTTTGCAGAAATCCTTCGCATACCCAATTCTTCAGTTAAAATTACCCTGACTGTTTCCCAATTCATTTGTAATTCATCAACCATTAATCACACATTTAATTATCTGTCAGACTATACCAAATCTTGCACTCTGTTCACATTTGCGTCCGTCATTTTTGTTTTTGGCTGCCCACTTCTGGGGTTGTCATTCGCATCTTCTCACCCACTTTTGAATCTCTTATGCCACTAGAGCATCTACACCATATACCACTTTCAACAGCTTCAATGTTTCAGTTGCAGTTTTGCCGAATTTCACACAAAATTTGATGTTAACATGCTGCTCCAAATTTCAATCACACATTTTTATGCTGAAGTTTACATGCAGATCTCTATTGTTTTTGTAATTGCCAACTAGCAAATGGCTCTATCGGTTGAGGTTTATGAATGCATTAGTTAAAAGATGTACAACAACGATTACTCGCATCACTCCAAACAAATAACCACACAGGTGACACCATGTGACTGTTCTGGGAATTAAATTGTCACACCTCTTGTATACACACATGTATAATATAACCTACATTTAGTTATTGCAATGATCTTTTTTTTGTACACACACACATGCAAGAATATTAAAAAGGAAGCTAAAAATGTTGTTTAGGAATAAAGGACAAACTAACAGAAGAACAAAAATGGATTCTGAAAAGGTTTCATGGACTCAATCTTTCTTTAAAATTATTAATTGAAAAGAGAAGAGAATTTCAAAAAAAAACATAGTCTTCGCATGAATATGAAAAAAAAAACCTTTGATAATATTGACAAACAGAAATTGTTTAAAATATTAGCTGATTTAAATATACCAAATCAGCTTTTACAGTGATTCAAGAAATATGCGCAGGAAATAAAATAGCAGTCAAATTAGAATATATCAGAATGGAAAAAACACATCAAGAGATAATAGAGAGCAGCAAGGTTGTTTAAAAGATACTTGTGCGATGGTGATGATAACTATCTAACTGTCTACACATAGACACAAGGATAAAGGAAACAATTAAAATAAACTGAAAAGTAAAAGCTTTTCCTGCCAAATATTTCAACCTTGAGAATAACAAGTCATCTTCAGCACTCTCCTTAAATAAATATTCAAATTTAAAGTGGCATCAAGAATAGGCACATTCTAGACACCAGAAATTCTGTAGTATAATAATGTTCAGCATAGTCAGTCCTATGCCTAAACATTATTGTGTAATTAACACCTTATCTCACATGGATTTAAAAATTTTGCCCAGAAATCCACCTTCATTCTTCCAAAAGATGGGTTCTTAAAGGGTTTATCATCCAGTTTTGAAACCTTTTGTGTGTACATGTGTGTGTGGTAGAGGGATAATTTAAGATCTCCCTTCCACACAAGTAATAAATAACTTTATGAGGGGGGGGGGATAACTCTTGAAGAAATGAGCAGAGTTTATATATCACATGGAAATATCACCACTGCCATTGTTATAAACTTGCAACCAATAAAAAAAAATTAAATAAATAAATCAAAAAATAAAACATTTAATTGTTTTGTTGAAAAGAAAATTTAAAAAATGTACAGTAAAAAATAACTCTAAATTTACTCTGGATAATCTAAGGATGTGCACGTCTTCAGATTACCTATTTTAGAGTACCACACTATAGTTGACACTGATCTCTACAAACAGAAATAATAAAAAATAACATCAGATAATGGCTATTTAAAAGTAGTAGTAACTTAAAAAAAATAAATAAAATAAAAAACCTCAACAGGAGTACCTAATGCTTTTTATTTTCAAGGACTCACTAAACTAAATAAAGCATCAAGACTAAAAGTAAGGTTTAATAACTTGATGCAAAAATAATAATTTTAGAAATAAGAATCACAGTAATTAAGTTATAATTAATTACTTCAATCCATTCAGAAAATTCTTATTTTCTTATATAGTCAAGTGGATATTAGATCTGGCATTATTTCAAATCCAAATGTAGAAACTATCAAAGTTTCATGAGATAAGTTCACCAAAGAGCTTACGGGAATACACTCCCTGGCATTCACGAGTTGCTTTAGTGGACTACTTAGAAGACATAGGTACTGCCCAAGTGTCTGTATATTCGCCTTTTATTAGTCCATTTTGATAAGGTTTCACTTACCTGACAGCTATTTTGAATTGGTTTGTTCTCCTTAGGTAGAAACCTTAAGAGAGCAAAAACTCTTGTTCAGTATTAAGGAACTTGAAATGTCAGAGAAATATATTTTTTGTAAGCATACTCTCAGTTGGTGCGTAACACACCAAACATGACCATAGAGTGCTATGAAGGATAACATGTAAAATCACCATTTGTTGGCCGACAAGTTGAATGTGGAGTTCTGGGCTTCAACTAGAACATGAATCTGCACAAAAACATTCAGAACCTAGGCTCACAACATGGGTTTCCATGGTAGCACTGCAATATTCAAAGCCACGCATACTTGAACCAACATGCAGTGTCATCTTCAATGGTGCAAAGGGCATGTACAATGAGACATGGAAGCTTGGAAAGCTGCATTATGGAGTAACAAATCATGCTACACCCTCTATCAAACAAATGGACAGGTGTGGCAGATGTTCAGTGAACATCTCTTACCAGAGTGTGTAACCCCCAGCTATGAAATTTGGAGGTGGCAGTGTGATGTTATGGTCCTGTTTTTTCTGGTTTGGCCTCAGATCTCTGTTTGTGGTGCCACGAACACTGAATTTTGAGAGGTATCGGAACGTTTTGAACATCTGCCTCCCAACAGTCCAGGATCTCATTACATGCCTACAGGAAGAATTGTCCAAAATTCCCATTGACATTTCTATTGTATGCTTCTGGAAAGTATGCCCCATAAGATTGCTGCAGTCATTGCAGTGAAAGGAGGTCATAAATCTTATTAAGGTGGGTACAGTGGCCGTTTGTTCCTTACACTATAGTGTCTGTTGACTTCTTTCCAAGCAATGTATATATATATTCCTGAAGATGACTTTAATGTAAAGGTGGAAAGTAGAATTTTAATATTATTAAAGTTTTTTTTTTAAATCCAAATCAGTAGTTAACTTCATAAATCTAGTATAATGAATATTATAGATAATGTGTGAATGTTTCATAAATGCTGAATTAGGGTATCTGCAATCAATTTTTATATCTTTACAAGGGATTTTGTGGAGTGTGTGTTGGGGGAAAGATATGAAGAAACTGTGTAAAACATTGAGATAATTTTATTTAATTTAACGCTGATAAATTGATCAAATTTATAGAGATCTACTATATTTATAAATTTTTAGTGCTGAAGGCTTTGGCCGAAATATATTTCTTATTTCTGTTCACAGCGTTTAGATATACATTTTGATGAGTACCATGGTGAATCTATGTACTGCGAGCAGGCTGATGATATTATAAACAGATTGAAAGAAAAAGGGCTAGGAAGGACAACTGAGTAAATATATTTTTTTAATTTGCACCCTTTTTGTTGCTATATTTTTGCCTGTCACACTTTTGTACTGACATATTAAAGTATGTGCAGAGATGCCAACAGCTAAAATATTTTATAGATTTTAATTCATGTGTTATGATATCTAACGAAACATGTATAAACAGTGCAAAACTATTTGCGCTGTTTATCATTTGAGGACAATTCTCTGAAACAGCCTGCATTACTGTCACATTTCTGGTCCTATATATATTTCATAATTTTTATTCCTTGTTTACTGATTTTATTTATGCCTCATTATCAATATCACACCTGGATCAATATTCACACCTTACCAAGTTTTAATATCCATTGTTAATGGGTATTATGTTCAGTGATGGAATTTGCAAAATTAAATTTTGCACATTCAGTGATGTATAAACCAATTACCACTATTAGTAATCGGTTTATTTCTATTTTACGTTACCATAAAAAATCATAATTAAATAATTCAAATAAAGTAAAATAAAATATGTTAAGTTAAGGGGATAATAAATCCCTCATTATTTTAAAGCTGGATACGAAACTTGGAGATCGATATCTAAGAGTTTTATGCCGAAGAACTATCAGCGAGTCCAAGCGTAAGTCAACACCTGGGTAGTACAACACTAGGGCAACTCGGAGCAAAGGTGGAGCAAGCTCCATCACTATCCTTAATATTTTCTCATAATGTAAAATGCAGCTCCTAGGAGATGTATTACTGTTCTTCATTATGAGGAGAGGTTACTACCCAGACCGGTTTTGACCTTTATTGAGGTCTCATCAGTGAGTAGGTAGACCTGGATAATACCAAGGTTTAAGTGAACCGAACTTACATACCCTTACTATACAAATTGCCAGAACGGTGTACCCATATATTATTACTACGATAAAGAGCCAAGAGGCTATTTTTTTCCGGTGCCATAAATTAAGTTAAGGGGATAATAAATCCCTCATTATTTTAAAGCCAGATACAATTTCTTATCCAAAGAATAATAAATCTCTCATTATTTTAAAGCCGGATATGATTTCGTATCCGGCTTTAAAATAATGAGGGATTTATTATCCCCTTAACTTAATTTATGCCGCCAGGAAAAAATAGCCCCTTGGCTCTTTATCATAAAATATGTTACTCTGTCACAAATTGCTGGTTACTTGGCATTATGCCTGAGAACTCTTTAGATATTTTTATAATACCTGCATAACCTATCCTCTTATTGTTATATACTATTACCACAAAATTGGTCACAATTAACAAAACAATTTGAAAAGATTGGTATGCCCCTATAGGCCCATATTTTATTTTTTAATTAGGTCTTATTTTTTTTTAAATCCTCTATTTAAATAAAAAGTAGGATATTACCCTTTACATGGCTGTTGGTTTGATGGTGTAGCCACTAGCATTTACATAAAATAAGTAAATCTTTGTTTGGCAGCCAGCCTTCAATCCAGTAGCAGATTTTCACTTTTTTTACTAAATAAATTCTGGAAAGCTCTCTTCCAAAACCAGCTACTTTCATCCACATTAGGCACTTATTCAGGTATACTTTATACATAATGAACTCTCTTAATTTGTCAAAAAAAATTTTTTTACAGCCATGAAATCTACTGATGCAGGTTCACCTACAGATTTCACATAGTTGAGGTTAAATGTTTTTCATTTTCGAACCAGCCTTTGCTGGTAAAAAACTTGTGCCCTCACTGGAAGTATTGATACAAGTTTTTTGCCTTTTTATGTATGATAAGGGAATTTAATGGATTTTTTTGTGTCTGATCTTTGTCCAATGCATTCAATGCCTTTTCCATTCTTTCATTTTTATATCATGTGTTATAGAGCATTCCATGAGTAAGCAAAATGTAAATAAAAAATCCGCATATAGTAAGGATTTACTCTGTGTATGTGTGTGATGTGATTTATTTTATTTTATTGTAGAGATGGTGCCTTTGAACTGGACATACAGTTGACAGACAAGCAAGCTAGAACTCTTGTTTTAGCTAAAAATGATGGATCTTCACTGTACTTGACTAGGTAAGTAAAAAGAATTGATTTATGTGCATCAGTGATACTTTTTTTATTAAGCCATATTCAAAATGTACTATTTGGAAACTTTTGATATCCAACTCAGATTTTCATAAAAAGCATGTATAAGAGAAAAATAAATGAATAGATATTTAGAGTAGTGATATGGAATTGTTTTTGAACATTGAGCTATTATGTTAAGAAGAAATTGTCTTTGAATTGCAACTGGTATTTTTTGGACATAAAATGGGAGTTAGATGGATGTGTAAGAAGGAGCTGCAAAAAAAAAGACAGTGTGGAGGATGTATAAGAAGAAAGATCACACGCAGTACAAGGCATGGGCAAGAAAGGTGACCAGATCATGAGATGAAATTAACCGACCAGATGATGCTAAATCCCAGAGTCTTTCACTATGTGGTAAGATAAAGGAATAATAACTAATGGATACCGATGAAAGAGCAAGGTGACAGAAGCAGATAAAATAGTTGAGTTACTGGGTGGCCACTTTGCTAGGGTCTGTCATCTAAGCAAAAAGCTACTGGTGACAAGAAACCAATGTGGGACTAGTTGATGAATTGAAAGTACTTACTGACCTGGTTGATTAACCTACCTACTCGAACCAACAGGCTGCTAGTTCAAAATCTTTGAACTTGCAGGTGGGAGATGAATTTCATTGCCTGGTGGGAGACCACTTTCCCACTTGCTTTTTTCCATTCTTTGGTGGGTTACTTATTGAATAGATTTTATTTAAAAATAATAAGAGTCTTTTTTTAAACCTCATTCCTGCATATTTATATAATTCTGAATCTAACTTATCTTCTCCAGGTGATTTTCCATTTCTAAAGAAGAAAAATAAAAATAATAATGATTATTAAAAAATTCCTTAGCTCATCAACTGTATTGATGTACTATAAGTTTGCAGCCTTCTGTGGGTGGTGTACACATAAAAAACAAAGGATATTGCATAATCTCAATGCATATATGGCCACTGGATTAGAGGGTATATCCTATTCCTTCAGCCATGCAGCTGGTGGGGGGTAGCTATATGCTACCATACTAGGGAGATGATTATGAACAAGGTGGCTTCCCGTTGCCTTCCTTGCTGTAGTATATTTTATGACTATAGCTGTGTGTGTTCATTGGTCCAGTTTGCCTGCTTGTGGGATAAAAAATCGCAGATAAACTGGTGGAAAAACCTTGCTGTCCACGCCCAAGACTGGCTAACATGGCTTTGGCTGAGGAAGATCCTTAAGCTCCTCACGTTTTTGATGGGAATTGAACCTAGGACACTCCTTCTCAAGACCATATGGTTGCAAAGCACATAGCCACTACTCAATCCACCAATTACAGAGAACCGCATCATCTACACCAATGCCATCTATTCCCTTATCCCCACCACCACCACCACTAGTATTTTTCACAGACAATCACAAACATCCATGTCCATGGTGGGATTCAAACCCACAGCCTTTGGCTGGAGAGTGGATACGCTAACCACTCAGCCAACCAGGCCAGCATTGCAAATATAATTTATTTATCTCTCAGCACTCTGTTTAGTTCTTATTATTTTAACTATAACATTCTTATTATTTTACGAGAACCTCCACAGAGTTTATTTCACATTTATTATTTCATGAGAACCTCCACAGAGCTTCTGAAGACTCATTGCAGGAGACCCACACTATCCATACAATCCATCATACTCTCTCCTTGTAATTCATTCATTGAAAAAGCATGGCACTCACAATAGACTCTAGCAGCCCATTCATCCCTCACCAAAAAGAAAATCTAGTTCTTCTATCCTTGTTAACACTCTCATTACCCAATTTTCAGGAATGATCCCTTATTTCCTCACCCACACACAAAGCCAAGTGCTGAAAATTTTCACTTGTATTAATCCTATAAAATTCTTCTGGTAACTTAAATGTTTCTAACATATCTCCTCTTCTCTGCATATTAACCAACTTATGCAATCCACAAACCTTCAAATTTATCATTGTAGGGAGCATACCACAGCTAATTCATCATCTTGGATCCCCCAGAAATCCAACTCAATTGTCACTCTACCATAAAAAAAAGTGAGTAAATTACCAAGGCACAACCTACCTTTCATAAAGCCATGGTTCTCCACAGAGCATCGTATTCTTTTCTACCTTTCTGAATTCTGTCACTAACAAACTTCTCCAACACCTTTACCACCACACCCAAGATACTGATTGGACTATAATCTTGGAGTTTCTATTATGCAGTGAAACGATTTTGCCTCCTTCCACTCCTTTGGAACTTTACCAGAGTTGAGACTTAAGTTAAATAGCCTAGTCAGGAATGCCAATTCCTTTGCACATTTTCGTAATATCATATTCATGATATACCCTTTATCTACTCCCTCAATGAGTCTTTGGACTCCTTGGAGGTGTCATGTAATGATAATGATGTCTTTGAATGTCATCAAAGACAGGAATGGAGCATTACTAACAGAAGAATTGGAAATCAAAAACAGATGGAAAAAAATACTGTGAGGAACTGTACAATAGAGTGGATAAAAAAAATTTGGAGGAGGAGCCCTCTCACCAGGAAAATTCAGATTTGGAACCTCTTCCACTTAGACATGAAGTTGAAAGAGTAGTTAAACAGCTTAACAGTAATAAAGCCCCAGTTGCAGATCGAATCCCAGCAGAGTTAATTAAGGCCACAGGGGATCGGGGGGATAAGAGTGTTTCATAGGTTGATTACAAGGATATGGGAGACAGGAACATGGCCTAGAGACTGGAAGAAGTCAGTTTTCATACATAAGGAGATATGAATGCTTGCAAGAACTATAGAACTATTAGTTTAATATCTCATGCAAGCAAAATTTTATTGAAGATCATGCTAAATAGGGTTGAGGCAAAAATACCCAAGGAACAAGCAGATTTTAGGAAAGATAAGGGCACCAGAGATCAGATCCTTTGCCTTAGACAGATCATAGAAAAATATAAAGAATTCAGACTCCCTCTGTAATGTGTTTCTTAGAGTACTCTAAAGCTTTTGACTGTGTTCAGCATGTGAAACTGTGGGAAGTAATGAAAAGAATGGGTTTTCCTCAACACCCTATCAGGTTGATAGCCAACTTGTACAGGGAGCAAGAAGCCACGGTAAGAACAGGTGTTGGATTGACTGACTGGCTTCAAGTTGGAAAAGGAGTTAGGCAAGGATGTTTATTTTCTCCTCACTTGTTTAGTATATATATGGAGGACATCATGCATGAAGCATTGGATAAATTCAAGACAGGAATTAGGATAGGTGGTAGATTGATCAATAATCTGAGGTATGCTGATGATACCGTACTTCTCTGTAATGACAAGGAAGAACTAGGACAAATTCTTGATAAAGTTAACAAGATCCGTAATAATAACAGAGGACTTCAACTCAATCCTAGCAAGACAAAAATTATGGTTCTCAAAGGAAATATAAACAAGTAAGCTTTTGAGAAGCAAGTGTACCTTAATGGAGAAAGAATTGAGTAAGTCAGCAAGTTTGAGCACCTGGGATCCATTATTAATGTGAAAAATTGCTGTTCAGCAGATGTCAGAAGAAGATTAGGAATGACTAAAACAACAGTCAGAGACTTGTCTAAAATCTGAAGGATGGATCTATCTCCATGGGAACAAAATTGAGGATTCTGGATGCACTTGTTTTTTACAACAGTAACTTATGGATGTGAGACTTGGAACCTAAAGAAGTCAAATAAGAAAAGAATAACTGCTTTTGAGATGTGATGTTACAGAAGGCTGTTGAGGATATCATATATTGAAAGGTGTACAAATGAATGGGTATTTGGAAAGATCAGTAGAACTTTAAGGCTTCTCAAGGATATTGACAGAAGAAAGTTAAAATATTTTGGACACATTGAAAGATGGAAGGAGCACTTTTCAGAACAGTAATAGAAGGTAAAGTTCCTGTAAAAAGAGGAAGGGATAGACCATCAATGAGATGGATGGATGGTGTGTGGAGTGACTGATCTTCAAAGAGTTGAAGCCTTCAGAAAAGCATACAACAGAACTACATGGCGAGGCCTGGTGTAGCGCATCACTGAGCATTGGAGTTACCATATGTCCAGTGAACATGTGATGTCTAACTAACCTGAAACAGTTGCCTTACTTAGAAGATCTTAGACAATGGTTCATGATCTCTGTAAAATTATTTGATACAACTTACTTGAAGTGGAGAGGGAATATGGAAGAGTAGTAAAGAATAATTTAATTTTCCTTATACAAACAAGTCTTTCTTACAGTATGTAATGTGCAATTCACAGCTTATTTGTAATGCTAACAAAAGTATATAGCTGTAAATCAGTCATTTCCATTTATCATTAAGCAAGAAGAAATATTTCCATGTGCTCTCATTTATCTGTAGTTAGCTATAGTATTTTGACAATAAATCTCAGTTTTATTTGAAGATAAATATAATTTTATTGATAACATAATTACAATACTTATCAATTAGAGGGGTGCTTAAGGGTCAAAGCTGTATAATTGAGAGGAGACCTCCACATAGACTTTAAAGGAATGCGGAGAACCGACCAGGGCTTCTGACCTAATGTCCAATCCTCATCTTCTCGTGGTGCACCCTGTTGGGTATCTACTTTGATACTGAACGAACGAGGATGGGCTGGCAATTTGGGATTTAGCTGACCAAATTGTATTCTTATTGGTTAAACCAAAATAAAAAATGATGGTACAACATGACAAAATTTCATGCCGGCTGGGGCGTCGCCCGGTTAAACAAGGCCCCCATTGTTTTCGCCAGGAAATGGGGCGAACAGCGAAAAGTCAGCTACTGGAACAAATCTGAAAACAAACCCCAACTCAACATCACCAGAGTTAAAAATCGGTACTATCAACGTAAGAAGCCTGAATGGCAAAGAAATGGAGCTAGCTGAGGAATTAGATAAGTACCATATCGACATAATAGGGGTGACTGAAACAAAAAAGACAAAAACTGGTGAGATCTTTCTGAGCAATAAATACAAAATGTTATATTCAGGCAATGACAATCAAGGAAAAGAAGGAGTAGCCATAGTATTCAACACAAAATACAAGGCTAATCTTCTTGAATGGCAGTCAGTCTCAAGTAGAGTAATGTGGGCAAATATGAGAATGGGGAACTGGACAATGAGACTTATTTGTGCCTATAGTCTCACAGAAGGTTCTACTAAGGTAGAAGTGGAGGAATTTTTTGACGCTCTAGAAAAAGCAACTGACACAATGAAAAAGGAAAAGTTGGTCCTTGTTGGGAATCTAAATAGCAGAGTAGGAAATGATTGTGAGACATACAAAAATATTTTGGGAAAATTTGGAGAAAAGAGCAAAGCTAATAATAATGGCAAATATCTGTTGGATTTCTGCTCAGGACATGGACTGGTTATTACTAACACCATGTTCCAACATAAAAATGTGCACAAATTCACATGGAGAGAAGAGGCTAGTCATAAGAAAACTCTCATTGACTATGTTATTGTTGATAGTGATGTTTTCTCCCTGGTGCAGGATACCAGAGTGTACAGAGGATTTGAAATTGGAAGTGATCACTATTTAGTCTTGAGCAGGATAAAATTGAATTTCATATTGAAAAGAATAACATGTAAGAAAGTTTTAGAGCGAATAAAAGTTGAGCAGCTCTCAGATGCTAACTGTAGACGAAAATACAGAAAGATTATTGAAAAGAAAATAAAAGAGTTTGAGAACAGGAATCAAACCTTGGAGATTCGGTGGCAAACTCTGAAGAAAACATTGATTGATTCTGCCAGAGAGGCATGTGGTGAAGTTGTCTGCAAGGATAGAAAAATTAGAACTGCATGGTGGACACAGGAAGTTAAAGAGGCAGTGAAAGAAAAGAAGAAAGCATATCAAAAGTTCCTGGCAAATAAGCCAGCTTGTGCTCTTAGAGAATACAGAGACAAATGCCTAAAATGCTAAACAGTGTGTAAAACTAGCTAAACAAAAGTCATGGGAGGACTTTGGCAAGAATATAGAAAATAAATATCCAGAAGGTGGCAAAATATTCTGGAGGTTGTTGAAGAAGTTTAGGAATGGAGGAAAGAGTGCTGTAAAAGGAGTTAGAGATGGTAAAGGTGAAATGAAAACAGGAGAAAAAGATATCCTTGAAGTATGGAGTAATTAATTTGAAAAACTGCTAAATGAAACAAGCAGTAATGACAGCACAGTGATAAAAAACACTGACCAGGCATGCAGTCAGGAATACATATCCATACTTGAAGTAGAAAAAGCCATCAAAGGCTTGAAATGTGGAAAGGCAGCAGGAGTAGATGATATTCGACCAGAAATGCTGAAGTATGGTGGTATAAGAGTCTTACAGTGGCTGCACTGCATAGTTCAGAAAGCCTGGACAGAGGGACGAATTCCCGATGATTGGAGTAGAGCTCTCAGAGTACCCATATATAAAAAGGGAAATAAAACTGAATGTGAGAATTACAGAGGTATTTCCCTACTGAGTGTTCCTGGCAAGATCTATGCAAGTATACTTGAGAAACGGTTGAGAAGAATTGTGGAAGAAAAGCTTGGTGAAGAACAAGCTGGATTCAGGCCAAATAGAGGCTGTCAGGATCAGATCTTCAATTTACGACAAATAGTGGAGAAATCATGGGAATATAACAAAGATCTGTATTTAAGTTTTGTCGATCTGGAAAAGGCATATGACAAGGTGCCAAGAGAGAAGCTATTCAATACGCTGCAGTTATATAGTGTCAAAGGGGCATTATATCAAGCAATACTTAGTCTTTATTTGAGTTGTAAGTCAGCAGTTAGAATTGAAGGAAGTACAGGAAGATGGTTTAATGTTAAATCTTTAAGGCACAACCTACCTTTCATAAAGCCATGGTTCTCCACAGAGCATCGTATTCTTTTCTACCTTTCTGAATTCTGTCACTAACAAACTTCTCCAACACCTTTACTGTCCAACACCTTTACTGTCCAACACCTTTACTTTAATGTACATCCTTGTCTCAACTGTGAGACAAGGATGTACATTATCCCCTCTGTTATTCATTATCTATATGGATCACATTATGAAGGAAAGTGGTGTTAAACCTGATATCAAAATTGGAGATGTTAATGTCAGCTCTTTGCTGTATGCGGATGATGTTATACGTCTAAATAAATCCGCTACAAGTCTGCAAGATTCTCTTACTAAATTGAATAGCTGTTGTAATAGATATGGTATGAAGGTCAGCAATAAAAAGTCAAAGACAATGAAAATAGGCAGAATCATTGAAAATGAATGGAGAACCTGTGGAACAAGTAAAACATTTCAGCTACTTAGGCACAATTTTTACTGATGATGGTAAATTAAATATAGAAATTGACAACAGAATCAGCAAAGCTGGTATGGTGGGAAGTCAATTGAATAAATTCATATGGAATAAGAGAGAAATTAGTCGGAACACTAAATTAGCTGTATACAAGACAGTGTTCAAACCAGTTTTAACTTATGGATCTGAGAGCTGGGTCAGAAGTAAAACACTTGACCAAAGACTAGAGACCGCAGATATGAGAGTCCTGAGAAAGATTAGAGGCGTGAACAGATGCATCAATGGCAATATCATATTAAAAATGAGGATATTAGGAAAGAACTTGACATTGTCAGCATCCAGGAATGCATTAGTAGAGCTAATCTCAGGTGGTATGGTCACTTAAATAGAATGGGAGAAGAAAGATTAGCAAAACAAGTTTCTCTGCCAGGTTGGCAGGAAAACAACCCAGAGGAAGACCAAGATATAGGTGGATTGATACGGTACAAAGTGCCTTAGACGATAGAAATATAAGATCTGATAATGTAACAATTCTTGACAAGTAACAGTCTGATTTGGAGGAAAATTGTAGATAGGAAGTTAGTAATGATGTAATTTTTTCATGTAGTACTGTCATATCATGTACACCCCTTGAGGGTACATGGCAGGAATTTGATGATAATGATGATGATCAATTAGTATTCTCTGGCCTGATTGGCCAAGTGGTAAGCATACCCACTCTCTTAAATGTTGGAGAGCACAACCATTCAATATTGGACAGTGTACCCACTCTCCAACAATCCTGCCACAGGCATAAATGTTTGTGATTGTCTTACCTTGTCTACTGCTGTAACCTTTGATATAATGCAGTATGACCTTTGCTGCCCTTGCACCATTAAAACCATAAATCATCATTATCATCACCATTAGTATTCAAATATATGCAATCACATATAATAAGTAATAATAAACAAAACTGTTTTTATCATAATTATATATTTTATTCTATGTTATTATTAATATTTCTCCATATTATTTTCAGAGATATTGCTGCTGCTGTTGATAGAAAGAAGAGGTATAACTTTGATAAAATGTACTATGTGGTGAGCCCTCATTCCATTACTTATAAATGCACAATTTCAAATTAAATACTTGTTCCTGAAATGTATATTGTCACATGCACTATTACTTATAGTAATGTTGCACTCACATGATAATAATAAATAAACTTATAAATATCCAGATTTTTCTTCCTGCATAATATCCTCCTCGTTACCTTAGTTGCTTTTGAGTTAACTATAGATCATAATTCCATCTTATTTACATCTCTTTACTTTATCCTAGAAATCCAGGTTTTTCTTTTCACATGATAATAGTCAAACTAGTCAGAATGCACTCACTCACTCACTCACTCACGCACGCAATTTGCATGCATAATATCCTTTTTTTCCATGGCTTTAGCTGTTTCTGAGTTAATTTCAAACAACTTTGCTAAAACAGTAAATTGATCAATTTAAGATAATTAGGAGTATCTTTAGTCAATGAACATTCTAACTGACACTATACCATAATGCATGACTTTAGAATGTAGTGGAATATGATGGGCACTGTTTTCAGTCCTAACTTTATAATATAGAAATAGTGGATATTAAAGATCCAACATTATTTCAAAGCCAAATGTATGTAGAAACTATGAAAGTTTTGAAAATTTGACCAGAGAGCTTATGGGAATACAGTCCTCAGCATTGGAGTTTTCTTAGCTTGCACTACTTAAAAGAATACAACTGCTGCCTAAACACCCATATATTTACTTTTATTATACATAAGTAAATTTTCGATGTCCTTGAAGAGTTCACTTATGAAAAATACAACTCTTTGACATTTGATTGCTTTAGTATTGAATGAGAGCTTTTGCTCTCTTAAGGTTTCTGTCTTGTCTCTAAAGAGAACCAACCAGTTTGAAACAGCTGTCAGGCCAGTGAAACCTTTGTCCAAACCACTAATAAATGACAAATATATGGACACTTGGGCAGCAGTCATGTTCTTTCAAGTAGTGCAAGCTAAAGCAACTCTGGTGTCGAGGATTGTATTCTCATAAGCTCTCTGATCAAAATTATGAAGCTTTCATAGTTTCTACATACATTTGGCTTTGAAATAATGTTCGATCTTAATATCCACTATTTCTATATAATTTATGTCACCAAAACAAAGCCGTATGGTTCTTCCTTTATTAATTATCTAACTTTATTGCTAGATGGATTGGATATACTATCTCTGTGTTAAAAAATATCTAAAAAAGATATGCATTCCCCTCATTGTTTCAACTTAAAAGGCCATAACAAGACAAAATAATCCTATCGTGAAAAATCAAACCATTCAAGATTTTCTAAATTCACTTTATAAATATGCACAGTCTCAGTATTCAAATTAACATTGACATAATTTACAAGTCTAGATTTAAATTCTGGATAGGATCTATATTGTTATTTAAAAAGTTTGATTTTCTTCTAATGGATAACTCTAAGGATAATTCTGCATATCATTGAAGTGTCTGCATTTTGATCTTACTGTTTAGGCAGAATTTGTTTTTTATTTTTCATTTATTTATGTTTTATTTTTTAGTGTAGGTTGGCAAAGAACAAATTGACCATTTTTTGGCCCTCAGCAAAATTTTGCAATTGATGGGATATGACTGGTATAGGTAAATACAGTTTTTCCTTTCCTTTATAAATATTTATATGTTACTTGTGTATGCATTTTTTTTTTTTTTAATTTGAAAACATTCTGGATTTTAATTGGCGTTTTGAAAAAAACAGTATCATAAATGTATGTATATTCTTTCTAGAAATGATGCCATTTGAATTTTAAATATTCAGATCATTTCTAAAAAAATAAAAACTATAAACACCACACATCTATGAACACTTCAGACTGAGAAATTTCAACCTAATGAAAATGATCTCAGTATGGTCTAATTTTGTTAGATGAACTGGAAGACAACACAGAAGACACTACAAATTTAAAAAAAAATCTTGATGTTTTACATGAAAACAACTCAGCTTTCCTCAGTCAGCTAAAGCAGTGTGTCAGCCGACTCACAAGTATGATACATCAAATAAGGTAGTTATGTCATGGATGAGTTCAATGCTTTTTTGTAAAATAGTAGGTACTGATACTCATTCTACGTTAGCAGGAAAAACTGTATTAATACAGTTAATAGAGTGTGAAACAGAAAATTTAAAGGGTGTGAAAAGAACACACACAAAAATTAGTTATTGATATTTTTACTTTGATGTGCAATAATGTTTTTGGAATAAGAACAGCAAATTAAGTATATGACAGTGATTAAGTAAAATATATAAGATTAGCTTTAATAAAAATTTATATGGCAGATATAAAAAGTTGTATAACAAAAATCTTAACCACAGACATAGTGAAAAATGTAAATTTCATTAAATAACTAAGCTTATTTGCAGACCAGGTACACATTATTATAAATCAAATTTCTAATGTACCACAACCATATGTTTCATATCATTGTTAATAAAGGTGCCTATATGCTGTATCATCAGAAAAAAAAGTATTGGGTGGGTTTTCCTTTCCTGCAATGAACATCTCTGACTGTGCTCAGAGAATTTCATTTTTTTTTTTTTTGGATTTACTTTGGCAGATACTATTTATTTATTATTGCTTATTATTGTTCACTGGAAGTATTATTCAACTATGCATCTTGTAAGTGACCTTTAAGTTATAGTATAGCAATGTTATTTTTATTTATTATATTTTACATTAATACAGTTGACTCTCTGTACAGCAAACTCGTGGATAGCTTACCTGTGAATTTTTTTAGCATGGCATTCTGCTTTGGGACTTTGGTCTAGACTTTTCAGTAATTTGTTGTATTGATCAAATTTATTATAATGGTGTTTGCTATTGTGAGGGTTGACTGTATTTAGTGCCTAAAGTGTGTTATGATTTCATAAATTAAAAAGTTTAAAAATTTATTCTGATTAAAAATAATTTACAAATTTCATGTTGAATTTTTATTATGGTTTAATTCATAACACAAGACACTAAATAAGAAAATAAATAATATATTTATTTATCTAGTTGCTAATATTTCACTGGTTTTCTACCTAGCATCTTCAGATCAAAACAGTTTGTCACAGTACACCAACAGCAACAATCAGTTGATAGTGGGAATAGTTTAAAATTGTAACTGACAACAGAGAGCTAAAGTCTTAATTGACCATCTATTGTTGAATACAGAGAGAAAGGATATACCTTAAAATGATTTCTCCCAGATTTTGGGTAAATTGATGCAACCATACTTGTTGAGATTTGGGTAGAATGAATGAGAATGAATTTCAAATCAATTTTTTGTTTTAACTTTTTAATGTTGCATTAGCTGAATGAAATCAGGCACTGTTATGATGCTAATGAACACCTTCTAACAGCTGTTCTCTTCATTTACTGCAAAAAAACAGTTTTCATTTTGAACCTTTCTACCTGTTCACTTTTCTTTAATGTAAACTTTCATTATATTATTTTAAATTCTGTAAATCAGAGTGTTTGACTACTGATAATTATTTATGACAGTATCTTGTTCACTAATGCTGCATTTGGAAAGTGGAGTAGACATGATCAAATTTACTTCTGTACAAGCATAGTGATTGCTATCAACTGGGAAAACTCACTCTCTTTCATCTACACTTTTTCTGCCTATCTTCCACTATTTATCCCACAGCATGACGAAGACAGAGTGCAGGTGAGAATTTTTTAACTGAAGCGAAATACCGAGTTCTGAAATGATGGTAAATATATTTGCATAATTGCAAAACTGAAATGCTGACCTTGATAGTGAGATATAATTATAGAATAATAAATCACATAACAATACAAATATGTCATAAAGCAAAAGTAACATGATATTTTTTCATGAGCTTCACTTTAAGTCTCCAGAAACCTTGGAAAAGAACAGAAATTGCTTTCTTGAACATTTTTTGGATTACTCATGAAAAGTAATTAAATGTGGCATAAGAATTTAAATAATATTCATTATGTAGACTGCAACACTTAAATTGCATAGTGCTTTTTTACAAGTAAAATATGCAATTATTCCCTTAATTGCATATTTATTAAATGTTGCTACAAATTTCTAAATATGCCACAACCACATGTTTCATATCATTGTTAATAAATGTGCTTGAAGGCATGGGCCAAGAGTTTGCATTTTGCCAAAGATGCACATTTTGGAAGTATGAATATCTTCCATATGCCTGCACATGGTGATTTGTTTATACAGTGGTATATTAATAAATTTATGAGCATAAGTACAGAAATTTTTCATATTTTTTCATTTATAGAAGCAAAAAAAAGTGCAGACACATTGTTTACAAAGGGCCTAAATAATGTGCAGTAAATTTTTAAATTAGCATCCTGTATCACTGTGCAACAAACTTGCCTAGCTGAAATCAAAATAACCCATGTATGAAAAAGCTGATGGTTTCTTTTACATATTTAAAATATATATATATATATATATATATATATATATTCTATATTTTGGTTTAACCAATAAGAATACAATTTGGTCGGCTAAATCCCAAATTGACAGCCCATCCTCGTCCGTTCAAAGAGTTTGAGAACAGGAATCAAACCTTGGAGATTCAGTGGCAAACTCTGAAGAAAACATTGATTGATTCTGCCAGAGAGACATGTGGTGAGGTTGTCTGTAAGGATAAAAAAATCAGAACTCCCTGGGAGACACAGGAAGTTAAAGAGGCAGTGAAGGAAAAGAAGAAAGCATACCAAATGTTCCTGTCAAATAAGTCAGCTTGTGCTCTTAGAGAATATAGAGACAAATGCAAGAATGCTAAACACTGTGTAAAACTAGCTAAACAAAAGTCATGGGAGGACTTTGGCAAGAATATAGAAAATAAATATCAAGAAGGTGGCAAAATATTCTGGAGGTTGTTGAAGAAGCTTAAGAATGGAGGAAAGAGTATTATAAAAGGAATTAGAGATGATAAAGGTGACATGAAAACAGGAGAAAAAGATATCCTTGAATTATGGAGTAATTACTTTGAAAATCTGCTAAATGAAACAAGCAGTGATGACAGCACAGTGGTAAAAAACACTGACCAGGCATGCAGTCAGAAATACATATTCATACTTGAAGTAGAAAAAGCCATCAAAGGCTTGAAATGTGGAAAGGCAGCAGGAGTAGATGATATTCGACCAGAAATGCTGAAGTATGGTGGTATAATAGTCTTACAGTGGCTACACTGCATAGTTCAGAAAGCCTGGACAGAGGGACGAATTCCCGATGATTGGAATAGAGCTCTCATAGTACCCATATTATAAAAAGGGAAATAAAACTGCATGTGAGAATTACAGAGGTATTTCCCTACTGAGTGTTCCTGGCAAGATCTATGCAAGTATACTTGAGAAACGGTTGAGAAGAATTGTGGAAGAAAAGCTTGGTGAAGAACAAGCTGGATTCAGGCCAAATAGAGGCTGTCAGGATCAGATCTTCACTTTACAACAAATAGTCAAGAAAGCATGGGAATATAACAAAGATCTGTATTTAAGTTTTGTCGATCTGGAAAAGACATATGACAAGGTGCGAATAGAGAAGCTATTCAATACGCTGCAGTTATATGGTGTCAATGGGGCATTATATCAAGCAATACTTAGTCTTTATTTGAGTTGTGAGTCAGCAGTTAGAATTGAAGGAAGTACAGGAAGATGGTTTAATGTTAAATCTGGTGTGAGACAAGGATGTACATTATTCCCTCTGTTATTCATTATCTATATGGATCACATTATGAAGGAAAGTGGTATTAAACATGATATCAAAATTGGAGATGTTAATGTCAGCTCTTTGCTTTATGCGGATGATGTTATACTTCTAAATAAATCTGCTATAAGTCTGCAAGATTCTCTGACTCAATTGAATAGCTGTTGTAATAGATATGATATGAAGGTCAGCAATAAAAAGACAAAGACAATGAAAATAGTCAGAATCATTGAAAATGTCAACTGTGTTTTGAATGGAGAATCTGTGGAACAAGTAAAACATTTCAACTATTTAGGCATGATTTTTACTGAAGATGGTAAATTAGACATAGACAACAGAATCAGCAAAGCTGTTATGGTGGGAAGTCAATTGAATAAATTCATATGGAATAAGAGAGAAATTAGTCGGAACACTAAATTAGCTGTATACAAGACAGTGTTCAAACCAGTTTTAACTTATGGATCTGAGAGCTGGGTCAGAAGTAAAACACTTGACCAAAGACTAGAGACTGCAGACATGAGAGTCCTGAGAAAGATTATAGGTGTGAACAGATGGCATCAATGGCAATATCATATTAAAAACGAGGATATTAGGAAAGAACTTGACATTGTCAGCATTCAGGAATGCGTTAGCAGAGCTAATCTCAGGTGGTATGGTCACTTAAACAGAATGGGCGAGGAAAGATTAGCAAAACAAGTGTTCTCTGCCAGGTTGGCAGCAAAACGACCCAGAGGAAAACCAAGATATAGTTTGATCGATATGGAACAAAGTGCTTTAGACGATAGAAATATAAGATCTGATAATGTTGGAGTGTTGACAAGTAACAGACTAATTTGGAGGAAAATTGTAGATAGGAAATTAATAATGATGTAATTTTTTTCATGTAGTACTATCATATCCTGTACACCCCTTGAGGGTACATGGCAGGAATTTGATGATGATGATATATATATATATATTACAGACCAATAGTATCCAAAGATACTATTGGTCTGTAATTTGCTACATCTGTCTTGGAGCCACCTTTATTTAATGGAACCATCTTATTCTGTTTCTAATCTTTTGGAATTTTGCCAGAGCTGAGACTTAGATTAAACAACTTCAGCAGAGGTACTGCCAGTTCTCTTTGCACATCCTCATAGCAGACATACCATGCAGTCCCACTGCTGTATTCACATTTATATTTTTCAAGATATTGGATATCTTCATTTCATCTACTTCAATTCTCACATCAGTAAATGCAGTTACTACCTCGATGATATACCCTTGCAAAACGATTACTTAGTAATGCAACTATTTCTTCTGCTTCTGTCACTTTTTTACCATCAGCACTGAGTAAAGTTATCCTTCCATGATCATTCTTTCTCTTACTTGCTATTCAGTGAAAAAAAATTCTTTTGGATTTACTTTTCCTGCACTAGCATGCTGATCACCCTTATGTTTATATTCCTTCCACAATTTTTTTTTTTTTTTTAGCTCCTTTATATATCTACTCAGTTTATCCTTACCCTGGTATGCAGACTGATAACTTCCTCTATCAATCCCTGTCTACTTCCCATGCACTATTGTCATTTTTCTTATAGCCTCATATGCCATGTCATTGTTCCATGCTGCCACATAAATTTGTCATAATTATCATCTTTGTAGTCCCTTTCTTCACTAAGAATTCTACATGCTGAGCAGCCTCCCAGATGAAGACTGCATGGTCACTCTTCGTAATCAGAGATAGAGTTACTACCATAGTTAAAGAGAAATCTTCTGATGCTCAAAATCCAACACTCAAATCCCCTGGTCCCGTACTTTTCAGTGCTGTTTCAAGTAATTATTCCTTAGTAACTGTATAAATACCATTTCCATCTTATGTTCCCTTTCCTTCTTCCAGTCTGTATCCCCATAGTTGAAGTCTCCCATGATAATGGCTACACTAATCTGTGCTAATGCATCCGCATCTTTCTCTGGACTCCCAGTGCTACAACAGCAATATATTTTGTCCTATTGGCCACTATCTCACACCAAGATCCTCAAGTGAACCTTTCCCTCAGATCTACAATCCTCTTTAACTTCTATTTTTGTTGGTCGAAGTTCTTCAGCTACCATTAATAATATTCCCTATTTCTCTATCTTCTCTGAAAATGCAGTTTTCTTTACATTCTATTGCTGTAGCTACATCATTCTCTATCAACCAAATCTTGCTGATGCCAATAATTTCATCCATGAAAGCATTCACAACATTTTCAAGACCAATACAGATCTATTGGAACAAAGCCTGTACCATTAGAAAAAACAAGACAAACAATAGCTTGCATCAGTGGAAAATGAATCTCTGAGAACTGCAGAATATACATTACTAGGCAGAATGAAAAACAAAGATATAATGAATAAACTAATCATCATCATCAAATTCCTGCCATGTACCCTCAAGGGGTGTACAGGATATGACAGTACTACATGAAAAAAATTACATCATTACTAACTTCCTATCTACAATTTTCCTCCAAATCAGTCTGTTACTTGTCAAGACTCCAACATTATCAGATCTTATATTTCTATCATCTAAGGCACTTTGTACCATATCAATCCACCTATATCTTGTTCTTCCTTTGGGTCGTTTTGCTGCCAACCTGGCAGAGAACACTTGTTTTGCTAATCTTTCTTCGCCCATTCTGTTTAAGTGACCATACCATGAGATTGGCTCTGCTAACGCATTCCTGGATGCTGACAATGTCAAGTTCTTTCCTAATATCCTCATTTTTAATATGATATTGCCATTGATGCCATCTGTTCACGCCTATAATCTTTCTCAGGACTCTCATATCTGTGGTCTCTAGTCTTTGATCAAGTGTTTTACTTCTGACCCAGCTCTCAGATCCATAAGTTAAAACTGGTTTGAACACTGTCTTGTATACAGCTAATTTACTGTTCCGACTAATTTCTCTCTTATTCTCTTATTTCTCTCTTAATCAGCAAAGCTGGTATGGTAGGAAGTCACTTGAATAAATTAGAATTTATTCAATTGACTTCCTACCATACCAGCTTTGCTGATTCTGTTGTCTATTTCTATATTTAATTTACCATCTTTACTAAAAATTGTGCCTAAGTAGCTGAAATGTTTTACTTGTTCCACAGGTTCTCCATTCACAACACAGTTGACATTTTCAATGATTCTGCCTATTTTCATTGTCTTTGTCTTTTTATTGCTGACCTTCATACCATATCTATTACAGCAGGTTATTCAATTTAGTCAGAGAATCTTGTAGCATATTTATTTACAAGTATAACATCATTCACATAAAGCAAAGCGCTGACATTAACATCTCCAATTTTGATATCATGTTTAATACCACTTTCCTTCATAATGTGATCCATATAGATAATGAATAACAGAGGGGATAATGTACATCCTTGTCTCGCACCAGATTTAACAGTAAGCCATCTTCCTGTACTTCCTTCAATTCTAACTGCTGACTTACAACTCAAATAAAGACTAAGTATTGCTTGATATAATGCCCCATTGACACCATATAACTGTAGCATTTTGAATAGCTTCTCTCTTGGCACCAAATCGACAAAACGTAAATACAGATCTTTGTTATATTCCCATGCTTTCTCGACTATTTGTCGTAAAGTGAAGATCTGATCCTGACAGCCTCTATTTGGCCTGAATCCAGCTTGTTCTTCATCAAGCTTTTCTTCCACAATTCTTCTCAACCGTTTCTCAAGTATACTTGCATATATCTTGCCAGGAACACTCAGTAGGGAAATACCTCTGTAATTCTCACATTCAGTTTTATTTCCCTTTTTATATATGAGTACTATTGAGAGCTCTACTCCAATCATTGGGAATTCGTCCCTCTGTCCAGACTTTCTGAACTATGCAGTGCAGCCACTGTAAGACTCTTATACCACCATGCTTCAGCATTTTTGGTCGAATTTCATCTACTCCTGTTGCCTTTCCACATTTCAAGCCTTTGATGGTTTTTCTATTTCAAGTATGGATATGTATTCCTGACTGCATGTCTGGTCAGTGTTTTTTACCACTGTGCTGTCATTACTGCTTTTTTCATTTAGCAGTGTTGTGTCAGAAAAAGAGCTGACTCACTATTCGTAAGCCATCTTGTTTCCGACCCAACACACACAGTGACGATCAGACCTAAGGATAAGGACATGCTTATGCCTCCAGAGACAGGGCTAAGAGAGTGTTGTATATATGTTCACTCAAAAGTATATCAAACCGACTGAGATTGTTAATATTAAATAAACTTAGGAAATCTGTAGGGGTGCTTAAGGGTCAAAGCTATATAACTGAGAGGAGACCTCCACATAGCCTTTAAAGGAATGCGGAGAACCGACCAGGGCTTCTGACCTAATGTCCAATCCTCACCTTCTCGTGGTGCACCCTGTTGGGTATCTACTTTGATACTGAACGAACGAGGATGGGCTGGCAATTTGGGATTTAGCCGACCATATTGTATTCCTATTGGTTAAACCAAAATAAAAAATGATGGTACAACATGACAAAATTTCATGCCGGCTGGGGCATCGCCCGGTTAAACAAGTCCCCCGTTGTTTTCGCCAGGGAACCAGGGCGAACAGCGAAAAGTCAGCTACTGGAACAAATCTGAAAACAAATCCCAACTCAACATCACCAGAGTTAAAGATCGGTACTATCAACGTAAGAAGCCTGAATGGCAAAGAAATGGAGCTAGCTGAGGAATTAGATAAGTACCAGATCGACATAATAGGGATGACTGAAACAAAAAAGACCAAAACTGGTGAGATCTTTCTGAGCAATAAATACAAAATGTTATATTCAGGCAATGACAATCAAGGAAAAGAAGGAGTAGGCATAGTATTCAACCCAAAATACGAGGCTAATCTTCTTGAATGGCAGTCAGTCTCAAGTAGAGTAAGGTGGGCAAATATGAGAATGGGGAACTGGACAATGAGACTTATTTGTGCCTATGGTCCCACAGAAGGTTCTACTAAGGTAGAAGTGGAGGAATTTTTTGACGCTCTAGAAAAAGCAACTGACACAATGAAAAAGGAAAAGTTGGTCCTTGTTGGGAATCTAAATAGCAGAGTAGGAAATGATTGTGAGACATACAAAAATATTTTGGGAAAATTTGGAGAAAAGAGCAAAGCTAATAATAATGGCAAATATCTGTTGGATTTCTGCTCAGGACATGGACTGGTTATTACTAACACCATGTTCCAACATAAAAATGTGCACAGATTCACATGGAGAGAAGAGGCTAGGAATAAGAAAAGTCTCATTGATTATGTTATTGTTGATAGTGATGTTTTCTCCCTGGTGCAGGATACCAGAGTGTACAGAGGATTTGAAATCGGAAGTGATCACTATTTAGTCTTGAGCAGGATAAAATTGAATTTCATATTGAAAAGAATAACATGTAAGAAAGTTTTAGAACGAATAAAAGTTGAGCAGCTCTCAGATGCTAACTGTAGACTAAAATACAGAAAGATTATTGAAAAGAAAATAAAAGAGTTTGAGAACAGGAATCAAACCTTGGAGATTCAGTGGCAAACTCTGAAAAAAACATTGATTGATTCTGCCAGAGAGGCATGTGGTGAGGTTGTCTGCAAGGATAGAAAAATTAGAACTCCATGGTGGACACAGGAAGTTAAAGAGGCAGTGAAAGAAAAGAAGAAAGCATATCAAAAGTTCCTGGCAAATAACTCAGCTTGTGCTCTTAGAGAATACAGAGACAAATGCCTAGAATGCTAAACAGTGTGTAAAATAAAACTAGCTAAACAAAAGTCATGGGAGGACTTTGGCAAGAATATAGAAAATAAATATCAAGAAGGTGGCAAAATATTCTGGAGGTTGTTGAAGAAGCTTAGGAATGGAGGAAAGAGTGCTGTAAAAGGAGTTAGTGATGATAAAGGTGAAATGAAAACAGGAGAAAAAGATATCCTTGAAGTATGGAGTAATTACTTTGAAAAACTGCTAAATGAAACAAGCAGTGATGACAGCACAGTGATAAAAAACACTGACCAGGCATGCAGTCAGGAATACATATCCATACTTGAAGTAGAAAAGCCATCAAAGGCTTGAAATGTGGAAAGGCAGCAGGAGTAGATGATATTCGACCAGAAATGCTGAAGTATGATGGTATAAAAGTGTTACAGTTGCTGCACTGCATAGTTCAGAAAGCCTGGACAGAGGGACGAATTCCCGGTGATTCGAGTAGAGCTCTCATAGTACCCATATATAAAAAGGGAAATAAAATTCAATGTGAGAATTACAGAGGTATTTCCCTACTGAGTGTTCCTGGCAAGTATACTTGAGAAACGGTTGAGAAGAATTGTGGAAGAAAAGTTTGGTGAAGAACAAGCTGGATTCAGGCCAAATACAGGCTGTCAGGATCAGATCTTCATTTTACAACAAATAGTCGAGAAAGCATGGGAATATAACAAAGATCTGTATTTAAGTTTTGTCGATTTGGAAAAGGCATATGACAAGGTGCCAAGAGAGAAGCTATTCAATACGCTGCAGTTATATGGTGTCAATGGGGCATTATATCAAGCAATACTTAGTCTTTATTTGAGTTGTGAGTCAGCAGTTAGAATTGAAGGAAGTACAGGAAGATGGTTTAATGTTAAATCTGGTGTGAGACAAGGATGTACATTATCCCCTCTGTTATTCATTATCTATATGGATCACATTATGAAGGAATGTGGTATTAAACATGATATCAAAATTGGAGATGTTAATGTCAGCTCTTTGCTTTATGCGGATGATGTTATACTTCTAAATAAATCTGCTACAAGTCTGCAAGATTCTCTGACTAAATTGAATAGCTGTTGTAATAGATATGGTATGAAGGTCAGCAATAAAAAGACAAAGACAATGAAAATAGGCAGAATCATTGAAAATGTCAACTGTTTTGTGAATGGAGAACCTGTGGAACAAGTAAAACATTTCAGCTGCTTAGGCACAATTTTTACTGAAGATGGTAAACTAAATATAGAAATAGACAACAGAATCAGCAAAGCTGGTATCGTGGGAAGTCAGTTGAATAAATTCATATGGAATAAGAAAGAAATTAGTCGGAACACTAAATTAGCTGTATACAAGACTGTGTTCAAACCAATTTTAACTTATGGATCTGAGAGCTGGGTCAGAAGTAAAACACTTGACCAAAGACTAGAGACTGCAGACATGAGAGTCCTGAGAAAGATTAGAGGTGTGAACAGATGGCATCAATGGCAATATCATATTAAAAATGAGGATATTAGGAAAGAACTTGACATTGTCAGCATCCAGGAATGCGTTAGCAGAGCTAATCTCAGATGGTATGGTCACTTAAATAGAATGGGAGAGGAAAGATTAGCCAAACAAGTGTTCTCTGCCAGGTTGGCAGGAAAACGACCCAGAGGAAGACCAAGATATAGGTGGATTGATATGGTACAAAGTGCCCTAGACGATAGAAATATAAGATCTGATAATGTTGGACTCTTGACAAGTAACAGACTGATTTGGAGGAAAATTGTAGATAGGAAGTTAATAATGATGTAATTTTTTCATGTAGTACTGTCATATCCTGTACAGCCCTTCAGGGTACATGGCAGGAATTTGATGATGATGATGAGGAAATCTGTATTTAGAATTGATAATGTCTGTGTAAAATAAGCAAAGGGAAGTTGTGTCTCAGGACCGAAATTGTTATTATTAAATGTGCATAAGAGATCTATGTATTAGAACCATGTCAAAACAGTTCGTAGTTGGGGTGACCAATCGGCTGTGGCTATGAGTATGATGTAGTCAATGAGAGAGGGCGCTCGCATTTTTAATATAAGGTGTGGCCCGAGACTCAAACGCTCTTCCCGTCCAATCCTGGATAGCTACGGAAGCTTGTCGCTGGTGCCCAGCAACAATCTCCCAGTTGCTGTTGTACTGAGTCGAATAAAGCCACCAAAGGAATGAAGTCAGAATTCCAGTAGAGAGCCGTTGGTAAGCTATGCTAACGTGAAGTCAGCGAAGGGCAACCTTCGAAGATAGTGGAAGTAAGTCGCTGATGCCACAGAAACACATGATGAGAAAATACGAAAGTCTTGCATATCAGAAGTGAAAACGTGGAGGGAAGTCACGGAAACCCCATGAAAAGAATAAGATGGTAATGTACAATTTTTCATACTCATTATAGAATTGTAATCATAAAAGAAATAGGAGCCAAGGATTTAAGGAGCTCCACACATTAACTTACCCATAGTGCCTAAAGAACTGCCTGGACTGATCTGTCTCTGTCAAATAAGCTGGTGCCACTCTAATCTTGTGCTGAGAAAGGAACCTAACCTTTGAACTGTTTGTCAGGAAGAAGCTATATGATATAGTGTTAGATATTAGCCTGAATTTTATTTAAGTTGTGGGGGGATAGAGCTTGAGCATGAATTAGAATAGAGTTCCATGTTAAAATACAAGACGGAATGCGTCTGACATACTTTGTATAAAGATTGTATATAATTGTGCTTAGAAAATGAGCACTGAGTAACCCTGTATGGAATAATCCAGTCTGAACATAATAATATAACACAGATATAGGATCGTTTCATTTAAACATAAGAATTGAAATTTTGGGTTTCTTAACCTAAAGGGGGAGGGGAGGAGTTCACACTCTCTAGAATTGAAATTATTACTTAAAGTGTATCTATGCAAGTGTTTCTAATAAATGTATTTCTTTATATCAAAGCTCATGAGTCTGTTGTCTCTGAGATTGAATTACCACTTATAAAACTTTCGGACCTGTATGAGTGAAGGGAGAAGCAATTTACGTAAGAAAGAAAAGGGGGGAGCCACGACTGCACATCACGTGATCCCTTTATTGTTTAGCATTATTATATATTTGAATATCAGAATTTAGTTGCTGGCTGGTGCAGTCATTCTAAACAAAATATAAATTTGTCAGCAATGAAATAACTGATATGCATGAGAGATAAATAATACATTTAGAATAATATAACATAAGAATAAAAGTAAAAGTGACACGAGGCAGTGACATAACAGCAGTTTTTCAAAGTAATTACTCCATATTTCAAGGATATCTTTTTCTCCCGTTTTCATGTCACCTTTATCATCTATAACTCCTTTTACAGCACTCTTTCCTCCATTCCTAAGCTTCTTCAACAACCTCCAGAATATTTTGCCACCTTCTTGATATTTATTTTCTATATTCTTGCCAAAGTCCTCCCATGACTTTTGTTTAGTTAGTTTTACACAGTGTTTAGCAGTCTTGCATTTGTCTCTGTATTCTCTAAGAGCACAAGCTGACTTATTTGCCAGGAACTTTTGATATGCTTTCTTCTTTTCCTTCACTGCCTCTTTAACTTCCTGTCTCCACCATTTAGTTCTGATTTTTCTATCCTTGCAGAAAACTTCACCACATGGCTCTCTGGCTGAATCAAACAGGGTTTTCTTCAAGGCTTTCCTCTGAATCTCCAAGGTTTGGTTCCTGTTCTCAAATGCTTTTATTTTTTCTTCAATAATCTTTGTGTATGTTAGTCTACAGTTCACATCTGAGAGCTGCTCAAATTTTATCGCTTTAAAACTTTCTTACATGTTATTCTTTTCAATATGAAATTCAATTTTATCCTGCTCAAGACTAAATAGTGCTCACTTCCAATTCAAATTCTCTGTACACTCTGGTATCCTGCACCAGGGAGAAAACATCACTATCAACAATAACATAGTCAATGAGACTTTTCTTATTCCTTGCCTCTTCTCTCCATGTGAATTTGTGCACATTTTTATGTTGGAACATGGTGTTACTAATAACCAGTCCATGTCCTGAGCAGAAATCCAACAGATATTTGCCATTATTATTAGCTTTGCTCTTTTCTCCAAATTTTCCCAAAATATTTTTTGTATGTCTGACAATCATTTCCTACTCTGCTATTCAGATCCCCAACAAGGACCAACTTTTTCATTGTGTCAGTTGCTTTTTCTAAAGCCTCAAAAAATTCTTCCACTTCTGTGGGACCATAGGCACAAATAAGTCTCATTGTCCAGTTCCCCATTCTCATATTTGCCCACATCATTCTACTTGATGTGGGCAAATATGAGAATGCCCACATCATTTAGATGTGGGCATTCTCATATTTGCCCACATATGAGATTAGCCTTGTATTTTGTGTTGAATACTTTGGCTACTCCTTCTTTTCCTTGATTGTCATTGCCTGAATATAACATTTTGTATTTATTGCTCAGAAAGATCTCACCAGTTTTTGTCTTTTTTGTTTCAGTCACCCCATTTATGTCGATCTGGTACTTATCTAATTCCCCAGCTAGCTCCATTTCTTTGCCATTCAGGCTTCTTATGTTGATAGTAGCGATCTTTAACTCTGGTGATGTAGAGTTGGGGTGTGTTTTCAGATTTGTTCCAGTAGCTGACTTTTCGCTGTTCACCCTGGTTCCCTGGCAAAAACAACGGGGGCCTTGTTTAACCGGGCGATGCCCCAGCCAGCATGAAATTTTGTCATGTTGTACCATCATTTTTTATTTTGGTTTAACCAATAAGAATACAATTTGGTCAGCTAAATCCCAAATTGCCAGCCCATCCTCATTCATTCAGTATCCAAGTAGATATCCAACAGGGTTCACCAGGAGAAGCTGAGGATTGGACAGTAGGTCAGAAGCCCTGGTCGGTTCTCCACATTCCTTTAAAGGCTGTGTGGAGGTCTCCTCTCAGTTATACAGCTTTGACCCTTAAGCACCTTGAAAATCAGTTTATGAATTGACCAAAATAAGCCAACAATACTATTTAGTCTTGGCATTTTTTATTAGATCAAAAATAGTTATAGAAAATAAAATAATAGAACAGATGACATAGTTTAATTATTTAGGTTGCATAATAACATAAAGATATAAATGAAAAAATAATAAAATTTCAGAAAGTCTATGAAACAATTAAAAGGACACTGAATAAAAAAACAAGACAAGAAACTTAACTAAAATTTTACTAAGTAATGACCACTCCCACTCTGTTATATGGTTCAGAAACATGGACTATTAAAAAGAAAGATGAAAGGAAAATACCAGCTACAGAGATGAGATTTTTAAGAGCAATAAAAGGATGCTCAAAATTGGACCATATAAGAAATTAAGACATCAGAAAAGAACTAAATATTTATAACATAATTGAAAAGATCATGGAATATAGAGAGAAATGGAAAGAACATCTGTTTAGGAAAGATATTGGCTACCAAATAAAGTGGATAGATATAGACCAAAGGGGGGGGGGGGAGAGAGAGAGACCAGTGAAGCTGTAACAGGCAAATGACTAATCCTTGAAGAGAAGAAGAAGAATTGTGGTTAAGGTTGGAAAAGTTAATTAAATGATAGGGTTCAGGAATGGGTAGATAAAAATGTGAAATTTTATGGTGTGCAGCACAGCTCTGTAAAAAGTAGGTCTTGCCTTATTAATTTTCTCACATGATAATAGAATAACAACAGAATACGATAAGGAAATGGCTACATTATGATACTTTTGACCTATGCAAAGTCATTCAGCAGAACACTGCATTGAAAATTATTGAATAAGTTGGACAAATGGGGGAATGAATATGAAGCTAATGGCAAGGATTGGGGGAGGGGTAGCTGACAGACAACTAGAGAGTAGTGTGTGTTGGAGTGGAATCTAAGAGAAGGAGGATGAATAGTGCAGTATCTCAAGGCTCTTTAGTAGGGCCACTATTGTACAATTTGTATATTAATGATATAGGGAATGATTCAGGGGGAGATATTCAGTTGTTTCCTGTTGGTGCAAAACTGGAACAGACATTAGTTGGCAATGTGGAAAATGGATAATGGTTATCAATTTCATGTTGCTAACATTGGTGACTGACAGACAGACAGACACCATAGAGTAGTATCTGCCTGGGTGACTAGTGAAGGGATTCAAGGCTCCATATTAGGGCCACTATTGTACAATTTGTATATTAATGATATAGGGAATAATTCAGGGGTGGGGATATTCAGTTGTCTCCTGTTGTGCAAAACTGGAATGGGCATTAGTTGGCAGTGTGGACTAGGGATGATGGTTATCAGTTTCATGTTGCTGCCATGGGTGGCTTAAAGCCATACAGACACCATAGAGTAGTATCTGACTGTCAGACAGATTCCGTTATACACTACTTTTACTTTTTGACATAAAGCTTGTATTAGCAACTTGAATTACATTAGTGATGAAATGAAAATTTGATCAAATCATTATGTCAAAATGTAAAATTTTATTGATGATTGATGAATTGACTATGTCAAGTAACAAATCCACTTTCATTTGTATACATTCAAACTTGTATATTGGACAGCGGATTGAGCTCGTCCATAAATTTGTTCTTGGACTGGAAAAGGGATATTTGATTCTCTGCTAAATTATCTTTGGTTGTGCAATATGACAGAAAACTTTAAAATCTCGCATTTGTGTCAACATTAATTGTAAAAGTGGAGTTACCAAACTAATGAAAGAGAAATGTTCATTAATCATTAATTCCTCTCCTTGTGCTAATCCTGATTCATCTATTAGATGGTGATATTGTGAAAGCTGCTATTGTTATTGATAGATTTAAAGCATTTGTTGACAAACTTTATGTCATTAATCGCACATCACCAAAAATTGTCAGAGAAATTAAAGTGTGCAAACTCATGTGATAATGAACTGTTAAGAACTGGAAGAATTTTAAGCACACAATGGGTAACATCTAGTTTCCAGTATGTTTCAGCTGTTTGGAATAACTCCTTTTTCAAGAAGCATACGATGATTCAAAGTGAGATCCAAAAGAAAAATGCATATATGAACTACAGAAAAAAAAATTACAACTAAAAACTTTACATTGGAGTTGAATTTAATGTATGATGCTCTTCAAGAGTTATCAGACCTAAGTTTGGATTTGCAGAACACAGTATAGATCTATTCAGGCTAAATAAAAGAAGAGAAGTTGTTGTGCAACTTTTTAATGAAAGACAAATGATTCTGAGACAGTAATACAAAGATGCCACCAAAATTCTGATTTCAAGGAATTTCACTTCATAGGACAGATTACAGAAATTATTTTCCAGTTCATTCAAAAGCTTTTGACAGAACTTGGAAACAGTCAATAGAAAACATTACTGGTTATTACTTGATAGTAAAAATGCTGATTTAGCAGCATCAGCTCAAGTACTTGACGACAACAGTGGCCTAAAAAATATTAACTCTCAAGTGACATTTGGTGAAAGTGAAGTTAGAAAGTTGTCAATTAGGCTTCACTTAAATGAAAGAGATAAACTTTGTGTATTTCAAAAATACCTAACCGAACAGACAGTTTTCAGAAAAATTGTAGCATTTGATGAAATGCTCTGCGTATATCACTTTCAATAAGTGAATGTGAACACAGATTTTCACAAATGAATTGTCAACCTAAACAGATATTTGTTGATGACAAAAGCTGTTTCTCTCTCTCTACAATTTATTAAAATGCTATGCCCACTGCTGACACACTTTGATTCAGCAAAATATGTCAATTCATGGCATCTTAGGAAACATCATTCAGCAATATGCTAGCCTTTTATAATAAAGTTACAAGAGCAGTAGATGAGGGAAAGGCATATACTGCCATTTTCTTGGACTTAGCGAAGGCATTTGACAGGGTGCCACATGATTAGCTGATATTTAAGTTGCAGCACATGAATCTGGATGTCAGGTTGGTCAACTGGATTCAGGATTGGCTGTCCGATAGGTATCAGCAAGTTGTGTATGGTGGGGAAGTTTCAAGGAGGTAGAGGGTTACAAGTGGGGGTCCCACAGGGCTCAGTACTGGGACCTATATTGTTTAATCTTTATACCAATGACATTGTCAGTGGATTTCAGGGAGATATTCAGTTGTTTGTGGATGATGCGAAGCTGGGAAGGGTTATTAGTAATAGTGCAGATGTGGTAGCCCTGCAAGAGGATTTGAATAAGCTAGACAGATGGGCAAAAAAGAGGATTTGAATAAGCTAGACAGATGGGCAAATGAATGGGGGGGGTGTCGGTTTAATGCAGCAGAATGTAAGGTCTTGAGGTTTGGGACACATTGTTTGGGGCTCTGCATATTCTGTGGGAGGAGCTATACTGGAAGAAGTAGGGGAGACGAGATCTGGGGTTGATAATTGTTCTCAGATTTGATCCCCAGGATTTGAAGTGGATAAATTAACTCTAGAAAGGGTATAAAGATGGTTTCAGGACTGTACAATGTTAGTTATGAGGATCAGCTGAGGGAATGTGGATTAGAGTTTGGTGGATAGAAGAAAGCGAGATGATATGATTGAGACTTTTAAACTGTTTAGAGGTGGTTACAGGGTTGACACTGGGGAGTTCTTTCGCTTGGTTGAACGGGAAGGAGTGATGACAAGGGGCCATCCCTGGAAGTTACGAAAGGAAACTGTGAGCAAAAGGGTGAGGCGTGGTTTCTTTGTATGGAGGGTGGTTGAAGAGTGGTGAGAGCAAGAACGGTCAATGAGTTTAAGGAGTGGTATGATAGACTTTGTGTTTCCTAGGAGGGACCTCCCACAATGAGTCTTGATAGACTCTGTGTTTCCTAGGAGGGACCTCCCGATGAGTCTTGATAGACTCTGTGTTTCCTAGGAGGGACCTCCTGCGATGAGTCTTTTGACTCTATGGAGGCCTGAATAATAATAATAAAAATAGTAAAGAAAGAAGCCAGTGTATTGCATCAGATAAGAACTTAATAAAACTTTGGAATTTTATGCACATTTTACTTATTTTTTATGTACTTGTACAGTAAAGTTATGCTTAATAATCTGTGTTATATACTTAATTTATTGTTCTTGTTCCAAAAATATTATTGCACTATGATATAATAATATCAGTAAATAATTTTTTATTTTCATATCCTTTTAATTTTCAATTTTTTCTGCTAACAAAGAATGAGTACCAGCACCATTTTTTTTTTGACAAAAAAGAAGAAAAAAAAACACTTGGCATCATTACTGACTGAGTTACAAAGTGTCTTATAAAGTCATATTTATCCAACTGATCCTATGATTATATGGAGCATTTTTATATTAATTATTATCTTCATTCTGTTTATATAATACTAGAATTTTTGTGAATTATTTTATTTAAAAATATAATAGGGATAACCTAATAATTTCCTTTTTAATGAATTTGAGTGAACAAACATGGGTGCTGTTTATTATACACCATCACTTGTAAATTTTTTGCATTATTTTAAAGGCATGTCTTTCTGAAATTTGTTACTTTTCGAAAAACTTAAAAATAGCTGTCACATCCTCTTCACTAGCTTGGATCATTTGGCCTTTTTAATCTCTAGATATGTATATGTTTGTATAAATTTATAAAGCTTTAGTAAGGTCACATCTTTACTACTGCATGCAGATCTGGTCACCCAGATTCTGCAGAGATGAAATGGAAAGAATCCAGATGCAAGTGACAAAGATTGTGGCAGGTCTATGGAATGTTCCCTGTGACAATAGATAGAGTCTTGTGGACTTCAGAAATAGCTGATAGGTGGAAAAGAAGAGCATATAAGTTATTAAAGGGGTTTTTATAGGATTGACACTGAAGAATTCTTTCAGTATACATGGCAGGAAAGGAGAGAATGAGGGACACCCATGGAATTGTGTAAGAGTGTGGTTAGTAAAGAATCTAGTGTTTGGACTAGATTTTTGCTTGGAGGGTGGTGAATGGATGGAATGGGTTGCCAGAGGTAGTTGTGAATGCTTCGTCAGTGAATGAGTGTGAGGAGAGGTATGATAGGTATTGTGAATAAATAATAATTAGTATTAGTATATAAAAATAATTTACTAATTATTTACAGCCAACATTTTCATACCCTTAAGCTAACATTATCAGAAGCAATTTAACACTACCGAACTTAGTGAAGACAGAAACTAAAATTACCTTGATAACAAGGACAATTGTGTGCGTAAATGTATAATAGAATTTGTGTAAATTCTATTATAAATAAAAAAAACTTCAAAATTAAAGAAGCAGTTCGAAAGGTGTGAAAATCAGCAATTAAAATACCATTAAAATATAAACAGAAATGAAATATTGAGAATAAGCCATACACTTTGTTCCTTTCTTTCTTTCTCTGCTGTAGCTTTTTTTTTAATGGTATCATTATTTCTAGATGAAACATATGAGCAAGTTAATATTCACATTCTTTGTATTGTTTTATGTAGCAGTCTACATCATATACAGTTTGGTAAAATAAATGGATTGAGTACAAGAAAGGGAAAAATTGTTTTTTTGAAAGATATTTTAGATGAAGCCCAAGAACAAGCACTGGAATTCATGAGGATATCTCCAAGTAAGTGTAGCATTATCCTTTGTAATTGTCTTTATTGATTAAAATGCTTGTTGCCTTTTTATTAATCCTATCCATCCCACTCAAATAGTCTACTTCATTAGAAAGATGAAAAGCTATATATGGCTCATTTGGTAACAACAACAAAGTTTGTCTCCTGGATTTTTTTTTTTTTTTTGGTGGGGGGGGGGTCCTGAAAAATAAGCAAACCACTGGAGAACACCAGGGAAGCAGATAATGTAGGTATGAATAACTGTCCTATTGTAACATTAACAGCAATGCCCTTTGATTGGAGAGATTTGGGTTAAATTCTGTTAACAATGGAAAAAAAAACAAAAAAACTTTTCCTTTACACAGGCTCAGGCTTGTCAACTGAAGAGAAGTTTGTCTCCTGGATTTTTTTTTTCCCTGCAAAACAAGCCAACCTGCCAGGGAAGCAGATAACATAGGTATGGATAACTGCCCTATTAATTAGGTTAAAACTGATAGTCATGACAGGCCATTTGTTAGCATGCTGATGATAGGCAAATCATTTCATAGGTCTGCATAGAAGACAAATAAAGTAAATGCCATGGATTTCTCAAAAATTGTACAGTGCCATGAATGTAGTTTGTGTGTGTGTGTAGGAAATGCGATATTCTGATGGACCATGAGGCTTGCTTAAATATGAGTGGGGAACATGGTGTTGTAACTGACACAGCAGTTTGATGATTGTGCAAATGTTCAGAGACTATGGAAGTGATACCAAGGGGGAAAAAAGTTCGATTGGGGATAAAGCAAGCAATAATGATGTTGACCAACAGAGTGAAATTAATGATAAAGTAGCAGTAATGATGATGAAAAACATAGTGCAATTAACAGTAAGGTGGCGAACAAGTGTGTGTGTGTGAGTGACTGGCAATAAAATAGCAGTGAATGATAGTGAAAAAAGGATGTAGGATTTGAAAGCTGAGTTTTTGAAGATCAGTTTGGCTAGATATGTATGGAAGAGTGAAGAAAATATAAACGAATTATGTCAACATGAAAAAGGTAACAAAAAATCCCACATTGTATGGCGAGTTGATTATCAGAGGTGTGTTAAACGAGAAGATGTATGGGGTTTGTTTTCCAGGAGGTAAAATGAATAGAGTGATTGAGGCATTGGATATGAGGAGTAAACAAGCAAAGGAGTTGGTAGTGGGGACAAATGACTTGACTGAGAATAAGGAATATATAATTACTAAAATGAAGAGCCAAAAGGTTTCTGATCATCAATGCAAAATTACATAAGCAAAATGAATATTAGATCCAGCATATTTCAAAGCTGAATGTAGAAACTATGAAAGTTTCGTAAGAAGGAACATGTAAGACTGGCTATCAGGAGGTTGTTGAGAAGGATAAGAGATAATAGTGTGATAGGAAAGGTAGTCAATGTGTTGCCCAGGTATGACAGTGATGAGATGAGGCAGAGAGCAAGAATTATGAATAATATGTTAGCAGAAATGTGTGAAGAGAAAGGAGTGCAGTTTGTTAATGTGTGGAATGTGTTAATGTTTGAAGGAAGAATTAAATTATATAAGCGTGATGGACTGCATTTGAATGGTTTTGGTGGGAGTCATTTGGAGAGATTGCTGCTAGAAAGGAGAGTAATGAGTGCAGAGAATGAATCTGAACAAGTCAGAAACAATGTAAAAGAGTTGGAGAGTAAGGAAGGAAGGAGATATTGAAGTGGTGCTTATGAATGAAGAAGTGAGTAGAGAATGAGAGAACAAGTATGCAAGACAAGCAGAGAAATGGGGAGACTCAGGGTGATGCTCTGAGAAAGGTTGATGCTCCAAGAGGATGTGAATATGTGTGTAGACAGAAAGGGAAGGGGGGGTGACGTGGGACGTAGGGAAAATAGTTGGATTTGAAGAAGTTTCTGGGTTGAGTAAGGAGATTAAGAAATGGCCTGAGAAAAGTATGGAGAAGTCACATCTAATAAGTGGTATCAGTAAACTTGTTATAGATCCAAGAATGAGCTGTTATGTTTGTATGTGAATGTTAGAAGTATCAGAAACAAGGGAAAAATGAAATGGTTGCATTGATTGAGTTCCTTCACCCAAAAATTGTTGGAATAAGTCAGACATGGTTGGATGAAATCTTTACAGGAATAGAGATGGAAAAGTATGATGTATTTCGTGAAGATAGAAAGGATAAAAAGGGAGGTGGAGTGCTATTGGTGATGGAAAAATAGTTATGTCCATATAAGGTAGAGATGCAAGGGGAGGAAATAGTGGTAGTGGTTTTGAGACAGCATGGTGTGAATTCATTGGATCTTGTTATAGACACCTGGTAATGTGAAGGGTAGTTATCACGAAATGTATAAGCAAATGGGACAGGGATAATCATTATGGGTGATTTTATTCTTTTATTCCCAAACCAAGAAATTTTATTCTTGGTTTGGGAACTGGCTCCCACTGATGAAACCTCAGTTAAGGTCGAAACCGGTCTGGATAGTGACCCTTTCCAGAAAACATAGCATTATACATGTCTGTAAAGATATGTGCTTTACATTATGAGATACTAAGGCAAGTGATGTGAAGTTATTATCTTCTATATACGAGTTGTCCCAGTCCTGAAAATACTTCAGGCACAAACTTGGTTTGCTTACACTTGGACAAAGGATTAAACCAAGAATAAAATTTCTTGACATCTTTAATTATAGTATAACCAAGTGGAAAAATTGCAATGGCAGTATAGATTGGGATAATGATATAGCAATCGGAAGTAAAGAAAATGAGTTTCTTGAGTTTTTGAGGGACAACTATCTCAGGCAGTATGTAACAGAGGGCACACAAGGATTGAGGGTCTTGGATTTGATCATCTAATCAGAGGATGTTATTATAATTGCACTGTCAAATCTCCCTCCATCTGGTGAGAGTGACCATGAAGTGATTACCTGGATGATTATCAGCCATGTGAGGACTTCTGTGAGGGGAAGGTATATGTGGAACTACAAGGCTGGTGATTATGAGAAACTCAGGAGATATCTTGCAGCTGAAGCATGGAATGAGGAGTTGGGTAGAAAGGAGGGTAGTGCTGCTTGGGTGATATTCTAGAACTATCTAGTAGAAGCAATGTCTAAATGTATTCCAAAGGTCAGAAGGTTAAATAGGGTAAGTGTGAAATGGATGAATGAAGAGATTAAACATGCAATACAGAGAAAAGGGCATTAGAGGCAACATAAGAGGAATGGTAATAATCAATTCCATGAAGAATACAAAGAATAGGCAAGAAGGGTGACTCAGTTGGACCATTAGGTAGCAAAAGTTCAGTATGAGCAGTAGTTAGCTAATGAAGCCAAAAAAAAAAAAAAATTCTGTTAGCAGCTGCTGCAGAGGATATAGTTGAGATGTTTAATGAGCAGCTCATACAGGTCTTTCATCCTTGTGAATTTGGCATCATGGAGAGTTCGAGAGCAATGGATGATGAGGAGGAGAGACTGTGAGTGAGGAAGAGGTATATGGAGAATTAAGCAAATTTGATATTAATAAGGCTGTGGGACTTGATGACATATCACTGCGTATTTTGAAGCAGTGTGCCAGAGGAGTTGACATATGCCTTGAATCTTTGTTTAATATGAGTATTACATTGGATCAAGTTCCAAAGGAGTGGAAGGAAAGCAAGATTATACTGCTTCATTAAGGAGAGGTGACAGAAGTCAAGCATCAAATTATAGGCCAATCTGTGTGTCAGGTGTTGTGGTTAAAGTGTTGGAAATACTGGCAAGAATTAGGATACAGAATTGGATTGACAACAGTGATATTTCTTTGATGGACAGCATGGATTTGCTAAAGGAAGATCATGTTTTAGTGATCTACTTACTTATTACAATAAGGTGACAGCAGACTTGGACGTGCGAGATGGATACACAATAGATGGATACTCATGCTTTGTAAAGACTTCTGATAGATTACTACATGATAAATTGATTGTCAAACTAGAGTAGATGGATTTGGATATTAGACTTGGATTAGATTGGAGATTGGCTGTCTGATAGGTATCAATAAGTTGTTATGGAGAATCAATATTGCATAAGAGGAAAGTCACTAGTGGTGTGTCTTAGGGGTCAGTTTTAGGACCATTGCTGTTTAACCCTTTATGTTAATGATATTAAGGAAGATTTGAATTTGGATATACAATTGTTTGCAGATGATGCAAAGTTGGGATGAACTATGAGGAGTAGAGCAAATGTTTTGGCTTTACAAGAAGACTTGAATAGACTGACTGAATAGGCATGGGAGTGAGGATATCAGTTCAATGTTACAAAATGTAAGGTTTTAACATTTGGAAAACAAAGATGGGATGTAGAATATACTCTTAGTGGGATATATTGTTGGAGGTGGAGAAAATAAGAGATATTGGGGTGATGGTGGATAAGGATCTCAAATTTAAAGGACATATTGTCAAAATTGTAAGCACAACACAACGAATTCTGGAAATGATGTGGATTACACTGACTTGTAGAAGTAAGGAGATTCTTGTTCCATTATATAAGGCTCTGATTAAGCCACATATGGACTACTGTGTGCAGATTTGGTCACCTAGTTTTCAAAATTATGAAGAGATGCTGGTGAGGGTTCAGAGGCAATTGACCAAACTGATCTCTAGAATATTGAATATGATGGAAGGTTGTGTCAATGCAATTTGCAGAGTCTAGTGGATAGGAAGAAGAGGAGTGATATGATAGAGAAATACAAGTTGGTAAGGGGTTGTTATGTTATAGAATTAATGTTGAAGAGGGTTTTCATAAAATGGTGGGAGATTGGGGGAGAACAAGAGGTCATCTCTGGAAGCTGTTTAAAGAGTGTGTGAGCAAAGGAGTGAGAAGCAGGTTTTTTTGCATGGAGAGTTGTGAATGATTGGAATGCATTGCCTGAGATCATGGCGTCTGCAGAGAATTTGAATGTGTTTAAGGCACAGTATGATGAGATGTATATATATGACAAAAGGGACTTCCTATAT
Source organism: Typopeltis vanoorti (assembly GCF_054136105.1). NCBI lineage: Eukaryota > Metazoa > Arthropoda > Arachnida > Uropygi > Thelyphonidae > Typopeltis > Typopeltis vanoorti. The sequence goes on along the minus strand of NC_143567.1, from coordinate 27,136,075 downwards.
GAGTCCATGACTCCATGGGCGAGGGTCTTAGGATAATAATAATAATAATTGAACCTAGAATGTTAAGTTGAGGATGAGATATTTTTAACAAATAAATAAGATAAATCACACATTTCTCATATTAGTCTTAAAAGCATTTGAATAGTAATAGTTTTCATGAAAGTATACTAATTCAAAAATTAAATAATTTATGCATTTATCATGTCTTAGAAAGTGACAGAAAGATTTTTCCCTCTCAGGGCTTTCTTCTCATAGACAGAAAAACCCTCTAAACACTTACAAATTAACTGTGGTGATAAGATTAACTAATATATCTTTATAAAATTTGTTTTGAAACCCAGTTTATATAGCCATAGCAGTTCATTTCTTAATCATGCATGGAAATGGTGATTTATTATTAAAATGTTGTATTCAAGTGGTTTGTGATACATACAAATAATATATATGAGAACATTCCTTTAGGCTACATATCAAGAAATTGATGATGATGATCAAATCAATTTCTTCAGTGTCAGAGAAATATCATGTTTAAAAATGTTTTCAGAAAATAAAAATTCTGAACCTTTTATTTCAGAAATACACAAAGATATTGATATATTATCAGACATCAATGTATGTTGATGGAGGAAATTTGAAAAAAAAAGTTATAGTTTTTATTTTATGAAGATATGGTGCTATTATATTGCTGAATGTTCACAGCTTTGACTGTCAAGTTACAGATTGTATGTGTTCTGATATCTAATGTTGTTGCATCAGAATCTTTTCAACCTATGCATAAAAAATGTTCCAAAAATATGAAATTACAAGAACAAAATAGCCAGAAAGGAAGAAAATATTTACTAGTTAGTGCTGTAAATTTGGGTTTTGCTATTAGCAAAATTTTCTTCTATTCAGTGAAATTGCTATTACAACTATATGAGTTAGTAAAAGTTATAATAGCATGCACAATCACTGAGCATGTTTTAATTGTGTTTAATAATATGTCTTTAAAAAAGAAAAGTGCAATTTACTGCTTCACATATAATATGACAATTTATATAGTGAAAATAGAAGTAATTAATTTGTTTTGTGAGCAATATGATTTTATTAATTTTTTTTTTCATTTAATAATACTTCTTTATAACAAATACTAAATAGTAACTAAATTTAATTTACTAGTGTAACAAAAGAAACACAAAGTGTCCCTAAGATGCATTTCTAGTGAGTAAAATTTTGAAATATTTCAACTACTGGTTTTGAAATTGTTAACTCTTCTGTTATGCTCTAACTGGCACTATTCCAGTTGGCCCTGTGAGTATACACTCATATGACTGGAATTCGCATGTCTTTAACTGTTTGCCAGTTCCTTGGTTTAGTTTATTGCTCTCTCAAAATTGTTTTTGTGGAAGATATTTTGTTTTTGCTTAGTATGATGTGTATTTGTGAAATTAATTTTTCAGTGAAGAAATGTAAAAAAATGTAAGTCAAAGTCTGGAAACTAGTTTTTAGTCCTCATTCCTCAAATTAGTTTCCAGACTGACTATATGATGGCATCTTATATTGTAAGCTATCTACATGGCTGAGTGACTTCATCACATGTCACTTGCTAGGGGGAAAAGACTCACACTCAAATTTCATCTGTGAAGAGAGGAACTTTATTAAGTTTTTCAAGCAAATCCAAGTTATTTATTTCGTATCCAAACACAAGTAGTACAGTAGTAAGTAAGTGGTACAACATGATTTACAACAAATTAGGATACATTACAAATTAGGATGGCATCTTATATTGTAAGCTATCTACACGGCTGAGTGACTTCATCACATGTCACTTGCTTGGGGGAAAAGACTCACACTCAAATTTCATCTGTGAAGAGAGGAACTTTATTAAGTTTTTCAAGCAAATCTAAGTTATTTATTTCGTATCCAAACACAAGTAGTACAGTAGTAAGTGGTACAACATGATTTACAACAAATTAGGATACATTACAATGAGATCAGCTTAGATTTGGTAGGTGAATTATACAGAGAATAATAATTAAATATGAAAAAAAGAAACTATACATAACTTATATACAATAAACATGGTTAGATGTTCCTCCAGTATCTTGCACAATCAACTGCTCTTTTTGTGCAGGATATAAGGTTCTCTTTTGCACAAAGCAATGGAAGAAAGGGACAAGAAAGGTGTTCCATGGACTGGGTTGTCCCACACTCACAATTGTCTGGGCCAGTGAGGTAGCCCCATTTGATGAGGTTTTGTTTGCAGCATCCTGTCGTCCAGAGTCTGTTTAGGCTTTTTCAAGTATTCCAGTCCTAGTGGGCACCACGTGGAGGATGTTTGGCTGTTGGAATACCAGTATTATTTTCAGGATATAGTGCAAGCCATTGTTGAAGTCTTGTCTCTGGGAGGATTTTAGGTGGTTCAACAGTTGTCAGGAAGCTATGTCGGGATCTTAGTCTTTGGGGCACTGCAGGCGAATAGTGGGCGGCGTTCATCATTCATTTGTCTGCTTCTTTTATCAGCTGAGAATGCAGATCTTTGAATTGAAGGGTGTGCAATACCAGCCAAAGTATACAGGTCTTTTAGTGGTGTTGGTTTCAGGCATCCTGTAATTAAGTGGCAGCTTTCATTCAATGCTGGATCAAGTTTTTCAGCATGGCAGGATCTGGACCATACTGGGCAGGCATATTTGACAGAAGAACAGCAAAGAGCCAAGGCAGAAGATCTCAGTGTGCTAGGGTCTGCACCCCCATTTGGAGGAGGTAAGCTTTCTTAGTATGTTGTTTCTTGCATTCACTTTTGCCTTTGTTTTTACTATGTGGGTTTTATATGAGAGGGTGCGATCGAGACTCACACCGAGGTAGATTGGTTTCCAGGAATGTTCTATATTAGAGCCTTCCCAAGAAATCTGTAGCTTCCTGTTGGCTTCCTTATTGTTAAGGTGGAAAAGGCCAGTCTGGGTTTTCAAGGGGTTTGGTTTTAGTTGATTGCTGGTATAGTAGTATGTAGTTAGACTATTTAAGGCAAGTGATATAGTAGTTTCAATGAACTTGAAATTTTTTGACTGAGTAGTATGGCAATGCTATGGCAACCAAACGCAAGTGATCAAGCAAATCTAAGTCAGCAATCTTAGACTTAAATAGCACAGTTTTTTCTCTTAGCAACTTCATAATCATTATCAAATTCTTGATATGTACCCTCAGGGGATGCAGGATAATTTTGATTGTACTACATGTAAGAGTTACACCATTGCTAACTTCCAATCAACACTTTTCCTCCAAATTAATCTGTTAGTCGTCAAGACTCCAACATTACGAGATCTTATATTTCTTTCTTTTAAGGTATGCTTTCTGTATCAATCCATCTACATCTTGGTCTTCCTCTGGCTCTTTTTTCCTACCAACCTGGCAAAGAACACCTGTTTTGCTAATATATCCTCTCCCATTCTGTTTAGGTGACCATACCATCTAAGATTAACTCTGCTAACACTTTTTCTGAATGCTAACAATGGCAAGTTCTTTCCTTATATCCTTATTTTTAATGTGATATGTCAATGATACCAACTCTCATATCAGAGGTCCCCAGTCTTTGATTAAGTGTTTTATTTCTAACCCAGCTCTCACAGATCCATAAGTTAAAATGGATTTAAACACTGTCTTGTATATAACTAATTTAGTGTTGTTATTAATTTCTTTCCTATTCCATATAAATTTATTCAGCTGACTTCCTGCCATACCAGCTTTACTAATTCTGTTATCTATTTCCATATTTAATTTACCATCTTCACTAATAATTGTGCCTGAATGGCTGAAATGTTTTACTTGTTCTATAGGTTCACCATTCAGGTTGAGGTTTTCAATGTTTCTGCCTATTTTCATTGTCTTTATCTTTATTGCTGATTTTCATATCAAATTTATTACAACAGTTATTCAATTCAGTCAGGGAATCTTGCACACTTGTACCGGATTTATTCAGAAGTATGACACCATCTGCATAAAATAAAGAGATAAGATTAACATTGCCAATTTTGATATCACTCTTTAGCAACTTGGACCCCCCCCCCCATAAAACCAACAAACCTCTCTGACAGGGTATACTGACTATTTAGCTGGTTACCTTATCTCATTAAGATCACGTTTATTGTCAACATACTCTTCATACCTTGAATTGGCATTGAGGATTTTGAAAATGATTATAGTACAATGTTGTACAATGACTTAAAGTTCAGATCATGAAATACCAGAGGTTTACACTTTGCCATTCTTTATTTAGAGGAAATGGGACTCTTCAACCAGATCACTTGGTTGAGGAATCCCATTTATAACATCCCTATCAGCTCAAAGTGTGAAATTTGTTTGTATCATGGTATAAGTTTTGACCCATAATATGAAGTACTTATTGTTTGCAGGGCTGTTCATGGGGTGTTACAGAAGGCTGTTGAGGATACCATATATTGAAAGGCATACAAATGAATGGGTATTAGAAAAGATCAGCAGAACTTGAAGGCTCCTTAAGGATATTGACAGAAGAAAGTTAAAATATTTTGGACACATAGAAAGGATGGAAGGGGGGATTTCTCAGAACAGTAATAGAAGGTAAAATTCCTGGAAAAAGAGGAAGAGGTAGACCATCAATGAGATAGATGGATGGTGTGTGTGGAGTGACTGATCTTCAGAGAGTTGAGGCTGCCAGAAAAGCAAACAACAGGCCTACATGGCGAGGCCTGGTGTGGCTCATCACTGAGCATCAGCGTGACCATACGGCATCTGTAGATGCCCAGTGAACATAGAGAGAGAGGGGGGGGGGGCTGTTCATATGTATTCTCAACTTATATATTGAATTATGACTACTCTAATATATAAGCTGTGAATACATAAAAAAAATGATAAATCAATTAAATTCTGCAAGCAGTAAAACTTTTCAGTCTTTCAGTGACATTATTTCACCTACAGCTTGTGTATGAATTTTTAATAACTTTGCTTTTGCATAGGATATAAACAATGTGCAAAATACAACAGAGCTGGAATTTATTCAAAATTTAGCATATTTAATTGTAGGAATGTTAACTTTCAACATATCCATTCATTTTAGATACAAAACATATCATGATCTTGAAGTGCCCCAAACATGTTCTGCAGTTGTATTTGAGTTACAGCACTGATTACATTTGTTCTGCTGGCATGAAGATCATTTGAGAGTAAGATTTTGTTGAGTAATCTTCAGTTTTAACATGTCCTCATAGGAAAAAATATAATGCAAATAAGTCTGAGGTGTGAGGTTGCCTAGGTGTTTGCCCACCTCATGCAATCCATCTTTTGAGAAAAACCTTATTTAAAAATTCTCAAACACTGTAGGTGAAGTGGCATGATGTCCCATCTTACTGAAAGACTACCATCATTGTCTTGATTGCCTCTGTTCAGGAATAAGGCAATTTTGCAACATGTTTGAATAAGCATGTTCACCATTCACAATAATTACTTCAAAAAAGAAATATTGCTTTGGCACTAAACAATAAATTGTTATTGTTTAATTAGCCAATGTGGTGCTGTTTTCAATATCTTGGTTAAAATTATGACAAAAAAAATGGATCTTACATGGAAGTTAATCTTCTTTCACCATTTCGTGAACTTCATTCATGTACACTTGCTTGTGTAATTTTGTTTTGAGAATTTGTGAACTGTTGTTGATTTTTGTGGACTGTTTGTAAAAGCCTGCTCTACAGACAACATGGTCTCATGATTTATCCCCGGTTTTTCAATTTGTGGCTTATCAGTAATGGTATCAGTTTCTTTAATTTTTTTCATATGTTTTTAATTGAATACTTATAGATTGCTTTCTTATTAATAATTTCTAAATTTTCTTCTGACAACTGATGCAGAAAAAGTCTGCTTTGTTCTCCAGAACACAATTGGCCTTTTCTTCAGTTAAAGCCATTCAGTATGGTATAGAGTGTAGGTATTACATGTATGATAAAAGAAAGAAATTAAACAAATGAACCATTAATGATTTTATTTAAATCATGAATTAATTGCATTTTGCAGATTGTATTTGTTGAAACTGTGCAAGGAATGTAGAGACACCTTGTATATCTAATATATGATGTATTTTTTTTAATTGTTTGTATAGTAACACCTTTTAATAGCTTTGGGAAAGGTGGTAAGTGTCATTCAAAACATTCAAGAAGACTCCATAGCATCAATAGTAGAAGCAAAATTCACAATAACACACCTTTTCTCAATAAGAAACTAGTCCTTACAATTTTGCTCTAGTGAGAGTTGGCTGTATATGCTTAGTCTGATTATTAAATTTTTTTTATGAGTTCAACTTTTGATTTTTTTTATTTAAGATACTAAAACAGCAAGAGACTTTCATGAAGTTGCTGACATATTAGGAACTACAGCTATCTTTGCAGCTGATTTACAAAATAACCTTCGCAGGGATATCAGTTTTGATTGGAAAAAAGCCTTTCAACGGAAACAGTCAGGCCATCGACTGCAGTATACCCATGCAAGACTCTCAAGGTAATTTTATTAAGTTGATTATATTAGACCTGAAAAAAAAAATTTCCTATTCACCATGAGGGTGCCTCATCAAGATGTTAACGTGGAAAACTGTATGTGAATGGGAGAATGGGAGATTTTTTTTAGATATGCATCACTCTGTTTGGGTAGGAAACAGAGTGATGTCAGTTTGTGTCTTTAATGAGACAGCATTTATTAAGACTTTTTCAAACAAGAGTTAACAGCCCTTACATTCAACCAAGCCCTCCCGCAATCCAGGGCTTTCTTTCTGCACTCAGATCAAATAAAATGGTCTGAACATGCAATTGTTAGACGCTAAGAGAAATTATTAATGATTCTGTCCTGTCTAAGCTGGTCAATTCACTTGGTCATAACAACCTGTTGGACCACATATCTGAATGAAAGATGAGAATGTACTAATGATATGTACTAAATGTACTTAGTACATTTATTGATAAATCACATGCAGTTTGTTCTCATGCATGCATACATTTATAATTGTACTAACCTAAGTTACCTTATATATTTTAGCACCAATAAAATAAAACACTTCTCTCTCTCTCTCTCTCTTTCTAAAAAAAATTACTTATTATTGTGAGGTGCATGAAATTTCTCAATGTAACATTTCCCCATTTTTGAGAGACATGTATTTTTGTCCCATTTTAATGCATGCATGAATAAACCCCATACTTTTAATCTTCTTTGTCTTGTTCATTCCTTTGCTACTATTTTATCTCCCATTCTGTTTACATGGCTGTATCACCTGAGATTAGCTTGCACATTCTTGAATGTTAGTAGAGTTAGGTTGAGGTTCTTTTCTGAGATGTTAATTTTTTTATAGTTCTGCCATCGGTATCATCTATTCATGCCCTGATTTTCTTCAGAATTTTCATAACTGTGATCTCCATTATTTAATTAACTGTTATTTCTGACCTATCTCTTATATCCATAAGTAAAAATTGGTTTGAACACTCCTGTGTACTGCTTACTTGGGTGCAGTTTATTTCTCTTTTTGTTCCATATAAATTAATTCACCTGGCTTTGCACCACATCAGCCACACTTATTTTGGTGTCTATTTCTATATCTATTTGCCATTTCAATTAAAATCTGTATATCAATCTGTGTTTTGGTTACCTGTTTTATAGATTACTGCTGAGAATGCAGTTGATGTTTCCTCTTTTTCTGCTTAATTTTTCAAGAGTTTTTTTTTTTTTATCAGATCTGTCACAATAGTTTTGTATTTAATTTGTGTAATTTAATTTGAAGATATAGATTTATTTAAGGGTATATATCACTGTATTTTTAAATCTTGATCATGTTTATTTCCATCCCAAATGGCTCTCCTTTGCAGGATTTGAATTGTTGCTTCATATTTTCCTGCCATAAACTTACTTGTGCAAGTTTTTTGTGATGATTATGTTAATTTTTCTCATTATGGCATTTGGTACTGCATCTATTCTTTTTTCTCCTCATATTCATGGAGGTATTTCAATCTTATCTCCCATGTTGACCAGAAAACTTGGCAGATGTATTTTATAGCTTTCTGCAAACTGTAAAGTAGAATAATAGCAAACTGAAAATAGAATAGAATTACTCTAAATGCATAAATCAAGTTACTCTAATAGCATAAAGACTGAAGTATCTTAGAAGGCAGAAAGTAATAAGATAAAATCAAGGAGAGAAAACATGACTAAGGTTTAAAAATGGATAAGACATTAATTAAGAGGAAACAAATAACAGCTAATCTACATAAAGCAAATTATAATATGGATGATCTTATTAGAGCAGAGAGATTAGGAAACTTGGATTAAGAACTCAAGGGTATTAAATTGGATGTAATTGGAATAAGTGAACATAGATGCATAAGAAATAGACATCTATTAATAGTAAGTAGAAAATAAGATGAAAGGAAACATGGAGTTGGATTTTTTTTTTTATTTAAAACAAAATATATAAAATTCATATAAGAAAAAAATCTGTCAAATCAAGATATACTGTAAAGGTAGTGCAAGTTGGTTTCTTACAATTAGCCACACTGATGAAAAAGTGGAACTCATCATCATCATCATCATCATCAAATTCCTGACATGTACCAAATTCATGTGAGGAATTTGTATCAAATTCCTGACATGAATTTGATACAAATACAGGATATGAATCAAATTCATATCCTGTACATCCCTCAAGTGGTGTACAGGATATGATAGTACTACATGAAAAATTTACATCATTACTAACTTCCTATCTACAATTTTCCTCCAAATCAGCCTATTACTTGTCAAGACTCCAATATTATCATTATCAGATCTTATATTTCTATTGTCTAAGGCACATTGTACCTTATCAATCCACCTATATCTTGGTCTTCCTCTGGGTCATTTTCCTGTCAACCTGGCAGAGAACACTTGTTTTGCTAATCTTTACTCGCCCATTCTGTTTAAGTGACCATACCACCTGAGATTAGCTCTGCTAACACATTCCTGGATGCTAACACATTCCGACTATGTCAAGTTCTTTCCTAAAATCCTCGTTTTTAATATGATATTGCCATTGATGCCATCTGTTCATGCCTGTAATCTTTCTCAGGACTCTCATATCTGCGGTCTCTAGTCTTTGGTCAAGTGTTTTACTTCTGACCCAGCTCTTAGATCCATAAGTTAAAACTGGTTTGAACACTGTCTTGTATACAGCAAATTTAGTGTTCGACTAATTTCTCTCTTATTCCATATGAATTTATTCGATTGACTTCCTACCATACCAGATTTGTTGATTTTATTGTCTATTTCCATATTTAATTTACCATCTTCATTAAAAATCGTGCCTAAGTAGCTGAAATGTTTTACTTGTTCCACAGGTTCCACATTCACAACACAGCTGACATTTTCAACAATTCTACCTATTTTCATTGTTTTTGTCTTTTTAATGCTGATCTTCATACCATATCTATTACAATTGTTATTCAATTTAGTCAGGGAATCTTGCAAACTTGTAGCAGATTTATTCAGAAGTATAACATCATCCGCATAAAGCAAAGAGCTGACACTAACATATCCAATTCTGATATCATGTTTAATACCACTTTCCTTCATAATGTGATCCATATAGATAATGAATAACAGAGGGGATAATGTACATCATTGTCTCACATCAGATTTAACATTAAACCATCTTTCTGTACATCCTTCAATTTTAACTGCCGACTTACAACTCAAATACAGACTAAGTATTGCTTGATATAATGCCACACTGACACCATATAACTGTAGCATATTGAATAGCTTCTTTCTTTGCACCTTGTCATATGCCTTTTCCAGATCGACAAAACTTAAATACAGATCTTTGTTATATTCCCATGCTTTCTCGACTATTTGTCGTAAAGTGAAGATCTGATCCTGACAGCCTCTATTTTGCCTGAATCCAACTTGTTCTTCACCAAGCTTTTCTTCCACAATTCTTCTCAACCGATTCTCAGGTATACTTTGCATAGACCTTGCTAGGAACACTCAGTAGGCAAATACCTCTGTAATTCTCACATTCAGTTTTATTTCCCTTTTTATATATGGGCACTGTTAGAGCTCTACTCCAATCATCAGGAATTCATCCCTCTGTCCAGGCTTTCTAAATTATGTAGTGCAGCCACTGTAAGACTTTTATACCACCATACTTCAGCATTTCTGGTCGAATATCATCTACTCCTGCTGCATTTCCACATTTCAAGCCTTTAATGGCTTTTTCTACTTCAAGTATGGATATGTATTCCTGACTGTATGCCTGTTGAGTGTTTTTTATCACTGCTTGTTTCATTTTTTTCAAAGTAATTACTCCATACTTCAAGGATATCTTTTTCTCCTGTTTTCATGTCACCTTTATCATCTCCTCTATTTCTAAGCTTCTTCAACAACCTCCAGAATATCTTACCACTTTCTTGATATTTATTTTCTATGTTCTTGCCAAAGTCCTACCATGACTTTTGTTTAGCTAGTTTTACACAGTGTTTTGCTTTCTTACATTTATCTCTATATTCTCTAAGAGCAAAAGCTGACTTATTTGCCAGGAACGTTTCATATGATTTCTTCTTTTCCTTCACTGCCTCTTTAACTTCCTGTGTCCACCATGGAGTCCTGATTTTTCTATCCTTGCAGACAACCTCACCACATGGCTCTCTGGCTGAATCAATCAGGGTTTTCTTCAAGGCTTGCCACTGAATCTCCAAGGTTTGGTTCCTTCTCATACTCTTTCATTTTTTCTTCAATAATCTTTGTGTATGTTAGTCTACGGTTCACATCTGAAAGCTGCTCAAATTTTATCGCTTTAAAACTTTTTTACATCTTATTCTTTTCAATATGAAAATCAGTTTTATCCTGCTCAAGACTAAATAGTGATTGCTTCCAATTTTAAATTATCTGTACACTCTGGTGTCCTGCACCAGGGAGAAAACATCACTATCAAACAATAACATAGTCAATGAGAGTTTTCTTATTCCTTGCCTCTTCTCTCCATGTGAATTTGTGCACATTTTTATGTTGGAACATGGTGTTAGTAATAACCAGTCCATGTCCTGAGCAGAAATCCAACAGGTATTTGCCATTATTATTAGCTTTGCTCTTTTCTCCAAATTTTCCCAAAATATTTTTGTATGTCTGACAATCATTTCCTACTCTGCTATTCAGATCCACAACAAGGACCAACTTTTCCTTTTTCATTGTGTCAGTTACTTTTTCTAAAGCATCAAAAAATCCTCCACTTCTATCTTAGAAGAACCTTCTGTGGGACCATTGGCACAAATAAGTCTCATTGCCCAGTTCCCCATTCTCATATTTGCTGACATCACTCTACTTGAGACTGCCTGCCATTCAAGAAGATTAGCCTCGTATTTTGTGTTGAATACTATGCCTACTCCTTCTTTTCCTTGATTGTTATTGCCTGAATATAACATTTTGTATTTATTGCTCGAAAGATCTCACCAGTTTTTGTCTTTTTTGTTTCAATCACCCCATTTATGTCGATCTGGTATTTATCTAATTCCTCATCTAGCTCCATTTCTTTGCCATTCAGGCTTCTTATGTTGATAGTACCGATCTTTAACTCTGGTGATGTTGTGTTGGGGTGTGTTTTCAGATTTGTTCCAGTAGCTGACTTTCCGCTGTTCGCCCTGGTTCCCTAGCAAAAACAATTGGGGCCTTGTTTAACAGGACGACACCCAGCCAGCATGAAATTTTGTCATGTTGTACCGTCATCTTTTATTTTGGTTTAACCAATAAGAATACAATTTGGTTGGCTAAATCCCAAATTGCCAGCCCATCCTCATTCATTCAGTATCCAGGTAAATACCCAACAGGGTGCACCACGAGAAGGTGAGGATTGGACATTAGGTCAGAAACCCTGGTCGGTTCTCTGCATCCCTTTAAAGGCTATGTGGAGGTCTCCTCTCAGTTATACAGCTTTGACCCTTAAGCACCCTAAAAAAAAAGTGGAAGTTGTTTATGACAAAATGATAAGCATTATTTTAATATTTTTGTAAATTAAATTAAATTTACAATTAAAAGCAATTAAATTATACTTTCCAAGAAACTATATTATTTTTTAATTCTTTATCCAAGGGTAAGCAAACAAAGTTTGTGCATGAAGTATCTTCATGACCAGGCTACTTGTATATAGAGGCGGATGACTTCACATCAATTACCTGAGTATCCCACAAAGCAATGCTCACTTCCTTTTGGATATGCATAATGCTATGCATTATGGGAAGGGCTACTCAGTTGGAGGCAGATCCAGAAGAGATAGCAAGTTTGAATTAATGTAGAAGGCATATATTTCCCATATACAAGTAGTAAAAATGATGTATCACCTTATTATTAAAATACTCTGGATCACAGGTAGTTGTAGAAAGTTTTTTCACCAAGTGAAAAAACTTTCTACAACTATTAAATAGAAATTAAATAGCGAGAAATTATATTCTTGTTTAATCTTTATCTAAATGTAGGTAGACAAAGTTTACGCGTGAAGTATTTTCATAACTAGGCTACTGGTATATGGAGTAATTGATATGAAGTCATCAACCTCATATACATGTAGCCTAGTTGTGAAGATACTTCATGTACAAACTTTGTTTGCTTACACTTGGATAAAGGACTAAACTCGCAAAGAATATAATTTCCTGGCAAGTTTAATAAATTTCCAACCAAGTGAAAAAAATATCCTACAATTTTCATTGGAGATTTTAATGCAACATTAGTTTAAAAAAATAAAATAAAATAAGAAATCATCTGCATTCACTAGAAATGAAAGAGGGGAATGTTAGTAAAATTTGTGGAAGAAAGAAATCTGAAATTATTAACTCAAAACAAATGAACCTGGAGACACCTAAATGGAAATAACAAGAATGAAATAAATCACTCTTTCCTAAACATTTTAAAGCCTCAGAATCCCTATGAAAGCGTTTTTTTTTAAATTATTCGAAAGGAATTATGACAACAAACTATTACAAACAAAATATTTTAATCAAGAAGACAATACAGTGCATAATATTACAAATAATAAAGTTCTAGAAATAAGCTACTTTAATAAAAAAAAATATTAGCATTTTTCCCATTTCACTGAAGGTTTTTTCAGAAACTACAGCTGATATGAGTTATAAATGTGTGTATGTCCTAGGAAACCCCTACAAGTTTTCACAGAAACCCCAGAGTTATGTGGAACATGGTTTAAAGAAAAATTGAAATAGATTTCATATTGTACATAACATAAATAGTGTAAACAGACTAAAGAGCATAGATTCAGTTTATTTATTGCCATTTCTTGCTATGTCTTGCAAAATAGCAAGAAATTTAAGAATTGAAAGACAAAGCTAATAATAATAAAAAAAAGAAACCTAGAAACATCTTAGAAATACTGGATACTAAAAAGAAAATTTTCAAGTAACTTTAGAAAAAAGACATTAAAAAATGGATCCAGTAAAGAATATTGAAAATTTTAACCATATATACCTAAGTATATGCAAGGCTGAAAATTTGCATGGAAATTCAGTAAGAAAAACAAATGACTTAATAGAAAAAGAAAAAACACATGGTATAAGAAACAATATACTGATGGTAAAACAGTAAGAGAAAAAAAAACAACAAAAAAGCTAGGATATATGAAATGTTAATACGGAAATTATTAGGACAACAGAAAATAACAACGGTATAAGGAAAACAAGAAAGCTTCTTGATAATACATTAAATCTTTATGTGATGCCTGTAAAAGATGAAAATGGAATGCTGATAACAAAAAACACACAAATGCGATAACAAAAAAAACACAGAATTTTTATAGATAATAGCTAAATTATTATCAAGTTTAGGTGGGAGATAAATTTTATTGTCTAGTGCGATAACCACCCTGCTTATTGGATGCCTGATGTGGCTCTTGAAAAAGTTCTGAAAATAAATAAATATATATATATATATATATATATATATATATATATGAAATGAATAAAAATAAAAAAAATCCTTAGTCCACATAGTACTAATGTTCTATGGGTTTGCAATCATTTGTGAGTGGGAGAAGGATAGAGGATAACAGTAGAAGAAAGATATTGAAAATTACAATGAATATATAATCAAAGATGACATCAAAAATACTTTTTTTTTTTTTTTTTTTCATTTTTGTAAGTGCAAGGCAGCTGGACTTAATGGAATACTAGAAAGGTTAAAAAATTGGTGATTTCTTATATATAAAGCTAGCAGAAGTATACAGAAGGTTTAAAGAAAGAAGAATCCCTAAAGGATGGAATACTGAAAAAGTCCTCCTTTTATATAAGAATGGTAATCAATTGACATAAGAAAACTTTTTGGAAACACTCCAGAAAGAAAACAAACAGATTGAAATAGTGATGATATATAAATATCTAGGATATGATATTAGAGCAGAGAGATTAGGAAACTGACTGTAAATTTGGTAATAAAACATCATTTAGAATAACAACAGGATGAAAATATTTAACCAATATAGAGATATATTTAAAGGAAATTTATAACTGTTATAGTGATTCTTGGAGCCTTACTGAAAAACAGTTGGCGAGACTTAAAACAACAGTAAAACATAGAAAAAGTCATCCTGGGAATAATAAGGTTAGCTAAAAAGACTAATAAGTGGATAAGGAAACAAATAAAAATAAGAGATATCATCATCATCAAATTCCTGCCATGTACCCTCAAGGGGTGTACAGGATATGACAGTACTACATGAAAAAATTACATCATTACTAACTTCCTATCTACAATTTTCCTCCAAATCAGTCTGTTACTTGTCAAGACTCCAACATTATCAGATCTTATATTTCTATCGTCTAAGGCACTTTGTACCGTATCAATCCACCTATATCTTGGTCTTCCTCTGGGTCGTTTTCCTGCCAACCTGGCCGAGAACACTTGTTTTGCTAATCTTTCCTCTCCCATTCTATTTAAGTGACCATACCATCTGAGATTAGCTCTGCTAACGCATTCCTGGATGCTGACAATGTCAAGTTCTTTCCTAATATCCTCATTTTTAATATGATATTGCCATTGATGCCATCTGTTCACGCCTCTAATCTTTCTCAGGACTCTCATATCTGCGGTCTCTAGTCTTTGGTCAAGTGTTTTACTTCTGACCCAGCTCTCAGATCCATAAGTTAAAATTGGTTTGAACACTGTCTTGTATACAGCTAATTTAGTGTTCCGACTAATTTCTTTCTTATTCCATATGAATTTATTCAATTGATTTCCCACCATACCAGCTTTGCTGATTCTGTTGTCTATTTCTATATTTAGTTTACCATCTTCAGTAAAAATTGTGCCTAAGTAGCTGAAATGTTTTACTTGTTCCACAGGTTCTCCATTCACAACACAGTTGACATTTTCAATGATTCTGCCTATTTTCATTGTCTTTGTCTTTTTATTGCTGACCTTCATACCATATCTATTACTACAGCTATTCAATTTAGTCAGAGAATCTTGCAGACTTGTAGCGGATTTATTTAGAAGTATAACATCATCTGCATAAAGCAAAGAGCTGACATTAACATCTCCAATTTTGATATCAGTTTTAATACCACATTCCTTCATAATGTGATCCATATAGATAATGAATAACAGAGGGGATAATGTACATCCTTGTCTCACACCAGATTTAACATTAAACCATCTTCCTGTACTTCCTTCAATTCTAACTGCTGACTCACAACTCAAATAAAGACTAAGTATTGCTTGATATAATGCCCCATTGACACTATATAACTGCAGCGTATTGAATAGCTTCTCTCTTGGCACCATGTCATATGCCTTTTCCAAATCGACAAAACTTAAATACAGATCTTTGTTATATTCCCATGCTTTCTCGACTATTTGTCGTAAAGTGAAGATCTGATCCTGACAGCCTCTATTTGGCCTGAATCCAGCTTGTTCTTCACCAAGCTTTTCTTCCACAATTCTTCTCAACCGTTTCTCAAGTATACTTGCATAGATCTTGCCAGGAACACTCAGTAGGGAAATACCTCTGTAATTCTCACATTCAGTTTTATTTCCCTTTTTATATATGGGTACTATAAGAGCTCTACTCCAATCATCGGGAATTCGTCCCTCTGTCCAGGCTTTCTGAACTATGCAGTGCAGCCACTGTAAGACTCTTATACCACCATACTTCAGCATTTCTGGTCGAATATCATCTACTCCTGCTGCCTTTCCACATTTCAAGCCTTTGATGGCTTTTTCTACTTCAAGTATGGATATGTATTCCTGACTGCATGCCTGGTCAGTGTTTTTTATCACTGTGCTGTCATCACTGCTTGTTTCATTTAGCAGTTTTTCAAAGTAATTACTCCATACTTCAAGGTATCTTTTTCTCCTGTTTTCATTTCACCTTTATCATCTCTAATTCCTTTTACAGCACTCTTTCCTCCATTCCTAAGCTTCTTCAACAACCTCCAGAATATTTTGCCACCTTCTTGATATTTATTTTCTATATTCTTGCCAAAGTCCTCCCATGACTTTTGTTTAGCAAGTTTTACACACTGTTTAGCTTTCTTACATTTGTCTCTGTATTCTGTAAGAGTAAAAGCTGACTTATTTGCCAGTAACTTTTGATATGCTTTCTTCTTTTCCTTCACTGCCTCTTTAACTTCCTGTGTCCACCAGGGAGTTCTGATTTTTTTATCCTTGCACACAACTCACCACATGCATCTCTGGCAGAATCAATCAATGTTTCCTTCAGAGTTTGCCACTGAATCTCCAAGGTTTGATTCCTGTTCTCAAACTCTTTCATTTTCTTTTCAATAATATTTCTGTATTTTAGTCTACAGTTCACATCTGAGAGCTGCTCAACTTTTATTCGCTTTAAAACTTTCTTACATGTTATTCTTTTCAATATGAAATTCAATTTTATCCTGCTCAAGACTAAATAGTGATCACTTCCAATTTCAAATCCTCTGTACACTTTGGTGTCCTGCACCAAGGAGAAAACATCACTATCAACAATAACATAGTCAATGAGACTTTTCTTATTCCTAGCCTCTTCTCTCCATGTGAATTTGTGCACATTTTTATGTTGGAACATGGTGTTAGTAATAACCAGTCTATGTCCTGAGCAGAAATCCAACAGATATTTGCCATTATTATTAGCTTTGCTCTTTTCTCCAAATTTTCCCAAAATATTTTTGTATGTCTCACAATCATTTCCTACTATTTAGATCCCCAACAAGGACCAACTTTTTCTTTTTCATTGTGTCAGTTGCTTTTTCTAAAGCCTCAAAAAATTCCTCCACTTCTACCTTAGTAGAACCTTCTGTGGGACCATAGGCACAAATAAGTCTCATTGTCCAGTTCCCCATTCTCATATTTGCCCACATTACTCTACTTGAGACTGACTGCCATTCAAGAAGATTAGCCTCGTATTTTGTGTTGAATACTATGGCTACTCCTTCTATAATTGCAATAAGAGATATTGCAACACTAATAAAAGGAAATAAAAGAACATCAACAACTGGATGTTGAAGATCTGGTGGATCAACAGTGAGATGAGATGACAAAATAAAAAGATATTATGGGCATTTATGGAGAAGATGCACAAGATCAACTAAAATGGGAGAAAATAGAAAGGCAGTCATCCAGCTGTGGACTGAAGAAATTAGATGGAAGATTACCCATAGTTTGAGGATTTAGGATTTGATGACGGCATCAAAAAATTTGTCTGTAACCAAGAGGAAACATTGATCATGTACTGCTATTAAGTAGTACAAAGCACAGCAAGAAGGATGACAAAATAAAAATATATTATGGGCATTTATGGTGAAGATGCACAAGATCAACTAAAATGGAAGAAAATAGAGAGGCAGTCATCCAGCTGTGGACTGAAGAAATTAGAAAACATGATAATAAGGTAAAATCAGAATATGAGAGGAAATTAGCCCACTAGGTCAAAGTAAATCTCAACTAGGTCTTTCACTATGTTGTGAGTGAAAGGAAGAATGATTATCAAAAGATAACTTTATGAACAGTAAAGTTATCCATCATTCTTCCTTTTACTCTTGGCAGTAAAGTAGCAAGAAATAGTTGAATTACTGACTAATCATTTTGTGAAGTGTATCATCCAGGTGGAGATAATACAGTGAATGATATTAAAGAACTTCCAAATGTTTAGAATATTAAGAAATATTACTGTGAACTGTTGGCTGATAATGCTTGACTGGGAATGACTAGTGATAGAGATCCTGCAAAATAAATGAAATAAATTGGCAATAACAAGGGATAATGATTGCCTGTTCAGTATGGCAAAGTGTAAGATATGCACTTTCGGGTGGAAAAAAAAAAAGCTGCATATTACATAGGTGAACTGGTAGATGACTGAAAGAAATTAATGAAATAGCTTCTATACTATTTGATGAAGATATTGGAATCTCCTTTAAACCAGTATAGATACTTAATAGCCTTTTGAGAGTTCCTTTCCAAGATCCTGCTTATAATATTTTACTGTTCTTCTGACAAAGATTACAATGTCATGCACTTTAAAAAGTCACAACATTTGGGAAAGTGAACATCATAGTAATGTTGCCCACAAATGCAAGAGTAAGTTAGGCATTGCTGCTTGCATCTTCCCATAACACAGTGAACAGGCTGATCATTGGCTATAGTGCCATATCTTGAAGATAGCCTCCTGTATTTGAGTAGTGCAGTGAAGTTAATTGCTCACATGAAAAGGCTGAACAAGAACCAAGGTTTGTTCTGCATGAATATATTTGGACATTTGGAAGTCACTCATCTGTTTTTGCAATACACCAGATTTTATATCAGATGTGCTAAGCATGGTGAGTATTTTGTATTTTGACTACTTTCTGTGACTTTTCAATGTTTTACACTTGATTTCTAGTACTTTATCCTAACTATGTTCCCAGATGATTGACAGCTAAAAAGTTGATATTTTTCTTTAAATAGTAAAGGTGTTTTTAAGAGGTTAATGTTTATTCTAGTATCTTCCTATTTCATGCTCCCATTATATTGCTCTCCCCTATTTTTTAATGGTAGTTGAAGAGAAAAAATGATTATAAAATACCAAAATGCATCCTTTCTGCTTCAAGTTTATTTCAAATTAAAATATATCAAAACTTGTTATGCTGTTTTGTAAATTGTATATCTTTAAACTCTGTTATTATATTGTTGATATGCTCATAATTACATTTTTTCTGATGAAACGTACTCTTGAAATCACAAAAATTACATTTTAATAGTGTATGCTTATTTATATAAAGAAATATGCATTATTTTTTTTTCCTCTTCTAGTCTTGAGATCAACTGTGGTGTAAAGCTTCACAAATCTTGCAATCTTGCATACCTGATAGAACCCCAAGCCATTCGACTTGTTTTACACTTATCAAAGTAATTAACCTTTTTAACTTTTTTTTATTTTTAGAGTCATAAATTATTTTATAAGTAAAAATATTGAACTTTATCAGCACACAGTATAAGAAAATACAAATATAAATATTTTCTGAAAAAGATTTTAAAAATGTCTCATACCAGAAAGAGTAATTAGTGCTGTTTTTAAAAGAAGAATGAAGTATCACAGGAATATCTCAGCACTCTTGCATGGAGAAAATAAATTAAATCTAAAAGTGCAAATGACCTAATAGAAATTATTTATAATCTACTTAAGGTATTATAATGATTCAGTCTGACAAACCTCTCAGTCAGGAATCCTAAATTCCACAGTGAGACAAGTGAAAAACTATCATGCAGTTTATACATATCTACCTACCTGCTTATCTGAATAAAAATGTAACTATCTGAGGGAAAAATAAGAATTTCATCTATGATTCAAGAGTTGAATTATAATACATTTTCCTACTCAGGTATATAAATATCATATTGAAAAGAAAAGTGTGTAAGAAAGTCATAAAGAATCAAAAATGAGCTGCTTTCAGAGGTGAACTGTAGACTCAATTATGCAAATATTATTCAAGTAAAAAATGAAAGAGTTCGAAGACAATAATTAAACCTTGGAAATTCATTGACAAACTAAACAAAACATTGATTGGTTCAGCTAGAGAAGCATATGACGAAGTTGTCTGCAATGGTAGAAAAATCAGAAATCCATGGTGGGCTCAGAAAGTTAGAGTAGTCGTGAAAAAGAAGAATATATATTAAAAGGTTTTAACAAGTAAATCAGCATGTACTCTAATTGAATACAGAGAAAAATGCAAGAAAGAGAAGCACTGTGTAAAAGCAGTTAAACAAAAGTCATGGGAAGACTTTAGTAAGAACGTGGAAAATAAATATAAAGAAAGTGGCAAAATATTGTGCAGGCTATGGAAAAAGCTAAGAAATGGAGGAAAGAATAATGTAAAAGGAATTAGAGGTGATAATGATGATATGAAAACTGAAGAGAATGATATTCTAGAGGCCTGGGGTAATTTGAAAGATTGCTAAATGAACAAAACAGAATAACACAAGGGTAGAAAACATTCATTAGAAGTACATATCAATACTCAAGATAGAAAAAGCCATCAGAAACCAAAAATGTGAAAAGGCAGCTGGAGTAGATGATATCAGAGAGTAGTTTATTCAGGAGTAGAGTCCAGTAGAAGGTCTGTGATTAATGGCATGCCACAGGCTCTGTTTTTTGGGCTGCTATTATTTAATTTGTTTATTAACGATATAGGAAAGGATCTGAGAGGAACTATTCAGTTGTTTGCCAGTGATGCAAAATTGAGTAGAGCAATAGTTAATACAGATTATATTAAAATTTTGCAGGATGATTTGGATAGACTGTCAATCTGGACAAAGGAGAATAGATGTCAGTTTAATGTGGCAAAGTGTAAGGTAATGCATTTTGGGTTGAAATGATTACCAGCTATGTATCGCATTGATGGAACTGTATTCCAGGAAATTGATGAAGCCAGGGATTTGGAGGTATTAGTGGATAGGGAGTTGACATTTAGAGGACATATTGCAAAAGTGGCTAAAGCAGTTCATCGGATTATTTGGTTACCGAAGAATACCCTGATAAGAGAGACAAGCTAGTTATTATACCTCTTCATAGAGCCTTGATAAATCCAAACTTGACTACTGCACACAGATCTGGTCACCTGGGTTTTTTGAGGATGAAGTGGAGGCAAGTGACCAAGATGGTATCAGGTCTATGAAATGAACCTTATGAGGACAGGTTTGAAGATTTATGGCTTATAGAAATTGCTTGATAGGTGGAAAAGGGGTGATATGATTGAGACATACAAATTACTGAAAGGTTTTTGCAAGATGAATACAGAGAAATTTTTTCTGAACAGGCTTGGCAGTGGAAGAACTAGATTTCTTGCTTGGAGAATGGTTAATGAGTGTGATAGGTTGCCAGAGTCTATTGTGGGTGAATGACTGTGAATGAGTTCAAAGCAAATTATGATAAATACTGCACGCATGTTGGATAGTCCTTGGCATGATTGGCCTACCTCAATTTGTCTAAAGGACTACATGAAATAGCCCATAATAATAATCAACCAGAAATTATCCAATATTGAAGTATAAAAGTTTTATAGTGGCTATATGTGCATAATTCAGAAGTCCTGATCTGGTTTAATTCCAGTGATTGCAGAAGAGCTCTCATGTTTACATCTATAAAATGAAAAATAGAACTGAATGTGCAAATTACAGAGGAGTTTTTCTAAAATGTTCCCCTTCCTTAAGAAAAGTTATGGAAGGGAAACTTGGAGAAGGAAAAGGCAGATTCAGGATAAATAGAAGGTATCAGGATATGATTTTCACTTAAATACAAATAGTTGAAAAATCATGGTAATATAATAAGGATCTGTAAGTTTTGTAGAGCTGGAAAAGGCACGTGAAAAGTTTCCAAGAGAAAAGTTGTTCAAAATACTGCAATTATATGGTGTAAATGGGACATTATATCAAGCAATACGTAGTCTGTATTTGAGTTATAAGTTGGCAGTTAGAATGAAGAACGTACTAGAAGATGGTTTATTTAAAATGACGTGGGAGAAGAATGTACATTATCTCCACTGTTTTTCATCATCTCTATGGATCACATTATGAATCAAAGTGATATAAATCCTGATGTCAGAATTGAAGATGTTAATCTCAGCTCTTTACTTTATGTAGTTCTTGTTACTTAAATAAATTCAATAAAAATCTGCAGGATTCCTTAACTGAATAATTGATGTGATAACAAATTTGGTGTAAGAATCAGCAATAAAAAGACAAAGTCTATGAAAATAGGCAGGAACTTTGAAAACATCAACTGCATTCTGAATGGAGAATTTTAGATCAATAAAATATTTCAGCTGTTTTAGGCACAATGTTTAGTGAAAATGACTGATTAAATATGGAAATAGATATCAGATTTAGTAAAGCCAGTATGGTAGAAATTAACTGAATAAATTTATATGGAATAAGAGAGAAATTTGTCAAAACACTCATTGTATATAAGACAGTGTTCAAATCAGAGATAGTTGTTGGAAGTTTTTCCACTTGGTTATACAATAAATTAAAGATACCAAGAATTATATACTTGGTTTAATCCTTTATCCAAGTGTAAGCAAACAAAGTTTGCACCTGGAATATAATCAGGACGGTGACAACTCGTATATAGAAGCTAATGACTTCACATTACTTGGCTTAGTATAACATAATGCAAAGCACATATCCTTACAGGTATGTATAATGCTGTGCATTATGGGAAGTGTCACTAGCCAGACCGGTTTTGACCTTTATTGAGGTCTCTTCGGTGGGAGCCAGACCCAGAGGTGATACTAAGGTTGAAGTAATGTCAAAGTCATATTTTCATATACGAGTAGCCACACCTTATTATTAAAATACTCTGGATTAGAGATAGTTGTTGGAAATTTTCCACTTGGTTATACTATAAATTAAAGATATCCCACTGATGAGACTTCAATAAAGGTCAAAAGCGGTCTGGATAGTGACCCTTCCCATAATGCATAACATTATACATACCCATAAGGATATTTGCTTTGCATTCTGGGATACTAAGGCAAGTGATGCGAAGTCATTTGCTTCTATATACGAGTTGCCTTAGTCCTGATTATATTTCAGCCACAAACTTTGTTAGCTTACATTTGGATGAAGGATTAAACCAAGTATATGATTCATTGGTATCTTCAATTTAGTGTTCAAATCAATTTTAACTTATGGATCTGAGAGCTGTATTAGAAATAACACTCATCATTGGAAATTACAGATATGAGAGTTCTAATTAGAGGAATGTATAGATGGTACCAGTAGAAGAATCATGTTAAAAATGAAGGATATTAGGAAGGAATTTGATATCGTTAACATTCAGGAATGTGTTATGATCAGGTGGTATAGTTACTTAAACAGAATAGGAATAGTTAGCAAAACACATATTATTATTATCAACAAACTTCCATGCAGTCAAAAGACTCATCATGAGAGGTCCCACTCTCACATGCACAGCTCATCATACTTTGACTTAAATGCATTCACTGTTCTTGCACTCACCACATTCTCAGACAATGCATTCCAATTATCCACTACTCCCCATGCAAAAAATCTACTCCTCACCCTCACTTTATACAGCTTCCAGGGATGGCCTGTCATTCTCCCCATCTCCAGATATTCTATGAAAACTCTCATCCATGTTAATCTGTTAATTGACCTTCCCAACTTATATGTCTCAATCATGTCTCCCCTCTTCCTTCTATCCATTAGGCTTTGTAATTTTCATTCTTTCAATCTGTCCTCATATTCCACATTACAGAGACCAAAAACCAACTTAGTCAGTTGTCTCTGAACCCTCTCCAACATCTCATCATCCTTTTGAAAACCAGGCAACTAAACCTGTGCACAGTAATCCATATATGACCTGATCAAAGCATTGTACAATGGAATTAAAACATTACTTCTACACGTCACTGTTTTCTGCATCATTTGCATAATCTGCTGTGTCCTCACAATTTTAGCAAAATATCCATTAAATTTAAGTCCCTATCCACCATCACCTCCCAGATCTTTCATCTCCTCCACCTCCTCTAAAATATCCCCACCAATCCTATACTCTGCATCCCATCTTTGCTTCCCATATTTTAAAACCTTACACTTTTATGTATTTGGTTTAATCCTTTATCCAAGTGTAAGCAAACAAAGTTTGCACCTGAAGTATTTTCAGGACTAGGGCAACTCGTGGTAAAGGTGGTTCTCATAAGATCTGATCACTTACCATGGTATCTAATAATGCAAAGCACATCTCCTTGCAGACATGTATAATGCTATGCATTAAGGGAAGGGTCTCTACCCAGACCGGTTTCGAAGGTCTCGTCAGTGGGAGCCAGACCCAGAGGTGTGATACTAAGGTGGAAGTAATGCAGAAGTCATATCACCATATACCAGTTCCCAAAAGGTGTCAACACCTTATTATAAAAATTTTCGGGTTTGGGGATGATGGAAGTTTTTTCACTTGGCTATGCTACCAATTATGTAATTGGTTTAATCCTTTATCCAAGCATAAGCAAACAAAGTTTGTATCTGAAGTATTTTCAGGACTGGGGCATCTCATGGTAAAGGTGGTATAAGTTCTGATCACTTGCCTTAGTAACCAGTCTGGGTAGTGACCCTTCCCTTAATGCATAGCATTATACATGTCTGCAAGGAGATGTATCCAAGTGTAAGTAAACTTTGTTTACTTACACTTGGATAAAGGATTAAACCAAATACATAATTGGTAGCATAGCCAAGTGAAAAAACTTCCATCAATCTTACACTTTGGAACATTAAACCGATATCCCCACTCACCCACTCAGACAGTCTCTTTAGGTCCCCTTGCAAAGCCACATCTGCTCTACTTCTCATAATGCTCCCCAACTTTGCATCATCTGTAAACAGTTGTATATCACCATTTAAGCCCTTTCTAATGTCATTTACATGCAAATTAAACAACAATAGCCCCAAAACTGACTCCTTGGACAAGCCACTAGTGACTTTCTTCTTCTGGGATATCACTTTTCCCATACACAACCTGCTGATCAGGCAGTCTCCAATCCAATGCACTAATCTACTATCCAACCCCATCTGTTCCAATTTATCTACTAGTTTGTCATTTGGCTATCTATCAAAAGTCTTTTCAAAATCTAAATATACCCCCCCCCCATCGAATGTATTTGTCACATTGTTATAATAAGTAAGCAGATTGCTAAAACATGATTTTTCTTTAGCAAACACTCGCTGTCCATTAAAGAGAATTCTACTGCTGGCAACCCAGTTCTGAATCCTTCACTAGCTTCTCCAAAACTTGGACAACTCCAGACAAGCAGATTGGTTTATAATTCAAAGCCGTAGTCTTATTACCTCCTTTATGATGCAGAACAGTTTTGCTATCTTTCCACTCCTTTGAAACCTGGGCTAATATAAGACACGTTAAAAGTGTAAGTTAAAGCTGTTAACTCCATTGAACATTCCCACAAGACAAGCAGTGATATGCCATCAAGTCTCATGTCCTTGTTGACATCAAGTTTACTGAATTTCTCATATACTTCCTGCTCACTCAAAATTATTGGTTCCCCCCCCCCCATTCCCACTGCTCTCAAGTCTGCATTATGTTACAATCACAAGGATGATCAAATACATCAGTGAACTGCTCATTAAACATCTCTACTATATCCTCCTCAGTGTTTATCATTCTCCCATTAACACTGACCACTATCATCCTCCCATAATCATTCTTCCTTCTACTGGCCACATATTGAAAAAGTTCCCTAGGATTTCTCTTAGCATCATTTGCTAACTGCTCATACCACACTTTTGCTACCTTTACTGAATCACCTTCCTTGCTTGCTCTTTGTACTCCAAATATAACTGATCATCTCCACTTATCTTGTGCTGCCTTTATAATGCCTTTCTTCCATCTTGCATGCTTCACCTCTTCAGTCATCCATTTTACACCTACCTGATTTAATCTCCTTTGGAATACACTCAGTCATTGCCTTTGCCAGATACTTCCTCAGTAGAGACCAAGACAAGCAGCACTGATTTCCTTCCCATGCAATTCCTCATTCTATGATATCGCTGCAAGCCACCTCCTGCGTTTGCAATAATTACCTGCTCTATAGTTCCACATGTAATCCTTTCTCACAAAAGTGACTGATCATGATGATCGAAATTTAAGATCTGACAATATGAAAGTCCTGACAGATAAGTTTAATAGAAGGAAAATTGTCAACAGAAAGTTTGTAATGATGTAAACTCTTCAGTACTACTATCATAGTGGCCTGTACACCTGGAATATGATGATAAAGTATTTTACAGGTTTAAATAGTATAATTGAGATAAGAGAAGTATATTTTCCCACTGAACAAGTTCTTGCAAACTTCAAAATAATGAAATGGTTGCCAGAAGTGCATTTTATATTCAAATTAAAATTTAAGAATATTTGAAAAAGCAAACCAAAAAGCACATAACTATAGGATGGAGCAAGAGAATTCATACAATAGGAATGTTTGTAGAGACTGAGAATAATAATGAGCATGAACTAGACCCATGAAATCCAGATTGCAAGTCTTTTTATCAAATGCATCAGTTAATGGACGACAATTTTTTGGTGAAATTTTTTATTCTACATCTCTATGCCTATTTAAATTAATTGAAGTTTTTTGCTCTTTCATCTGGCAAGCTAATCCAACTGAAAGGTCACTGTCCAGTTTGGACTGCTCCTGCTAAGGTTGTGCTGTGCACATGTGGCAATGAAAATATAGTATGGGGGAAATCCAAAACATGCAATTTCAAGTATTCGGTATAGCTTGCTGAAAAACGTTTGATAATATTCCATGAGAAACTATTAACTAGATTTGTATCCTTCGCATAAAACATGACATAGTCTTCTATCCTTTAGCTTTAGTACCATGTTATAAATTACATATGAGATTGTTTATTTTGAAAAAAAAAAAGTATGATAACCTCAAACTTGGTGCACATAAGAAATTAAATATTTTCAGCAGTACTCTCCAGAGATTAATTTTACAGACATATACTTCCAAAATGGTTGCTTTTTTAACAAAAAAAAAAATTATTTTCAGATTTGAAGAAGTGGTTTTAGAGGCATATGAAAAACTGGAACCTTCTATTATAGTTCATTATCTTTATGGCCTTTGGTAAGTATTTCTGTAGATATTTAATATATTATAATATAGTATTATTTTGTTAATAGGATCACTTGTTAATTTATGAGTCCTGCACTAATCAACAAGTGATCCTCCTACTTAAGAATACTAGTATAGATCAAAATGCTTTTCTTGCTAAGATGATTCTTCCCCAGTGGTTGGAAACAGTCTTAGTTATCCCATTTAAGATGTAAGAAACATTTATAAAGGCTTTTCAACTGAAGATTAGCTAACTGCAGTGGCATATTTAGGTATAGGCCATATAGGCCTGGGCCTAGAGCAGCAAATTTTGAGGCTCTCATTTTTGTAATTATAACATGTTCCTTATATGCTGCATGTACTCACAAGTAGAGAAATATTTTTCTTTTCCTCATTGTAAGTTTAGTCTGCGCTTGTACAAGCGCTGCAATCGCTATGGTAAGCTAAAGATTCGTATTTCTCGCCTGATCAATCGACTGGCCTTTTTAAAAAGATGCAGAGACAATAACCTCATTCCGATCTGCATCAGGCTAAAAAAGAAATTTACGTCTGCTAAGGCACTCCGTATCTATGACCGCACAGAAAAAGCAATGCTTAGAGAACAGATCCAAACAGCCTGCTGAAACCTAGCTACAACACAAAATCTAATTTCTAAATTACAATCAGAACTATCGAACTATGTTAATCCAGACATTCTACAAACACTTGAAAGAATTACTGACAATTCGTCCAAGCATACCCTGGAAAAGAACAAAGAAAAACTCAAGAAAAAATTCCACAGGTTCAAACAACGGCAAATGGCGGCCAGTCAGAGGACTTCCTCCCCGAGAAACAACAATGAACAACAAACAAGGGAGACAAAGAGCGACCAACCACCGACAAGCAAGAACCATGTGATTAACATATCAAGCCACACCCTGAACAACGGCGAACTCACGCTGCTGAATAAAGGACTGAACTACGCAATAGCGCCTAAAAAGGTAAACAAACTGGATTTTATCTACCACATTGAAAGAGGCATCAGATCTTTACCTAACAACACAGCAGTGTTGTTCGGTAAGGATCTGAAGGATCCAAAATACGACTAGATACCAGTAATGTCCTAAATACCAAGAAAACCATACAGAACACCTGACTAAAACAGAATTAGCAGCAATTAAATCATTAAAAGCCAAACAAAACATAATAATAATGAAAGCTGATAAAGGCAGTGCCACTGTTGTCCTTGACAGGTCAACATACATACTGCAAATGAACCAACTAGTAGCCGATAACAACACATATAAAATGGTAAATTATAACCCAACAAAAAGATAAAGGACAAAACAGAAAAACTACTAAAGTCCGTCACTTCTTGGCCACCAGACACAGTTAAAAAACTCAAACCCCACTATGCCCGCCCCCCCAGAATATATGGGGTTCCGAAAATACAAGGAATAGACAGTCCCAATTACCACCTAGCCAAGAAATTAGCGGCAACACTCAAGGAGTTGGTAGGTCATTCCCCCTCCTACATAAAAAACACACAACACTTTATAAACAAAATCAAAAACATAACACTCGACAAAGACGACTTATTAGTCAGTTTTGACGTTTCGTCCCTTTTCCCTAATGTCCCCATCAATGACACAATTCTCCTACTACAGAACAAATTTCCGCCCAACATTACGGCCCTCTTTACCCACGTACTAAAGTCCGGTTACTTCGTGTGGCAAAACAAATTCTACCTACAAAAGGAAGGTACAGCCATGGGCTCACCATTATCCCCCCCCAATCGCGAACTTCTACATGGAAACCTTTGAGCAAAGGGCTCTTGATTCCGCCATGCTTTGACCGACAATCTGGCTCAGATACGTTGACGACATGTTCGCGATCTGGCCGCACGGGTGACAAACGCTAAACACATTCCTCAGCCACCTAAACAAACAACACGAACGCATACAATTTACCATCGAAATCGAAAACCAAAATTCGCTCCCGTTCCTAGACACACTAGTTACACGTCTTCCTTCAGGCAGTCTATCCTTCACGGTCTACCGAAAACCGACACACACGGGCCAATACATACATGCGAATTCATACCACCACCCAGCACAAAAATATGGAGTCATAAACACCCTTAAAAACAGAGCCACAACTATTTGCTCTAACCAGCAAGCCCTGAAACAAGAACTAAAAATCATTAGTGACACATTCATAAACAATGGCTATAACAAAAATACTGTCAATAAAATACTCTATAAAACCACAACAAAAACGAATCTAGATTACAGTAAAACCATAGCCATCCCATACATTAAAGGGTTATCAGAAAAAATCAACAGAATCCTACAACATTATAACCTCAATGCCACCTTTAAACCACCCACTAAACTTAAAACCATATTCAGCTCCTCTAAGGATCCTCTCCTCCCATTAGCACATCCTGGAGTCTATTGCATCCGCTGCACCTGTAACTTACCGTACGTTGGTGAAACAGGACGGACAATCCCTATACGCAAGAAAGAACACATTAGACACATTAAATATAACCATTATGGTGAAGCAGGCCTCTCAGACCATGCACTTAACACCTTACACCAAATCAACTGGAAAAGCACCTGCTCTTTACACCGCACAAAAACATGGTATGAAAGAAAATTTAAAGAATCCTGCGAAATCCTGATAAACCACCCAAATATCAACAATAAAGATGGTATGAAAATTCCAAGGATCTGGATGGCACACATTCAGCCAACCTAATATGAAAGATTCAACATTAGTCAGGACTCTAGCCAATCTGCTAGTATTAGAAACCTTTCCACTCCAACTGGCTGGAATGATGTTAATATATGTATATAGTAGACAACACAAATAATAGGACTCTAGCATGGATGTATAATATATATATATATATATATATATATATATATATTTTTTTTTTTTCCCCACCAAAGGTCAGGCCAACAATTGTGGTAGCGGTTAGTCAGTGTCTTTAACGAACCAGTATGATTGTAGTATAGCTTGTTTCTTGTGTATATTTGTATGCTCCAGAAGATGACCTTGACATAAAGGTCAAAACGTCGAATTGTAAAATTTTAGTAATATTAAACTAAAGTTTTTATTCAAACACGGTAGTTGTCTCCATAATTTCCAAAAATGCATTCGGATCACCGTGCAAGCCTAAAAGAAAGAAAGCAGAGTAGTAAGTTAATCCCAATAGACATATTTAGGGAAAATGGCAAGTATTTGCTGGAGTTTTTCTCAGGATATAGACTAGTCATTACTATTATCATGTTCCAACGTAAAGATGTACAAAAGTTCACATGGAGAGAAAACATATGAAAAGCTTCATTGATTATGTAGTGCTGATAGTGATATCTTCATTCTGGTTCAGGATATAAAGTGTACAGAGGATTTGAAATTGGAAGTGACCGTCAATTAATTTTAAGTAGGATAAAAATGAATATCACATTGAAAGGAACAGTATGTAAAAAAAGTTTTAAAAAGAATCAAATTTGAACAGCTTCGTGTGAGCTGTAGCCTCAATATACAAACATTATTGAAGAAAGAATGAAACAGTTCAAAAACAAGAACCAAATCTTGGAGTCTCAGTGCAGACTGTGAAGGAAACATTGATTTATTCAGCTGGGCAGGCATGTGGCAAGGTTGTTTGCAAGGAGAGAAAAATAAGAACACCATGGTGAACACAAGAAGTTAAGCAGTCTTGGAAAAGAAGAAAGCATACTGAAAGTTTCTAGCAAATAAGTTTGGGAGATGTCTGGAAAGAATACAGACAGAAATGTCAGAGAACAAAGCTGTGTGTGAAAGTAGCTAAACAAAAGTCATGGGAAGACTTGCATAAGAATATAGAAGGTAAATATCAGAAGGGTGAAAAATGTTCTGAAGGCTATTGAAAAAAGCTCAGAAATGGAGGGAAGCGTATGTAAAAGGAATCAAAGATGATAAAGGTGACATGAAAACTGAAGATAAATATATTCTGGACATCTGTAGTAAATAATTTCAAAGCCCATTAAATGAAACAAGCAGTGACAGAATTGTAGTAAAAAATTTTCAAGAAAAATGCAAACAGGAGTACATATCAGTACTTAGAGAAAGCTACGAGCAACTTGAAATGTGGAATGGCAGCTGGAGCAGATGATATGAACCAGAAATGCTGAAATATGGAGGTATAACAGTTTTGCAGTGGCTGCACTGCATAATTCAGAGTGCCTGGTCAGAATGTTGAAATCCAAGTGATTGGAGTGGTGGAGCTCTCATAGTACTTGTTTATAAAATAAAATAAAAAAAAAAAAAAAAGGAGGAATAAAGTTGAATGTGAGAATTATAGAGGAATTTCTGTACTAAGTGCTCCAGGTTAGGATTGGATATTAGGTCAGTAGTCCCGATCAGTTCTCCACATTCCTTAAAAAGCTACATGGAGGTCTCCTCGCAGTTATACAGCTTTGACCCTCAAGCATTCCCATAAATTAGCATTGGAAGTAAAAGACAAACAAATGAATGCATAATGTCCCATTAAATTTATTTGAAATATATTTTCTTTACAGTGATCTAGTTGGATCAGCTAATAAAGTTCTACAAGTTAAAAGCCAAGAAACAAATCTTGCTCAGGTAATGTATTGTCTTATTTACCCCTCTCATTAATAAATCTGTAGTAAAGAGTGCATGAATTTTTTTCCCCCTTCAAATTTCCATTCCGGAAATTTAATGAACCACAATGGTGTTGTTGGATTGCCAATTAATGTTTGAGTGGCTTCTGTCAGCAGTAATCTCTATTTGAGTTTGTCATGAATTCTGCTGCTTTCATTTTGTTATTCTGCTATTTTTGTTGTCAAGAGGATGAAAATTGTATATATCTTGTTTACTATAATTGAAATTAATTTTTTGAAGTACAGCAGGATAATATGCCTGTTAATGAGTAACTTGATTCGTAATTCCAGAGTGTGAGGTCATTTAAAGGTCAGAATTATACACGCATTAACACAAGAATATTTTAATGTTTGCCAAATATTTCAGTCTGAAACTAACTAACTATCCTCAGTGGCTTGATAGGAACAGTTTTTACAAGGTAGAATACAAACAATTGATCATTCAAAAGTAGAACAAGCCACATGATATTACATTGCTAAGCATTAAAGAGAGGTAAATTTCATCAGTGATGAATAAATTATAGGTACTAATTCACAGTTTCATATAACAATCTTAATTCATAAATTCAATTAAAGATGACATTAGACTAATGTAATAATTAAAGATCTCAATTAAAAAAAAATTGTGTGTTATCCGGATTAAACTTACCCATATTTTTGACAAGGATATACAGTCATTTTGATTCAAGTTAGGGCATTGAAGTACTCTCTTTGAATAGGCATTCAAATTTATAGCGACATCTGTGTAGAAGGCAGGTCTTGGACCAGAGAATGTTGTGGTTTGTCTCTATCCTGTGCTGCACCAATCCAGACTTATCGGGATTTGTTGTAAAGAATGTATGATTGATGTTCTTGTATTCTTTTTTCTATAGAGCATCTGGTTTGGCCAACGTACGACAGATTGCAGTTACAAGGAACTTGATATACACCAGGCAGAGACAAAGTTGAGCGTTTATCTTTAGAAGAGGGGAAATGGGTAGATATTTTGTTATTTGGGATATAAGTGGCTGTTAAATCATATTTCTCCAGAATTCTTGAAATTGGTTCAGAAATATATGGAATTGGAACTCAACGTATTGATTCTTTGTTGTTCTGGATTGGATTGTAGGAATCGAATTTTTTCGGAGAAGCCATTTAATTTCATGTGATGTTTGATAGTTGAAAGTTTTTCTGTAATTCATGGGGAGTTGAGCAATTAGTTCTAGCTCGTTGAATTAAACATTTTATGATTCCTGTTTTTTGATAAGGATGATGGGCAGATTGTTTGAGAATATAATATCCAGTAAAAGTGGGTTTTCTGTAAACTGTTGTTGTCAGAATACTTGAAGGTGAGTGGATGAGAAGAATATCTAAAAAGGATAACTTGTCTTTTTCAATCTCCATGGTAAACTTAATATGAGGATGTAAGGAATTGATTTTGGCTAAAAAGGAAGGTAAGGAATCTCTGTTGTGAGGCCACACTGAAAAGATGTCATCTATATATCTCACCCAAAAGGTTGGTTGAGGGAATATAGATAAAAACAGGACGTCTTCTAGCTGTTCCAAATAAAAGTTGGCTAAAGCAGGTGAAAACTTTAGCCAACTTTTATTTCAAGATGGGTACCATCAGCATAACAGGTATCACCAGAAAAGTTGAACTGTCAAAGATAACTAGTATTATTGAAACAAAGAAGATGAAAATGGGTGAGATTTGTCTACATAAGAACTACAATATATTATATTCAGGCTGTAGGAGCAGGAGAAGCTAAGAAGGGTAGCTATAATATTTAATACTAAACATAAAGATAATCAGTTGTCTTGCATGGCAGGTAATATCAAGTAGAGTAAGGTGGGCAAAAATCAAAATGAGAAATTGGACAAATAAGATTTACTTGTGCCTCAGTCCCACAGAAAGTTTTACTAAGAAAGAAGTGGAAAAATTTGTAAAATCAGTCGATGAAGCAGCTGGCACAAAGAAAAAGGAAAATTTTGCCTTTTTGAAAATCTAAACAGCAGAGTAGAAAATGATTACAAGACATATAGAAATGTTTTGTAAAAATTTGGAAAAAAGAGCAAACAAATTTAACAATAAACAGTAAGAGCATGCTAGATATCTGTTCAGGGCATAGACTGCCATCACTAACACCATGTTCCAACATAGATGTACACAAATTCACAAGGAGAGAGGACACGTGAAATAAGAAATCTCATTGTATATTATTGTTGATAGCAACATTTTCATGTGGGTTTAGGACACAAGATCATATAGAGGATATGAAATAGGAAGTGAACAATGTTTCCTCTAAGCTGTGTGCACATGCATGTAGTAACTGCATGCACAAAATTTTTGCTTTCAGAATTTCTAATTTACAGTCAGTAATTTTTTAATAGACTGTAAATTTAAATTATATGATAAATCATACTTTATTTATATTTACATGTTTTATTTAGTAATTTCTCCAGTGGATCCACTCTAAACATCTATATAATATTTTGGGGTTGAGAGAACCCTATCAGATATTAAGCTGATGAGAACAAATGCACTTTTTGCTTCTGAGTCTTTTGGCTAATATAAGAGTGTAGTATCTATTATTTTTAACTTAATATCTGATACAGGATATTAAACTGATTTTTGGAAGGCAGCTTGGGGCTTGCTCTACCTTTACCATGATTTTGTACAACCTCAGTCCCTTTGGGGTATCTGCTTCTCAACCATATATATATTGTGTGTATGTGTGCTGGTCGGGATGTAAAATGTATTTTTTTATTGTGGGTTGCAGTCAAAAAGTTTGAAAAAAAAACACTGGTCTAGAGAGTACAATTAC
Organism: Typopeltis vanoorti; assembly: GCF_054136105.1. NCBI lineage: Eukaryota > Metazoa > Arthropoda > Arachnida > Uropygi > Thelyphonidae > Typopeltis > Typopeltis vanoorti. The sequence goes on along the minus strand of NC_143567.1, from coordinate 27,101,491 downwards.
TTGAACTTGTGAAAACGGTGATGGATTTTTGTAGCTGTGCTGATTTGAGTGAATTAATTTAGTGCTTGCAATTTTACATGTTATAGCTAGATAAAAAACAGGGCAGTATTAATATGAGAAATATTACATTAGTGCACACATTGTCTGAGACTGGAAACGTATGCACATGGGCCTATAAAAATTAGAAGGAACATTAGAAGCGAACACCATTAAGTTTTGAGCAGAATAAAAATGAATTTCATTTTGAAAAGAAAATATCTAAGAAAGTTTGAAAAAGAATGTAAGTCAAGCAGCTTTTGTTGGTGAACTGTAATGTTTATTTGAAAAAGTGGTGATTCAAATATACATTATTCCAAATAAAATGAGCTTGAAAAACAGTCAAAACTTGAGAGGCATGTGGTGATGTTATCTTCAAAGATAGAAAAATCAGTATTCCATGGTGGATTCTTAAAGTGGTGCGCATGGAAAAGAAGAAAGCAACAAGAGTTCCTAGTAAGTAAGTCAATATGTGCTCTTAAGAGAATACAAGAAAATGAACCACAGTGTGTAAAGGCAACCAAACAAAAAGAATGGGAAGACTTTGGTAAGAACATAGAATTAAATATCTGGAAGGTAGCAAAATGTTCTAGAGGCTATCGAAGAAATTTAGAAATGGAGAAAAGAATACCGTAAAAGAAATCAGAGAAAAACTGGTTGAAACTAAAGATAAAGATATTCTAGATGTCTGGAAAATTAGTTGGAAATGTAAGCAAGATTGTGTTCAAACCAAGTTTAACTTATGAATCTTATAGTTGGATTAGACATAAAACAGCTGATCAAGGACTAGATTACCATAAATATGAGGCATCCAAGAAAAATTAGGGAAGTGAACAAATGGTGATGATGGCAGAATCATATTAAAAATGAAGGAATTAGCAACAGATTTGATATTGTTAGCATTGAGGACTGTGTGAACAGAGCTAATTTCATAAATTTAGTTTAATCCTTTATCCAAGTGTAAACAAAGTTTGCACCTGAAGTATCTTCAGGACTGAGGCAACTCTTGGTAAAGGTGGACTAAGCTCTAATCACTTGTCTTAGTATCTCCCATAATGCAAAGCACATCTCCTTGCAGACATGTATACATGTTTTACAATGCACCTGGGCAAGATGCATTGTAAAAATTATTTTTATGTGTGTGTTTCTATTTCCATTTGTGCTATTTTTGTTTTTATTATTAACTTTGTTATTAATTTTTATTCATACTTCACTGTGCCTTTGTTAACTTTATATGTGTTACTATTCCAGCTCCTTATGCCTTACTTACCTCTGTTCTACTTTACTCTTAATGTAGCCTTATTCTACTTAACAAATCTCTCTCATTTAATCCTTCTTATCCTCTGTTCCTACTGCAAGTAAACAGACCTTAAGCTTTCAGTCAAAATTTTTTTGATTTTACGACTGCACCATTCTAATTGAATTTTATATAGACTGAGAATTTAGGGAAAGAACACAGGCAAGATTATAATTCAATTACATACATTCATGCAGCTAGTCATGGCAGTTCTGTATCTAAATGACACCCATGTTTGCTAATTTTTTTAGAGATAGCTCATTGGCAAATGATTAGGCAAGATTATTAATCAAACATAACATTTTATTTTAACTAGTAAGAGACTACAATTCACATACTCAAAGGGAGAAAATCTCTCTACAAAACTAATCTACAATAAACTTTCAGTGAGTTACAACTTAAACTAAATGCTTCAATCTTATGCACAATTATACAATCATTTCACCCATACATAACCATAACACAACATCTAACATTTCACTAACACTTTCCCGTAAGCACTTTCGTTACACATGCTAATTCCGATTATACTTATCTTAAACACTAACAAAACATGCTCACTTACAGTACGCTTTTACATTGTCAGTCTGGTCAATTGAACAAAGACTCAACATGGATAGCTTGATTGTGCATCTTCATCCTTGGCTATAATTGTCGCTTAGACGATGAGGTGATTCTTGCAATGGAAACTGTCCGGTATAGTTGGGGTAATTTCCTGTTGACACGGCCGTTGCGATTCCTCATCCGGTTACTGGGAAGGATTTTCCGAAATCTCCATTACGTCTGCGGGTAGTCGCATTCTCCTGGCACATCTGTGCATACATGCAGGAGCTTTCCCCGAGTACAGCCTTGCCTCCACACACCTGGAACTGGATCTTCTGAGATAGGAAAAAACTAAAAGCCAAAAGTTCTTCTGTCCCTTCTCAGTCATCTTAAATATATCTTTTCTAATCCTTTGTTCCAATGCTACAGTATCTGGGATTACCCGTCGGCATGATGACATCACTTCGTTTCCCCCCCCCTCCGTTTGAGTATCTCTATCTTGGGTGCTTACTTATTCTTTGCAAGACTCTGCAAATGTTTGTTTTTGCTGATTCATCATACTAATCTCAGTTAATTCTTTCTCTTTGAGTTTATATATAACTTTCAATGGGAATTAATTAATGCATTTTACAATAAAATAAAACATTTATTCAATTACCACAGAACTTCTGTTATAAAACTGTCTGAAAACCTTTGTAAAATCAAGCTTGATAAGTTAATTCATTTAACTTATCATGTGAGAATTTTACATCATCATGCCATGTAATGAGTCATGTTTGTAGCCGTTATAAATTGGAGAAATATGCTCCCACATCAGTGCAACTGTATCTGGGTGAAATGGCTGAGAGAAGAGAACTGATGGAGTTTGAAAGAGGCATTGTGAAAGGATGCCAAGTTGCAGACCTATGTGTACATCATTTGTTGACAAATTGGGCCATCCCAGGCCAACAATCAGTGATATCGTACTAAGATGGAAGCACAGGGAGTCATCTGCTACTGCTATGAGCAATGGACAACCCACCACACTCACCGAATGTGACAGTAAAGTACTATGAAGGATAATATGTTATAATGACCGTTTGTCGACCAACATGAATGCACAGTATTGGGCATCGACTGGAAGAACATGAATTTGCACAAAAACATTCAGAACTGAGGCTTAACAACAATGATTTACATGGTAGGACCACAATATGCAAGCCCCAAATTACCCAAACCAGCATGCATCGTTGTCTTCAGTGGTACAGAGAGCATGTACAGTGGGATGTGGAAGCATGGAAAGCTGTGTGGAGTGACAAATCACACTACACCCTCTGCCGAGCAGATGGATGTGTGTGAGTGTAGCAGATGCCCAGTGAATCTTACCAGAGTGTATAACCCCACTCCAACTATGAAATTTGGAGGTGGCAGTGTGGTGATATGGTTTTGTTTTCCCTTGTTTGACTTTGGGCCTCTGTTTGTGGTGGCACAAACACTAAACGCAGAGAAGTATCTGAACATTCTAGACAATGAAATGCTTCCTACTTGGTGGAATTTCTACAGAATTGACCATTGTCTCTTTCAGTATGCACTGGTCATAAGGCAGCTGCTTGGTTTGCAGACATGAACTACATCACTACACTTGACTGGCCTCCACAGAGCCCTGATCTCAACCCTATTGAACATCTGTGGGATGAACTGAAACATCAGGTAAGATTGAGAAATATCTGCCCCACAACAGTTCAGAACCTCATTACATGCGTACAATAGGAAGAATAGTCCAAAAGTCTTATTGATCGCTATCATATATGCTTGTGAGAAGTATGTCCTGTAGGATTGCTGCAGTCATTGCAGTGGAAGGAGGTCCTTCATCTTAAGTTGGTCGCCATGGTTGTTTGTTTCCCACACTATGGTGTCTGTTGACCTTTTTTCAAGCAGTGCATATGTTTTTAATCCTAAAGTTAATAAATTCACATAAATCCATCTTTGTTTTTTTGCACATGTTTCATTCAGTAACTGGCAGACATATTCATCATCAAATTGCTGAATGTTATACCCTAAGGGGAGGATGTACAGGATATTATGATAGTACTGCAAGTAAAAGATGCATCATTACTAGCTTCCTGTCAAATCAACAATTAAAATTACTAACTATTATAATAACGGAATTAACTCACGTAAATTATTCTTTATTCATAGAATTTTCACCCGAGTATCACAGGCATCATCAGTACAGGTACAAGACTAATTAAACAATAACTGTTATATTCACAAAGTGCCACCTAAGTAGCTAAGGTTAAATTTCCTAAATTTATTTAATTATTTTTTTATTTTTTTAATTATTTTAATTATTTAGTTATTTAATTATTAAATAATAATTATTTAATTATTCAATTATAATAATTTAATTTTTAATTTTTTTTATAATTAAATATATGCAGTATGTGTGTATGCAATTATATGTTAGGAAAGATTTGCTGCTTTATAAAGTACTATCTCCCACAAGGGGGAAAGACGTAGACCATCGGATCTGTTTAGGTTAGGGGAGTGAAGTAATGTTTCACATGTTTTTTTGTATAGCCGTTCCATTAGGAACTGACTTTTGTGAATGATTTTTGTCTTGTTCCACTTAACTCTATGTCTGGTGTTGATGGCATTAATCAGCACATATTATATTCTTCTTCTTCTCACATCATGTTACTAAGCTCATTTATTAATCTTTTGCCGTTATTAATTTTTAGTTTTTAATTTCTTGATATCTTGAATTTTCTGAAAACAGTTTGTCCTTTTTTTAGGCTCGCCTCTTAATGTTTCATGCATCAAGAAAAGTGCTATGTACAGGAATGTGTCTCCTAGGTATAAGACCATTAGAACAAATGTAAATATTTGTATTATGTGCTTTTAAATAAAGTTGTATCATGTAATGGTTAGATTCATGAATAAAAAAAATTCTTTTGTATTCTGTGTCTTATTTTTATTATTACTCTTACATTTGCACATATTAACAATACTTAATAAAATTAACAGAATATTAATCTTGAGTTAAGATTTTATTTCTCTTCACTTTGTTTACTTGAAATAAGTTTGAAAAATGAAATATTGAATATCCTATACCCATTTTTATCTCAAGTGAAATCAGAAAAATTCAGGTTTAGTACATGAAATTACATACTTGGTATATCCAGAGTGAAATGTTAATTTATTTAAATCAAGTGGTTTTTGTCGGCTCTTTGGTCCAATTCTCTTAGGATTAAATTTACAAAAAAAAAGAAGCACTTTACAGAAAGTTTATGGTGAAACCCAACACTTTATTTCAACAATGTCAAATGTGGAAGTTATTTTCAATCTGACTGATATATTGCCTTTCATATTCCATCTCTAAACTTAAAAGATAAGAGCAGACTGCAATGTGGTTGAGTATTAAATCTGTGTTATTGCACTGTATGGTTGAATGAATCAATTCCAAATCTTCCTTAAACTTACAGATATAAGTTACTGAAATAAAGAGCCAAAAGGCTTCACTTTGGCAAGGTAAAATTATTTAAATTAAGGGGATATTAAATCCCACATTATTTCAAAGCCGAATAAGAAACTTAAAGATATAAATCAAAGAGTTTCATGCTGAATATATAGCAAACTATAAAAGTTTCGGCGAATCCTAGCATAAGCTAAAACATGGTTCAATACTAGGGCAACTCGTAGCAAAGGATGGGTAACTCTGATCACGTAATACATTATGGGGGAAGGTCACTACCCAGACTGGTTTCAACCTTTATTGAAGTCTCATCAGTGAGTAAGTAGACCTAGATAATACTGAGCTTGTAGTGATTAGAACTTATATACTTTGCTCTACGAGTTGCCAAACAGGTGCACCAATACATTATTTAAAGAAAGAGCCAAAAGGCTTCACTTCGGTGAGTTAAAATGATTTAACTAGGAGATGTGTGTTTACATTATGGGAAATACTAAGGATAATAATCAGAACTTTACCCACCTTTGCTACGAGTTGCCCTAGTATTGAACCATGTTTTAGCTTATGCTAGGATTTGTCGAAACTTTTATAGTTTGCCATATATTTGGCATGAAACTCTTTGATTTCTATCTTTGAGTTTCTTATTCGGCTTTGAAATAATGTGGGATTTAATATCCCCTTAATTTAAATAATTACAGATCTAAGTTTAAGTAACTATTATGTGGAATGTAATGCATTTTGGTTTATTCTCCAAATAATGCTATACTTCTTCCTGGTTGCACAGAAGGCTAAAATGACATTTATGTGCTCTCTTTCTGTATTTCTAATATGTCCATTCAGATTTTTCCTGAGCAGTCTATCAAGTTTACATAACAGATTCCACATATAAAGCATATCTTGTAAACTTTTGGCTTTAATACCAAATGAGGTGGCTTTAGCTGATTGTAGAATGGTGTAAAGCCTTTATTCAGAGGAATGAAGGCAGCTTTTATGCTGCGTTGTTTCAAGACCTGAGTTGTTCATTCAGAACCTCTGTGATTACAATTTTTGACTATATAAACAGCATAAAAATTCATATATTCATATGAATATGTGAACAGAAAGCTTTGGAAATGGGCTTGTCAATCTTACCATAACTTACTCACATTTACATGAATCCTTAAAACAACCAACTATAAAGTTATATAGTTAATATAAGCTTACCGGAGCCTTCATAACTCAGTTAATAAAGATGACTGACTCCCTTTGGTAAGAGAGACATGGGCCAAAGCCTGTCTAGGATGAGAAGAACCATTACATCGATTTTTCTGCTGAAGGTAAGTTAGCTGATCCCATATGGTGGTGACAATAGGATTTTTCATTCTGGAAACATTAATGTTTTATCCTGCAAGACAAACTACAAGAGAATATGTGCAGTTGACAGACATTGCAGATGCAATAGAACAACTCCTATCATAGCATTAATTAGGTTTCTATAAAGCCAAGTTACTTGGCATGCTATAACACAAAGGTTTAACACATAAGGGATGATTAAGATATAAGGAATCATTTGTTTCTTGCACTGTTTGTATTGCAAAGGTATTTGAACTTTGGCACATCCTCTATAGTATCTCTACAACCTTTATGTCTATATGGATTACATATAGACATAAATATGGATTACAAAAAATGTAATCCATATTATTTGTATCCATTATAGGATATAATTAATAAATTTAATTTTAAAAGCAGATTTTAACCCCAACTCTTTATCCAGTTGATATTATTATCTGCTGCTAGTTTTGAGCATTCTTTAACTAAATTAAATAATTGGTGTGACAAAGTGGGTATGAAAATCAGCAGTTAAAAACAATATTCTAAAAAGACTGGTAAACAGAAAATATCACCTGCAGTCTCATCAGCAAACTTATAGAACAGATCACATAGATTAATTATAATACATAATGTTAATGCATATAATTAATCTTTAGTGAATATAGTAAATTAAGTATACCAGCATTACTTATATAGATAATAAGTAATGCTGGTATAGTGGGGAGCCAGGTGAATGGAAAAAGAGAAAGAGAGCTCAGTCAAAACATCAGGCTGGCAATATACAAAACAGTGTCCATACCAGTTTAACATAATAAATCTGAGAGATTAGTACAAATACAATGATTGATCAAAGATATGAGAATTGTGAGAAAAACAAACAAAACTGTATTAAAAATGAAGGTGTTAGTTTGAAGAATTTAACATATTTAATATTCAAGAATGTAATTTAAGATGGTATTCAAACAGGTGTAATTTAGTATTATTCAAAAATGTGTAAGCAGAGCTAATTGAAGGTGACATAGTCACTTAAACAGAATGGGAAAAAAGAAATTAGCTAAACAAGGCATATCACTTGCAAAACATACTTATCTTCATGCATGATACTTGAGACACTTGCCTGAAGTAGCAGTATGCAGTCATGCTTATAAAAATTGAGAAAAATCAAGAAAATATGCAGAGGTAAACCAGGATATAGATGGATTAAAGCAATTCTGGAAGATAAAAAGTGTGACATGATTAAAAATCAGAGATCTGGCATATGTTAAATAGACCCATTTGGAAGAAAATTGTTCAGAGGAAACTAGTAATGAAATATTATGTTGGGCTTGCATATACATTCCAGCACATTTTAGAACAGTACCAGACTATTTATAAGCTTTGTTGCCCACTGCAACCTCAGACAGTATATGTATAAAAGTGTCATAAGATCAGAACCTTTACAAGTGATACCTTGAGGTATTTGAATCTTATGAAAGACAACGAAGAGCTTTACTTTATATGTACTTTTTTTTTCCCCAATGAACTCAAAGGTAGTGGAAAGTTTGTTTTTTTCCTAGAAAAGCAGTTTTTCTTATACTTGACAAGAATTATATTATTGTTTTCGATCCTTTACACAAGCATAGGGATACAAAGTTTTGCATGCGACTTGGTATATTTTCCTGCATCTAGCACCCACTGATGAGATCTCAGTAAAGGTAGAAACTGGTCTGGATAAGGACTCTTACCATAATTATGGAATACCAAGGCAATTGATATGAAGTCAGCAACCTACGTGTGAAGATAGATCAATCGTGGTGATACATTTCGCGTGCAAAGTTTGACATTGCTTCATTACAATCGACAAGAAAATTTCTTGACATCATCATCAATGTCATCAAGGACAGGTGTAGAGAATGATTACAGTGCCTTGTACCTTCTTTACTTACTGCTGTTTAAAAAATGAATACATGTATTCATGGTTCAACATGCATAATGCACATACTCTCCTTTAGGGCATGCTATGCATTATGCATGTATACTATGAAAAAAGTTGCTATTAACACTTATAGAATACAGTTTGTTCAAAACATCCTAGGAGGTCCAAAAAAAAAAAAAACTGATCTGAAAAGATCACTCTCTCATCCCTGTAAACCTGCATTTACAATATTGATATGGATATTTGCATTGGTTCTGGAAGATTGCACCATGTTTGAACACCAATGCCACATGACAGCAGGCAAAAAATCTACACAATACCAAACCTGGGCTCTCTGCAGCAGAAGACAAAATCTTGCCACATGCTGAATCTCAGTGGCTGGCAAGAACCTGCCACCATCTAGCAGACAGGAGCCTGCCACTGTGCAGACCTAGGCTCAAGCTGGTGGGCAATAGAAACTTTCTATATTCTTACTGTAAATGTCTGGGTGACCTACTACAAAGGTACACAGGGTGGCTCTCAAAAGCTTTATGAGCAATTTAAAAGAGCAGTTTGAACTTCATCCATTGATCCAAGTATATTAAACCTCATTGTGCAATTCAGAAAGATCACTGTAACCTGAATCACTCATGGATACTCAGAATAAAGTGGAACCAGGTATCTTGCTTCTATTTATTCTTAGATCTTGCACAGAAAATAAAGAGAATTGAACTCTGATATTAAATCCGAGTTTGAACAAACTTATTGCCTCAATAAAAGTCATCCAGAGGGCAATTTTCCTAACAGTAGAGCTATTTCCTACTAGCGATGCCGAACCTATGACACGTATGTCAATGGTGACATGCCAGCGTTCACCAACACCCAACAACAATAAATTTCAATAAATGATCAGTTTGGTAGAAGATTTAATCAATTTGGAAGCTTAGAACAGACAGTTAAAATAATTAAGTATCCGGATATAGTAGTATACACTGCTATGGAATTAAATGATTTCCAATGGTTACAAATTGAAGGATTAGAGCCGTAGTTAGCAAAGTTCCAGGCCAGTATTTGTCAACCTGAGGTCCTAACTTGAGGATCTGGAAAGAAATCACCTACAGAATGAAGAGTGCCACTACAAACAAGGACTTTTGAATGCTTGGAACTGAATACCAGATGAATATCACTCTTAAAATCTAGCAATGGCTTTACACTGTTATATTTTTACTTCTATATGATTTATATTACCTTTGATATTATTAGTCATAGAATCTCCTCTTGTATATACTTCTTTATGTGTGCCTAACTTGGACTCTACCTAGGGATTCCTTTTCGGACACTGGAAAATTTATATTTTTTTTGCTGCGCCAGCCAGTATCCTATAACATGAGTTTAATCAGGTTCAGGGAATATTCCTAGATTGATTGGCATTCACTCTAACACACTCTAAATAGATATCGGTACTAATTGCAATCGTGTCCAATAATCTATTACTTAAACACATTCATCAAAATCTCTTCCACTATGGTTCTAATTTTTATAAGTGGTAATTTGAGATCTCGAATTCAGGCATGAGTCAGGTATATGCAACAAAACATGTTTATTGGAACTAATGACAATTACAACTAAAATTGGATTAAAATACCAAGACTTTTAAATCTCTTACTAGGTTAATATCTCATGCTAAGCTAGTTAAACAATGCTAAATTAATCAAAATGCACTCTGATCACAATGCTAATCATACAAAACAATAGAACTAAATGATGATATTACTCTAAATCAATTCTCTTATGCATGCTGCTCTTAAAGACATTTTATACAATTTGTTACTATCTGGTAAAGGTCATCCACTAGGTATAAATACACATAATTTCAGTCACATGCAATTATATAGATTCATTCCTGACATTTCTTTGTTCAACAGAATTATGCGGTCTCAAATTACGAATTCTTATCAGAGTCCTCTATGGATTGTCCACATAACTTAATCAGCTAACGCGTATGTTGTTCCCGTATAGGGAGTAGGCAGAGCCGTTTACCCTATCTAACTTTTGGAGACTGAGTGCGCAGTTCAATCTCCACTGGTAGCCAATCAGAGAGATAGCTGGCCCAAGGCTATCACTGATTCATGGGTACGCAGTGAAGAAGGCGGCAAGCTAGTGCCGCCATCTCGTGGTCTTTAACCCTAACACAATATTTTAAATGTCTGAAAATAATGTGGGTTCTACGGTCGATTTTCTTGAGTTTACGAAACGAAAAACCCACATAACTTAATCTAACATTAATTCTATCTCTTTCAAAACACATAGTAAAGGTCTTTACATTACCCAGTTCTTTCCGAAGGTCTGTTAACTGCCACGTGTTGTTTGGGTCATCCTTCGATCAGTTGTCTCGGCGCCTGGCATATGGCTACGTCGTCCCTTCTACATTTTTCCGGACTCGAACTTATTACTGCCTCGACTGAGAGTTATCTCTGCTCCTTTTTTGAATGGGACATCCAGCGACTGGCACATTTTTTCCGTAGGCCAATGATTCGTGAGCGGCTCGTCGTGGGATCTTGTTCAGCATACTCAGAAAGACTGCCCGCTGTCGGACATCATAGGACCCTGGTTCGTCCTTTCTCTGTCCACTGGTCAGGAATCCTTGAGGTGAAGTCAGGAACAAAAAAAAGCCCTGCAATACGGCGCATATTGCCTTATATTCTCTCTCTTTTTCGCACCACCCTTAATTTTTATGCCCTCAAGATGATCCTCAATTTCCTTACTGCGGAAGATGATGCGCTTGCGCCATCTTCCGCGTATGCAGTACCCTGCGGTGTTACGGCCGACACGTGCGTTTCAGACGCGACCTTTGCACTGCTGCTCTTTACTGTCTGGCGATTTACAACATTCCAGACAGCTTAATAGGACAAAATTTAACTACTATTTCCTTTTTACAAAATTCATAATATCTGATAATTCTCCAGTTTAGTTTTTGACTACAAAAACTAAACTGGAGAATTATCAGATATTATTTCAATGTGTTCCATTTTTTTTTTCAGTTCAATTCAAAATTACTATTAAAAGTAGGGTAATTTGCACTATTTTAAGCTTAGTTATCTGTGGCACACCAGCAGAGTCAAGTTAGGCATTTTTGACACGCTGAGCCTAAAAGGTTCCCCCCATCGCTGGCACTCTAGAAGACTTCTACAAAGCAGAGCTGAGGTTTGCATGATGGATGCACATGCCTGTGGCTTGTGCAGTGCTGGTGTTCAGCACAATGTTTTTTGACAGAAAACTAATGTAGAGACCCACTATCCTGGGGCAACGTATGTATAAAGTTATCTTTTTTTCTTTTTTTTAGACTCATAGTTTACCGAGCTTTTGCACCATCGAGGATTTTTGAATGAACTGTACTTCAATAAAAATTGAAAATGATGTAGCTCCTCAACACTTAGCCTTGATCATTTCTTTATGTAATCATATCGCCTATCCCATAATTTTAGCCACATTCAAATACTCCCCTTGCATCCAATGATATGTTATTTGTTGTCTGCCTATATTATTATTATTATTATTATTATTATTATTATTATTATTATTATTATTATTATTATTATTACATGACACCTCCAAGGACTCATTATGGGAGGGTACACCACTCCATTATAACTACTGTTTGCCTCACTCAGCTCTCCAACTATACACGAAACTACCACTATCAACACAACGCCATCTACCGCCCACCACCAGTATATATTGTTTGTAAATTGTATGTTCTCATGGACGATTTGCCTGTATACGGGATGAAAAGTCTGAGTTTCGGGTGGAGGGATCCTATTAAATTATGCATACACACGTATATCCACTCATGCATTCATTACTTTTTTGAGCATTCACTCTTCTGTGTCTTCTTGTCCACTAGACAGTCTAGACTCCTCCAAGCATCCTTGTCCATCTTGTATTTCTGTTCTCACATTCTCCTCTCTCACACTATTCACTTCCCTCCTATTCGTACTGTCCCTTCCAGCAACAGCCTCTTCAAATGACTAATACCAAATCCATTTAAATGTGGACCATCACTCTTGTACAATTCCTTTTGTCCCTCAAACTTGTCCCACACATTCACAAAGTGCACTCATTCCCTTAATATAGCTCTGCCAATTTATTATTCATTATCTTTGTTCTGTTACGCCTTCACTGAGATTGGACCCACTCGAGAGAACTGGCTCACATAAGCCTAACATTAGCGTTGAGTAATTGGATAAAAATTTAGTTCATTCAAAATCTTGTAACAAATTTGAGACGTTATTTTAACGGAACTACTTTTAATATCAGTATTCAGACAGAAAATATCAATAACTGTTTCACACACAGAAAATAGGATTATTAGTTCTTACATTTCTCTGATTGTTATTATACTTTTTCAGTGCACTAAAGAACAGTTAACGCCATATTCAGAGGAAGACACGTCATTTACTTATAACGCAAGCCTTGCTCGTAACTGCATATTCAAGAGAAAGCACTATTTGAATGACAGTGAACGTTTTTCAGTGCTTATTACACTGTGATTAAGTAATGACGTATGCATTAATTATATCAGTGAAAATTTATAGTGATCATTTCTGAGAATATGATACATTTATATGACATATTTCATCATTCTCAGAAATTCTGAAATTAAAAAAATAAATTATAAAAATGAAAATAGGAGTGGAGGGTATTAAAATTATATGTTGACAGTAAGTGGTGATGTTGGCATACGATTTTTTATTACTATAAATGATGTATACTAATACATCATTTATAATAGTATATATGAATATATTATTTACAATAATAAAATATATCTAATAAAAATCAATATATTATCGACAATTTAAGATAATCGATGCTTCGCAGATCTCCAGGTAAAGGCGATCAAATTCGAATGGACGGCTATGTAATAGCATCGTTTGGTAATTTTAATAAGCAGTATAATTTAAAATATTTATAAATTCCGAACTAAACGAATGAAGAAGGTAAAATCAACAGTCTCTCCATTCTTTATTCTTTTAATAATATTACAGATAATATACAATACTCTTAAATTATTTATTATTATTATTATTATTATTATTATTATTATTATTATTATTATTATTATTATTATTATTATTATCAGACAAACCACTGCTGAAGGTTTAATTTCTTCCCGGAGGCCTAATAGTTCACTATATTGTGTATTAAATGTTCCAAAATGTTCTATTAAAACCGGCCTTGCTTTCCACAGCCTTGCAGTAAATTCCCGTACAATGTGAGAAATATTTTATTATAATACGTAATTAATTTTAACGATCACCAGTTTAAATGATTGCCTTTGTCAACAGAGGCGTGAGAAGAATTTGGCACAATGCCAAGGTTGTTGCAAGTTCGACGGATAGGATGTAAAAGTTTGTTGATCTCGTGAGCATGTTTACTTGGCTCTTCACGTTTTGGCGTAGTTTCTTCGGAAACCTACGCATCATCCATTCTCTCTCTCTCTCTCTCTCTCTCTCTCTCTCTCTCACGCGCGCGCGCAACACACACACACACACACACACACACACACAGTGACTCACCATTTTAGCGGGGTTTCATGGCAGTTTCATTCACATTTGCAGAAGTGATGACGTGTTGCTTCTGGCTACATAAAGATTCACTCTTGGCACGTGAGACTCATGAAGACTAACTAAATCCTTCAAATGATATCATATTTTTGGATGGGGATAGAGTCCAGTAAGAATATTATTTATATATTATTATTATTATTATTATTCGAGGAAATTAGAGACGAAAAACTATAGCTTCGGCGGGGAGGGGGGAGAGAGAGGCTTTCTCACTTAATTATTACATAACACTTCCAGGGAGTCCGAAGACTCATCGAGAATTAGCCGGTCTCCACACTTCTGTGTGGAGATCGGCTAACTCATTCTAGCTGAAGCGTATTTATAATTATAAATCTTTCCATGCAAAGGGCATTGTCATTACATTATAACAATATAATGTTAATTATAATTTTTATATTGTACTTAAGAAGAAAGGGCGAGAAAATTCGGAATTGACAATGTCGGTATGTATCCCTTTTTTTTTTTTTTTTTTTTTCAATTGGAAGGAAACAAGTGTTAGTCAGGGACTTTAAATTTATTCGTGGTATCGCGTGCTTTGTAATTTTGCATTAGAATCCTGATAATAGAAGAGTTTGGGACCGGAAAAAATAATTTTCGATATACAAAAGATTATAAATAAATTCTTAACATTTTTTGGACATTTCAGAGTATATTTTAATGGTTAAAATATCTTAAATGCTTTTTTCCGTAAAAATATGAAAAGTAATGTTCTGCCTTACACAAACATAGTAAAATTCATCACTCACTGGAAATATGTATTACGTTAGCCAGAGGAGTCGATACTGCAAATTAGTTGAAAAATATTATACTAATTTTTATAAGGGAATTTTTTTTTCTGAGAGTACTCTCAGAGAGAAATAATTCTTGGGGGAGGGAGGAGATTGTTATCTTCTGTTCTGTTTATTTTTAAATTAACCACAGCTTCCATCGATGTAGATGAGACATTTATTAACAGAATACCGCTTGTGCCCCGAAGAAATTACCAAACAATATATACAAAACACCAGTTTGGCGTCATACAAACATGCGAATAAGATCTAAGTTCCAACACAATGTTTTTGGTGAACGTACATGTTTTTGAACATCTCTGGTTAATGAAGCCATGCATCCAAAATGGACCACCATATCAAGCCTAAATGTAAGTCATCTTTGATTTAACAATCCATCACTTCTTTTTACGAAAACAATCTCAAGGAAAGACGTTCTATTTCCAGTCGTTGTAGAATGGCATGATGATTCTTTCGTTGCTGACTTCAATGAGATTTGTCCAAGCATGCGCTGGAAAGACCTGTTTTTTTTTTTTTTTTTTAGAAGCTCCCCGAGTACTTTTATTGAGCCTGCTGAGATCTGTTTTTCCTCTATCTCATATCAAGGCTTTATGGCATATTTAAGAAAATTCGTGTCTACAGTAGGATTCGATCATGTTGGCAGATGGTCAGTGACTCCATTTTCAAGCCTAAAGATAGTAGGTTTGAATTCAACTATGGACGTGGATTCTTGATCAAAGCAACTGTTGATCATGCAATAATGTCAGAAAGACTGATGATATGATGAGCTGGATATTTTCGGAAGGAAGATTAATTGAATAGAGATCGTCTATGGTACGTGTGTTTCATGGGAAACCATAGTCCGTCATGCAAAGCAGACAAACTTGCCATAGAACACACAATGGACAGACATAATGTATTTGCTTCGGTTTAATTCTAAACAACTCAGTGAGTTTCCAGTCAAGATGACATGTTGGCAAACGTATGTTGGGAACTGCAATTGCATGATGGTCAGACGCTATTCTTCAGAAACAGAAACCGGCGAGTATATTTTTCAGTCATCTTCTGTGCTATAAGATTTAGGAACATTAATAACATGTACCAACTATTAGCTTAACGTCCACTATATTTATATTGTTTATTCATTAATGAAAAAGCACAGTTCTTAAGAATTTCAAGATGTCGCAGTAATTTTCGACTTAATGTGAACATCATTCAAAAAAAAAAAAAAAAAATTCTTTGCAGAGTTCTATGACCCCACTATCAGGGTACAATCACATCTCCAACAAAGCCCGTCAGAAATCCTTTAATTATAAGTATATCTCTGCAGCAGCCAGTTGGCAGACGACTAAAAGCTTCAGTCTTTTTTTTTTTTTTCGACGAAATCAAGCATCTTTCAGATATGTTTTTCATACAGCGCCAACAAAAATAAATAAAATGCAGTAAATCGTCTGCTGAAATTCTTTCGATAAAACTGCTGCATTTGTTACAAAGTGATTTTTAATATTTTCGCGTTGATAGTTTTAGAAATAATAAAAACGAAAGACGAATGCATTCTCATATCCTGTGGAGACGGCAGATGAGATTCTGTATTTAAATATTAGTTACGTTATATATAGAAGCAGTGTCATTCGGGATTTCAATCTTGTATTATTTTGTTCATATTCGAAATATACTTGCTTCATGATACATTTGTATGAGGTGTAGCCAATAATAAATTAATTGGTACCACTGAAAATATCACATTAAAAGCAGCTCATTATGCTACTTGTCGCATACACAAGATGTTGATTGGCTTCTTATATATTAAATATCGCTTCTTATATGTTATATATAAAAATAAAAAAGTCACATATTCAGTTTTAGAAATTATTTATAAATGAATAATAAAATTAGCAAATCTGTAAACACCAATTTTTTTTTATTCGTGTCTAGAACCGATCCATTGTCAAACATCACATATATAGTAACTATTTCGGAAGTTAATTCAAGAAGTTTGGAGTTTGTAAGGATCTCGATGAGTAGCTGCTCATGTTCTTACGTGATTACTGGAAAGCAGAGGAATGGTAGTGACAAGTTTGATATATCCAGAAGAAAAAAAAAGCATGATGTAGAAACAGAATACATTAAAGATACATAAAAGATACTTGGTATCTTTTATGTATTCACTTCTGAGCTACTTGTATATAGAGGCTAATGACTTCACATCAATTGCCTTAGTATGTATCCCATAATGCAAAGTACATCCCCTTTCGGAAGTGTAAAATGCTAGCATTATGAGAAGGAGTCACTACCCAGACCAGTTTCGACCCTTATTCAGGTCTCATCAGTGACAGCCAGAAAAGGTGCTAGATCTTATTAATAAAAATCTCTGAATGAGAGAAAGATGTTGAAAGTTGTTGTTTTTTTATCTTGGTTCTATTATATATTAAAGATGCCAAGAAATTATATACTTCGTTTTAATCCTTTGCCCAAGGAAGCAACAATGTTTTGCTTTCAACTTTTAACATCTTTCTCTCATCCAGAGATTTTTATTAATAAGGTCGAGCACCTTTTAGCTACTTGTATATGAGATATATATAACTTCTGCATTATTTCAACCTTGGTATCTCTCTCCCGAGTCTGGCTCCCACTGATGAGACCTCAATATGGGTCGAAACCAGTCTACATACTAAGGCAAGTGATGTGAAGTCTCTATATACAAGTAGCTCAGACGTGAATATATTTCACGCGCAAAACATTGTTTTGCTTACACTTGGATAATGGATTAAACCAAGTATATAATTTCTTGGTATCTTTAACATATAATAGAACCAAGGTAAAAAAAAAACTTTCAACGTAGAAACAGAATGCCTATTTGAAAGTGACTGGAGGAAGTCCGAGAGAAGGGGGAGAAGATCTTCTATTAAGATTTCTTATAGAGGTTTAGGCGTACCACCCCAAATATAAGAACAACGTTCTAAAGAGGGCAGTTTTGGAATTTACAACGTAATGTTGTTATTACTTGAATTATGGCCAAATCAACCAAGACTATGATGTCAATCTATTATGCCTCTAAATTGCGTGTGTTCTCCTGACAGGTTTTCCTGTTTTGCGGGATGAAAAACCCGAGTTTCCGATGTTGTTCTTACGAATTGTGCTTTGAATTTGTTGATAATTTCCTTGTGCTTGTTTCAGACTGGGTGAGAAGCTGGATTTTTCGACTTGAACCAATGGCTACTATGGAAAATAACTTAATATCATGGATGTCATTCCTCGTAACAACGTTGTAGTGCCATGAGGTAGAAGGCCGAGATTAGTTGAGAAGAGATTGGTCTGTGAAAACGACTTGGATAAGTTTATGGTCGGAGTTTCCAAGAGGAGAGTAATCATCTAGAGTATTTAGAGGGGGAGGTGGGTAAGGCCAAAACTCCGGGATGTTGGGAGAATGACGAAGATTATCTATTATTCTGGTTGGCTGGTGAGCAATTTGCGTTATTGATAGCAAATAATTCGAATATCTTCTCTCGATATATAAAGTTAGATCAGGGGAACCGGTTTGATTATGAACATTAAATTTTCCAAGGAAGATAATCTCGCAATTTGGGTAATTAGACTGTATGAAATCATCTTTTCAGAGATAAATAATCAAAGAGGTCAGCATGGTTATTTGCATTAGGTAATGGCAGAAGAAGGCTGTATTAAGCGATGCAAGGAAATCTTGAGTCTGAGAAGATCGTATAGCGGAAATTCCAAGTTTAATACCCTTTGGCAAGGTCTGTCTGCTGTGACGCAACCGCACGTTCCGCGCTCTTTACGGAAGACATCATGCATGATGTAAATATATCACTGTTGACAATGAATATGCATATATTGTCTACGTACGGGTAATTGAAATAACTTATTATATAAAGGGGAAAATGTGTTTTAATTCTACTTATGGGCTGCATAACGTTATTTGTAACACTTCCCAGTAACTCTGCGTCATGATGAAGACACTTGGCTGAACTTGTTATGTAGACGTTTCCTGTGATAAACGTTGACTCCTAAAAAAGAACGTAATCTTTTTCGCGAGCACGCGTCCAGACAGTTCTCGTTAAGTCATGAAATACTACAAAGTTCTGGAAAATATATATTTCGAAAATAACTTATATTTAGCAAAATGCTCCTTCTTAGAACTGTAGTAGTGCTGAGGCAGAATGGAAAACATGCAGGCAAACCAGCCAGTAAATGAATACATCCAATTCATCGACAAAATTCTATTGTTTGGCAATAGATGACGATGTGAGTAGATGGTGGATCGTGGTACTATGTATATAGTGGATTAAGTAGAATAGATGGTGGGTGTGTGCTTTATGGAATCCCTCCCGTGATGAGTCCTTGGACTGCGTAGTGATGCCACGTAATAATAATAATAATTCTCAGTAGACTCTGATAAGTTAAACGTGAGCATCAAAAAAGGCTAAAATTTTACTTTTCACACATTCGTCGGCACTTAAAAGACGACTACAATAATTATAAACTCTTCTAAAGCGGTTGCTTTAACTACCATATAGCGAAACCTCACACAGTAGAGGATCCGATATTTTAGTTGGTCCAACGAAGGCTCCGAGAGACCCAAGTCTTAAAACGCCTACCTAATGCTAGATGCTTGGGGGGGGGGAGAGAAACTCGTAATTATGCCACTGAAATAAGCATTTAAAGAATTCGAAATTTACGAGATAATAAAAAAATGGAAACTGAATCTGATCTGATTTTCCCTTTTTAGTCGTTTCCGACCGTAGCTGACTTTGTATGCATTGTCCACAAAGTATTCCTGGTGAGATTTTTACAGGGTAATACACCACTGCTTACCCCACCCCAAATTTTTATCCGGGCTCAGGTGGAACGTATTCATGATTATAATCCATGTTTGTTCACGGGGCAGGTTTGCCTGTTCTGGGGGGACGAAAAACCCAAGTTTCCGGGTGAAAAAACCTCTTACCTCCGTATGAGACCGGCTAACTCACCTTTAGTCGAAAGAGACCAGATAAAGGTTCCTCACGTCACTGACGGGAATCGAACCCAGGTCTTTCCGACCAAAGCGCTTCGTCCATGATGACTGAATTACGGAGGCTCGTAAACTGAATTGTTTACGATTATTTCGTCATGTTGTAAACTGTATGGTGTTATTTTTATTTAAAAAGATATTTTTAATTCTATACTTCACCATACATCTAAAGCCTATGACAATATTATTTGTCATGTGACTTAAATTCGCTAGCGGAGGTATGATGAAAAGTCCTGATAAGCAAAACGCGTTTGTGTTTGGAGACATATTAATGGTTTTATGCTGTTTAACTTTTATGTTAATTGCAGGTGTAGACTTCTGTGGCTAATTGGTTCAAAAGACATATTTCGGTGATCAAACCACATTTTTTTATTCAGTTATACAATATACTGAAATAATAGTTCCCGACAAGTTCCGTAAATCGTAGGATTTACATCTTCAGGGGGTAAATAGTATAACTTAAAGTTTAAACAAGAGAAATTAATAAATACAAATCATAACCGTCTGGCTATTCATAAACTCAAATAACAGAATGCAGATATAAAACGTTATTGACGTTGAACAATACTGGACGATGTCACGTGTTCTTGTTCTCGTTCATACAGTCCGAGCTCAGATTGAGGTAGATTTTTTATTAGAGCTGACCACACTTGATGGAGAATTAAGCATTGGGTTGGGTTTTTTCAGCATATTAGCAGCTTCTTTAAATTTTCTTATAGCAGTTGTTTTCTATGTATGACATCGTCGTTTTTTGCCAGAGTACATCGTGTCCAGTGGAAGTGGGATGGAAAGCAATACCCGTTTTTTGTTCTCTTTTGTATTGTACATCTTTTTGATGTTCAGCAGGAGTATTTCTCCAAATCTTCCTGTCTGTCCTACGTAGCAAATCCAGCAAACAAGAAAGATGTAATGAAGAACTAAAATACTTAACACAAATCCTCCAACAGAATGGGAATGAAACAAAAACCATCAAGAGAATCCTTAAAATGCCTCCAACGTGTTAGTTGGAGGCATTTTAAGGATTCTCTTAAAATGCCTCCAAATCACAATAAAACAGGATTACAAAAACGCAATCTCGCTTCCTTATATCAAAAATGTTACAGATAAGCTAGCCAAATTAATGAACAAACACAATGTAAAAGTAGCCTTCCTTCCTATGGAAAAAATCTCAAGATTCCTACATCCACCAAAACCACTTCGTCATCCTCTTAAAAAACCAGGAGTCTACAAAACCATTGCTCTTGCGGGATTTGCTACGTCGGACAGACAGGAAGATCTCGAGTAATACGCATGGCTGAACACTAAAAAGACGTACAATACAAAAGAGAACAAAATTTTTTTTTTTAAATGATGAACTTTATTATTTAAAAATATTATAAACGTGCAAGTATCTGTTATTCACAATTGTGTTCATGTAATGTATTATAAATATTATATATATGTGTATATATAATTATTATTGTATCTATGTATGTAATTTATCTGAGACATAATAAAATGTTAAAAATTATTATTATTATTATTATTATTATTATTATTATTATTATTATTATTATTATTATTATTATTATTATTATTATAGATTTATGAAATTCATTTGTAGATACATAAATATAAATTATATATGTGCAATGTATAATTTATTTACAATAAATAAATAACGAAAATTTATATTATAAATGAAAACGAATACATTTATCCATTTGTTTTCAAAGAAACAAATATCTTTTAACAAGTAACAGCGGTTAATTTTATCTCTTTACACACCACAATAAACGGTAAAAGTTGCTGAAATGTTCTACTTCGTTAAGCAGGTAAATTTCGTGTCAATATACAGTTGAGTGACGATCTAAAGAAGGTAGTCGACATTCGCTTATAAATTGTTAACATTTGAACTATTTCTGCTTCTGCTAAACAGAAGGAATCCCAAGGTGAGTGATTCACTTTTGATTCTGTTTATTAACCAAATGTAGTCGCCTATGAAATTATTCTAACGTATTATTATCTCGATGATCTTATGGTTGAATTGTATCATTATAGCACGAAGTTCTTAACACTACGCTATTATTTTAAAACTAGTAATATAGGTTTGAATTAGCTGTAATGTACTCCCAGTAGAGGGCGTCAAGAAGAAAAACTGACAGACGATTTTGATACATGGTTAACCTTAATGTGAAATGCATGATATATCCACAGTATAACAGCAATTTATATATACCAGCTAGTTGCCATATTGCTGTTATATTCTGAATAATACAGTGGAAATGTATAATTCATAAATGATTACTGGTTTGTTTATTGAATTTTAGAGTAATGAATAAAAACGATTACACTGATTAAATTGTATGACCAGTTACATTTTATTACTTCTTAAAATTCTACAAGTTTTATTTCAAAAATATATGGCATTTTAAAAATAATTTTATAAAAATTATACTTTTTTATATCTATACTTTTTTAAGCAAATATCATGCTATCATCAAATATCTACTGTTTTTATTAAGAGAATATTGGATCGAAGAAGTGGATTATTATTATCATTATTATTATTATTATTATTATTATTTTATTTATTTATTTGCTTTTTGAACGGCTCGCTCAGTAGCTATTTCCATCTTACATTTCAAATAGTTAAGCATTCCGGAGTAATTTATATGGCACATGAGCCTCAAAGTACGACCACATAAGTTTAAAATCCGATAGGAGTCCAAGTCTTCTTGTGGCTAATTACTGCATATCCCCATCAAACCTTAGTTAATCTGACAAAAAGAGGATGAATTCTTTTTAGAGAGAGGTGTTTGGTATGGAGGATGCCGGAGAACACTTTTTAACAGCTCATAGCACTCGTGTGCGGTCGGGTTGCCTTTGATATATGACTTAGGCTTAGTTGTTGTAGTATACATGAATTCATGACTGATTTTGACAGTTGCGTATGTCCAACGTTGTGTGTGCAGTTTTGTAACTAATACTTTATATGACTGGAGCAAAATTTCAGCAAATTTTGAATAATATCATACCATTTAAATTAAATACTTGATGAATTTATTTTATAGATTTCATCCAATTTGTTTATAAGATTTTAGCGAAATCGTTAACAAAAATTAAGTACCTTCACTGAAGAAATTCTGTATTGTAAAGCTTTCACAAAAATAATTATTTTGTTATTTTTGTAAATCATGTTTTTGCCGAAACTTATCTGTTCTTGGATTTTGCCCCTAATAGATTAGATAACAGGAAAACAGTCTGAGTTTTTAGCTTAATCCTCAACAGTAAGTATTGCAAAATAGTTAAGCATTCCGAAGTAATTTATATGGCACATGAGCCTCAAAGCACGACCACATAAGTTTAAAATCCGATAGGAGTCCAAGTCTTCTTGTGGCAAATTATTAACGTCCAATGCCAGTTCTGAGCAATATCGAACCTTTATCTGTCATTACTATTCTTATAACCTGAAAATCCTAGTGATAAACAATAATCTAAATGAAGCTACTAAATATTTTCGATAAGGTCGCAAAATTGAAAGTAAATAATATCACATGAGTTGGGAGTGGCTGAATTGTTTAGAAAATACACCCATGAAAAAAATAAAATAATAATCATAAACTGATGTGTTAAGGGAGAATGGGGTCTCACATGGGTCAATTAAATTCATCTCCCACCTACAGACAATCACAAACATCCAAGCCCACTGCGGTATTCTAACTCGAGTATTTCCAACCATCACTCTTATCTAGCACACCGTGGTAATGCACACACCCTCAGCAATGGTATTAGATGGAGACGTGGCCACATACTGACTTCCTTCCAACTTAAGGCTTAAAAAAGTACTACCTACTCTCTTTGGAGAATGAAAAGGCTTCACACGGTATAGTACTGAAATACATATTGTAGCGTGCACAGTATCATACGAATACGTGCTTGTCATAATCACCTACGTATAAGAAATGAATAAATACAACAATATTAACTGACAGCTACAAGTAATTTAACTATGGAGTGATTAAGATCTCCCTGTGACCAAAATACCACCTGAAGCACACGAAGCACGAATAAAAGCTAAAAAGTTGGGCATTGTAACTCTACCACGCGCAATTTTTCAACTAGAAATCAGAAATCAACACACGTAAAACTAACTGCTAGCATGTAGATTTGGGATGCTACATATATAGCTCCTAAGTAAAGATATTTTTCTTGCAGGCAGGAGTTTATAATTTTAATCGATGCCAGAAAAAAAAAAAAAAAGAGTAACAGCGTAATGTTTTCTTTCTTTCTTTTAAGTAATTTTATTTTTAAAGATAATTAAAACCACCAGCCTACTTACTGGACTTTTTGAAGTTTATTCTACGAACTTTTATAGTATACTTCCGTAGCTCATTCGGTAGCAATGACGCCCTTTGGTGGGAAAGGTCTAAGTTTGAATCTTGATTAAAACACCAAAAGGTTTCATATAATGAGTTTGTCTATTGAGCAGAAGTTCGTGAAAGTGTCAATGTTTCCCTTCCCGAAAACTCGCGTCGTTCATCTGAAAATTATATATATATATACATTATCTCTATGGATCACATTATGAAAGAAAGTGGTATTAAACATGATATGAAAATTGGAGATGTTAATCTCAGCTCTTTGCTTTATGTTATACTTCTAAATAAATCCGCTACAAGTCTGCAAGATTCTCTTACTAAATTGAAGAGCTGTTGTAATAGATATGGTATGAAGGTCAGCAATAAAAAGACAAAGAAAATGCAAATAGGCAGAATCGTTGAAAATGTCAACTGTGTTGTGAACGGAGAACCTATGGAACAAGTAAAACATTTCAGATACTTAGGCACGATTTTTAGTGAAGATGGTAAATTAAATATGGAAATAGACAACAGAATCAACAAAGCTGGTATGGTAGGAAGTCAATTGAATAAATTGAATAAATAAGAGAGAAGTTAGTCGGAACAGTAAATTAGCTGTATACAAGACAGTGTTCAAACCAGTTTTAACTTATGGATCTGAGAGCTGGGTCAGAAGTAAAACACTTGACCAAAGACTAGAGACCGCAGATATGAGAGTCCTGAGAAAGATTAGAGGCTTGAACAGATGGCATCAATGGCAATGCCATATTAAAAACGAGGATATTAGGAAAGAACGTGACATTGTCAGCATCCAGGAATGCGTTAGCAGAGCTAATCTTACGTGGTATGGTTCACTTAAACAGAATGGACAAAGAAAGATTAGCAAAACAAGTGTTCTCTGCCAGGTTGGCAGGAAAATGACCCAGAGGCAGACCAAGATATAGGTGAATTGATACGGTACAAAGTACCTTAGACGATAGAAATATAAGATCTGATAATGCTGGAGTCTTGACAGGTAACAGACTCATTTGGAGGAAAATTGTAGATAGGAAGTTGGTAATGATGTAAATTTTTCATGTAGTACTATCATATCCTGTACACCCCTTAAGGGTACATGGCAGGAATTTGATGATGGTGATAATAATTTCTACTAATAATAATTATTTCAGATTTAAGGTACTTTGAAAATTTGTCAAAGAATAGAGAAGAATAATGCAAGTAAGCTTTTTATTCTAGCTAATGTATCTAATAGTCAGTGGCGGCTCTTGGCTTGATATCGTGGGGGTGGTGCAACTTTCGAAATATGCATACACACTGTAAGTACGGTGTATACGTGTTTGGATAAAATATCAAAATTTTATTATGATATAAAATATAAAATTTTAATACAAAATATTAAAATTTTATGCTAAAAATTAAAAAAAAAATTAAACATGAAAAAACATTGTTTATTATCGATAAAATTATACAGTTTAGTATAATTCAAAATTACTTAAAAATAAAATATATTATTCTTGTTTTGTTTCATGAAAAAATATTGTTTATTATCTATAAATTATACAGTTTAGTATAATTCAAAATTACTTAAAAATAAAATCCATTCCTTTAATTGCAATTAAAGGAATGGATTTACAATTTTTGGACATTATAATTAAATCCTTTAATTGTAATGTCCAAATATTTAAAGAGACGGAGTAAACACGATAAGCACTACGAACACTCTACTACTGGCGCAAACTGCATATAAACAACAGTGGAACTGCGCGACGGACAGTGCCACATTACGCTAATAGCTCGCATCTCACTATGACGTGCATATGCTTGCGCGCGTAGTAATATGACACTGTGCTACAAGATGGATTTTTATCATTTTTTATACAAAATAAGAGAATTGCGTAGGATTGTTGATGATAAAATTAAATATTACAAGCAAATATAAATAAATTAATAAATATATTTATATATCGAGAAAAATTGGGGGTGCTGCAGTTCTGCAGTGTCTATGCACGAGCCGCCCCTGCTAATAGTATTTCTAAGTTACAAAATCTTTTCAACTTAGCGTACGTGCTAAGTTGAAAGCAAGATTACGATCAACAACTACGATGCCAGTTATCCATATATAATGTATACTGTTAAGGTTTTGATGTTAAGTACGGTATATAAATTTAGTGTTTCTGATGTAAGGGTGCACATTGATATTGTGGATATTGCTATGGCTATTCTAGTAAGGAAAGCGTTAGCCTTTTGTTGTAGGTTACACGCCATACATGTAAGTAGAGTTACCGAGTTTAGAAGTTTATGAAACGATTAAAGTAATGGAATGAGCTAAATTATAATGAAATATGATACTTTTCTCATGAACTGAATCCAAAAAAAATGAATTCCCTACCCCTTTTATTCCCCAAAGATATTAGTTGAGGGCTGTTGTTGGCCCTGACTTACTTTTTGACGATCAACAAGTAGCCATTCTCTACATTTAGTTGTCACTAATACCGGACTCAAACCATCAATGATTTCATAGGGAGGAGATTACGTTAAACAACTATCGCCATCTGGTGATTCCTAACCCGAAAATTATTTATTTTTGCCTGAATACTGTGAGTTCTACTTTGGTTTTCTTGAGTTGCAGTTTAAAAACTCAAGTTGACGAAAGAGAAACCCTGCTTGCTTCTGCCAAAGATCGAATAACTTAGGAACCGGCTGAAAGCAGCCCCTGGAAGAACTTCTAAGTTGACCACTAGAATCAGAAAAATTTTCACATTTGACGTCCGTAGACGCCGTATGGTCACTGCCGTACTTCACATGGTTTTGGCAATGATGTTTTTTGCTAGAATAAGGGGTAGGGTCGCAGATTCCCTTTCCACACAAAGTTTGTAGGACAATCATAATACCCATGGCGGGATTCGAACCCACGGCCTCTTGGCTGGAGAGCGGACACGCTAACCACTTGGCCAGCTCTAGAATCAAATAAAAAAAAAAAAAATAATGGATATCAAGCGCATTTTCTTCTAGAAATCTGTGTTCTAGCATGGATTCTGTCAGAATAAGCCTTGCTTTCCGTCAGTGGATTTAATATTTTCATGCTAGAACTGAATACTTTTTTTTAATACAGTCAATCACAACCCTTGATACAGTATGACGAACTATCGGTACATAAGCATATTATTATAATAGATATTTCTCCTGTCCTCCATTAAAATTCCACTTGTTCTAATTTTAATTTCAATTTTAGTCATTTAATTTTTGCAGTCAGCACCTTTGTATCACAGTCCGCTTTATCGCCCAACTCTTCTCAGTTGCACAAACAACTGTGGAATGTCTCTCAGCAACACTTTAAATATGAAGACTTCCCTAATGGAAAAAGTTAACCTAGTTAACTGTAATGCCCCAGAAACTTAACCCTTTCACTCTTATTTCGCAATATGATTTTGTTTGTTTGTTTGTTTTTAGCAGATCAAATTGGTCTCAATAATTTAACACAGCCAGCTTCGGAAGTGAGTGATGTGGTTGCAGTGGTGTAGCTAGAGCTTTTGCCGCCCGGGGTGATCCATGAGTTTGCCGCCCCTCTCAATGCACACCAAAAATACTACAAAAAGTCAAAACGACGTATAAGGAAATAAATTAAAACACTATATTTATTTTTGAAGAAAACTTTAATTTCAACATTATAAAATGTTATTTTTTCTGCTAGCAAAATCGTCAATGACATTGACGAAGTCTATTTCATAGTAATGTAGGTAATTCTTAATCAATTTGATTTAGAAAAACTCCTCTCACAACTAGCAACACTTACAGCAATTGTGAGGAAAATTCGCAGTGGTATTACAATATTTGGAAATGAGTTCTCGAGACTGTATTTTATAATTAATTGTAAAAGTTCAAAAATGTTCAAAGTGCCCCCCCCCCCTCTAGCTACACCTTTGGGTGGTTGTTACAACGTGTAAGAGTGGGCGGGGGGGGATATGGGAGTCTAAGATTATATTGCTTAACAGAAAAAGATTTCTTTTTTTAAAAAAAAATTAAAAAAATTCTCACGTGTTTTTCTACATTGGGATATGGATTTTCTCATTTTTAATTTCTTTCTTTTACTGGCTTTTAATAAATCTAAAAAATATAAATGAATATTTCTTTCTTTTTCATTAATTGAAGTATAACCTGGTCGTCATTGACATTACTTCATTTTTAATTTTAAAATCTAAATTTTCCAGTCATTATGCCATTTTGACAATTGACATTTATGTCAATTGTCAAAATGGCATAATGGCATAGGGGTGAAGCAAGATGTTTTTCATATTCCCCGCTATCTGTTGCGGTTACAGTGTGGGTAAAATTTATGAACAGTTTGCTCGCCCTGATTGGGCATGGAGATTATGCATCGCTACAGGAGGTTAATATAGCTTTTGGTCTTCTATGTTTGAATATGTCCGTTGCCTCGTATGCTGCAGCTTGCTGAACCAAATCGTTGGGATGTATGGACGTCTTTAGGAAGAACTTAGATGCTAAGGATTGTAGGAAAGAGAAAATATAGGGAATATTTGTATCTCTATGAAGTTGATTGTTTCTAACATAACATGAGGCTTTCAGAATCATTCTCAAGCACTTGTTCTGCACTCGCTGTATTTTGATAATGTTAGTGTTAGAGGTGTGGCTCCAGGCCGGAGAGGCATAGGTGATTATAGGACGAATCGTCATCTGGTATAGTTGCAATTTGATTCTGTTGCTGAGCTTGCTAGTTCTATTAATTAGCGGATAGATCTGAGCAATTGCTTTAGATGCCTGTGCGCACTTAGACGTGATGTGTTGGTTGAAAAATAGCTTTTTTGTCGAGAATTACACCCAGGTATTTTGTTTCTGTTTGCCAGGGAATTTTAGTATTGAATAGTAACACATCTCCTGCAGGAGATATTGGCCTGTTAGAGAAAAGAACGGCTGAGTTTTTCTGGGGGGGGGGGGATTGACTTCCAATCTCCATTTGGAGAACTAACCCTCCAGCTTTAGGTTTTCTTGAAGCTTTCTGGTAACGAAGTGGGGTCGGAGAGATCTGGTTAGTATTGCTGTATCGTCCGCATACAGGGCCAAGATGGAAGACATCGGATTGTGTGGAATGTCGGACATGTAAATAGAAAACAGCAATGGAGCTAGTAGGTATCCCTGCGGCACTCCAGCAAAGATATGGCGCTGGGATGAGGTAGAACCGTTGATTTTGACTTGTATTAATGCATTCTGAAGATATGAATGGATTAGATGAACCATTTTTAGTGAGGTACCGGCTGAGATAAGTTTGCGTAGGAGTCCGAAATGCCAAATTTTGTCAAATGCTTTGGATCGGTCTAGGAAAACAGCCCCTGTGCACTGGCGCCAGTTATAGCTGGTGGTGATGTATTCCACAATTCTGTGGATTTCCTGGGTAGTACTATGGTGTTGCGGAAAACCAAACTGTTCTTTAGGGAGGATGTTTAGGTCATTTACTGAGGTTTGGAGTCGTGTGAGGATGACCTTCTCCGCAACCTTACCCAGATTGGAGATGAGACTGATTGGACGATAATTTTGCGGTAGGTGTGGGTCCTTGCCTGGCTTATGTATAGGGATTACATCAACCAGTTTCCAGGTGGAAGGAAAATAGTGAAGTCTTAAAATTACATTTATTATATTGGTCAGGCGCACTACAGCTTTTAGAGGCAACAGCTTGATCACCCTATTGGAGATGCGTCTGATCCAGGAGCTTTATTGTTCTTTAGTTTTTTTAATAATATTATGTAATTCAACAGGTGATGTGGGTGCAATATGGTCAGCACTGGTATCTGGGAGTTTTAATACGTGTCTGACCTGTCTGTGAATTTTATATGTGGTTGAAGTCTAAATTTCCATATGCAGGTTTGCACTGCTCTTCCAAATTTCTTGCCATGACCTCCGCCTTGTCCGCATCAGTGTGTACAAGGCCCTGGTCGGAGAGTATTGGGGGAAAGAGATTTGCCTTTGTTTTTGATATTTCTTAGTAATTTCCAGACAGGGTAATCAGTAGATGAGATAGAGGCTAACTTTTCTTCCCATAGATGGTCTCTGAGTGCATCTCTCACAGCCCCAGTAAGTCTATTTAGATTTGTTTTATCTTGTGGCGCACGAGTGTTATGAAATCTTTTCCTGGCTATGTTTTTCTCCCTGATCAAGTTCATAATGTCTTCAGGCAGACGACCAGGCTTGTGGACAGAATTGTAGAGAGTGGCTACCGTTATGGCGGAGTTAATTAGTTGGGAGAAGATTGTGACTGCAGATTGTATGTCTTCTTTTGTACGTATGGGAGGAACAGGGCCAATACTGTCCTTCAGCATTTCCAACAACCTTTCCCACGATATATAGGAATGAGGAGGAGGAGACAGGTATTCTTGTCTTCCCATCTGAAGAAGTACAGGGTTGTGATCGGATGACAACTCATTTAATGATCTTAGGCTGTGCTGAAGATTGATGTCCCGCAGGATAGCTATATCCAGGATGTCTGCGGTTCCAAACGCATAAAATGAGTTGGTTCAGTGGGAAAGATCACACAATGCTGTTGTAGCAGCATTGTGTCATCCTATGAAGTTGGAAAGGATGCAACCGTTCTTATTAATGGATCTGCAATTCCATGCAGGGTGCTTGGAGTTCAGATCCCCAGCTATAATGGTGGGTTTTCCGACGCATAAGATGGCGTTTAGGTCAGAGTGTAATAGAGTTTTTAGGGGTGGGTTGTAAGCAGAGTAGATTTTCACTCTGCCAGCCGAGCTGGTGGACACCTCCACGCCCGTGATCAAGATTAGTGGTTGGAGGGTTGTTCACAGAGTTGTGCATGATGTAGTTCTTAATGAAGATGGCAGTGCCACCACCCCTGTATACCAGTCTATCATTTCTGTATAGGCAGTAACCTCTTATTTTAGGGTTATCTGAGGGTCTTAGGTGAGATTCGCTGATTAAAATAACATCTGTTTGATATCTGTTAGTGAATTCTTGCAGCTCCAGGATTTTGTTTCTTAGACCATTTGCATTCCATGCAATGATCTGCAAAGAGGCTGGAATAATAAATTTAGTTTAATCCTTTATCCTAATGTGAGAAAACAAAGTTTGCACCTGAAAATATCTTCAGGACTGGGGTAAGGTAGTACAACATCGGGAAACTCGTAGCAAAGGTGGACCAAGCTGACATCACTCCTATCTCAGTATCTCCCATAATGCAAAACACATCTCCTTGCGGATATGTATAATGTTATGCATTAAGGGAAAGGCCACTACTCAGACTAGTTTCGTAGACTTAGACCAGACCTTTATTGAGGTCTCTTCAGTAGGAGCCAGGCCCAATAATGGAGATACCAGGCAGAAGCAATGGCGAGGTCATCTTTACCTATAGGAGTTGACAAGAGGTGTGCCACCTTTTTATTAAATTACCTTGGATTTAGAGAAAGATGTTGAAAGTTTATTTTTCGCTTGGTTAGACTATAATAAAATTATTTTAAACCTTTATCCAAGTGTGAGCAAACAAAGTTTGCGCCTGAAAATATCTTCAGGACTGGGGTAAGGTAGTACAACATCGGGCAACTCATAGCAAAGGTGGACCAATGTGGACGATGGAATAAAGATATATCTTACAACGGTGACGGAGTATAGGCGACTAACAAAAGAAATGGACAATAGATCTATGCAGTACCATACCTTTTCGCTCAGCTCGGAGAAAAATTTAAAAGCGTTCCTCCGTGGTGTCTGTGAAGACATTGATATAGAAGATATAGTTGCTGATCTTAACTTGCAGGATCTACCTCCTGTTAAGGTTAGCAGAATGAGTAGAAACAAACTTATTCCAGAGGCTGGAATGTTTGTTTCTACTCATCAATGAGTGCTGTGAAGATGACCTGTGTTTCATGGAGAAATCTTTTGGTGGAGGTTGCTGAAGGGTTTGACAAGCTGAAGTCTCGTAGCATGTTGGCTAGAGAGGCTGTAATAACAGCTGTTAGATTTGTAGGTGCTGATTTGTTTGTACGGGGCCACATCAGCATAACTTCTTGTTTGCTTTTGGTTCACTCTATCTTTGAAGGTCTCTGACTGTGGATGTCGAGCCTCCGGTTGTGGTGCAGAGGCCTCTGGTGTTCTTGTACTAGAGGAAGAGGACTGTTTGGCTGTTTCCATCCGTCTATTTTTTGGGTGCTGAATGCATCCCCTGTAGTTGGCAGGATGGGGGCCACCGCAGTTAGCACATTTAGCCGGGGTTGTTTTTGGCTTTATGCAGATATTGGCTGGGTGACTTGCCCCACATTTCAAGCATTTAAATCCAGCTTTACATAATTTCTGGGCGTGACTAAACTTTTGACGCCTATGGCATTGCCCAGAAGATGCCCTTTTTTTGGAGTGGCTCTGCTCTGGTGTGACAATGAGCCCACAGATTGTTTTCAAGTTGCAGATATTTTTATATATGTTATGTATCTCTATAAGAACTAACGGCATTGGAAATTTGTTGGATCTGTACGTTCTGCTAACCTTAACAGGAGGTAGATCCTGCAAGTTAAGATCAGCAACTATATATTCTATATCAATGTCTTCACAGACGCCACGGAGGACCACTTTCAATTTTTTCTCCGAGCTGAGCGAAAAGGTATTGTACTGTATACCTCTATTGTCCATTTCTTTTGTTAGTCGCCTATACTCCGTCACCATTGTAGGATATATCTTTATTCCATCGTCCATATTTTTGGCCTTTACATAGCTAATGTGTAGGTTGGACATTGTTGATCTTAAAGCTGCCCATCTCTGCTTCTCTCGTAATATATTCAGAGGCACCTTTTCTCCGGGAGAAGCAGTGGAGTCCGAAACTTGATCGTGTTGTTCCATTATGTTGTCTTTGAGAGGTTCATCTGTTGTTTTCCGATTTTTGCGTACGCGGACTTCTTAAAAAGCAGAAATAATGGGGTTTGCCGATTCTGACTGATCTTCTATAATCTCCGCATCAACATCTGTGACAAACCGGGGGAAACCGGGGTATCATAAAGTCTCACCTTTCCTGGCCAATTTGTGTTGATCAGCTCGCCCAATCTGATGAATTCCCGGTATACTTCTTTAAAAGTTGTCTCGTTTGGCTGCCGTTCCATATCTGACAATATGAAAGAAAAAAAAAAAACGCTTACCGTGCAGTTGTAGTCTTACCGGCACTGTTGCAAGACTCTGAACCGATTTGGTAAGAGCACTGATTCAAAAATTGCATGATCTTCAAGACACATAATAAACGCAAACCCATTATGCGATTCAATATAAACGTTGGAAATTAACAAACTGCTATTCTTAATCTGAAATGGTGTATGATGACGTCGAATAAAAACAAACAAAATATTAAAAAAAGGAAATAAAATGTAGATATAATCAATACATGGCTAAGATATATAATCAATACAGTCCATTCTAACAGCACTCTCAAAGTATCAGAAATAGACTTCTCCTGGATTCACTACAGATTGGAATGTAAACGGCCTAAGTAGTAAGATATTGGAACTTTAAAAATTCGCGCAGCGATATCATCCAGATATTATTTTAATAAACGAAACCCACCTAAGACTTGCAGATAATCGTAAACTGAAAGGATACCAGCTCCACAGAAACGACAAGCTAGACTGCAGAGGCCGTGGCACTGCCATCTTTATTAAAAATTACATCAAACATCATTCATTAACCAACCACCGCCCAACCACTAATTTTGAGATTACAGGCATTGAAGTTCACACCAACACAGCTGGAAAACTTACAAAGTTTATGCTGCCTACAACTCACAGGCAAGAACTTTGCTGTTTTCTGATGTTGATGCCCTTGGGGAGGCCATCATCGCTGGGGATCTAATCTCCAAGCAACCTTCATGGAACAGCAAAACTACTAACAAAAATGGCCGCATCCTTTTCAGTTACACGGGATTTAACTACGCTGTTGTGACAGGTCCCACTGAACCAACTCATTACAGTCCTACTGACACTGCTTACATCCTAGATATTGCCATTGTACAGAATATTAAATATCAGTACAGCCTTAGTACTTTAATTGAACTCTCGTCAGATCATAACCCCATTCTACTTCAGCTAGGAAAACAAGAACAACTCTCCCCCTCCCTCTCCCCAATCTTTTATAGATTGGGAAAAATTATCTAAAGTACTTCCGGAATATATTGGCCCTATTCCCTGCATAAGGTCTAAGGATGAAATTGAAATAGTAATAAAAAAATCTCGCAAACCAAATCAATGAAGCTCTAACAGCAGTAACCAAAACTACAGCTGCCCTCAAGCCCAATCGTCTTCCAGAAGACATCATTAATAAGAGAGAAAAACAAAGCAAGGAAAAGATATCATAACACACGTGCTCCGCAAGACAAAAAACAATCCTCAATAAACTGAATAGTTCAGTCCGGGAAGCTCTCAAAAACCACAGAAACCAACTATTGGAAAATAAGTTAACATCTATCACCCCTGCTGATCATTCCATCTGGAAACTCTTGAGAAATCTCAGAAACAAGAGTAAATCTCTTACCCCACCCCCTCTCCAACCAGACCTGGGCCTTGCACATACGGATGCAGAAAAAGCAGAGGCCATAACAAGGAATTTAGAAACGCAATGCAGACCAGTATACGAAAATTTAAACAGCAACCATACATACAGAATTCATCGGCATGTCGGATGCACACTAAAACTCTCTGACAACAGTTCCAGCTTCATCACACCTACTTTACCAGCGGAAATAAATGCCATCATAAAGAACCTTAAGAATAAAAAACCTCCTGGTCCTGACAGCATTACAAAGTTATCAAATTATTGCCCCCGTAGAACTATTATGCCCCTTACTAACATAATTAACGCAATCCTTATAATACAATATTTTCTTTCCTCTTGGAAGATTGTAGACATAGTCCCAATAATAAACCAGACAAGGATCTACATCATCCTCAAAATTATTGTCTCATTAGCCTGCTTTCAAATCTAGGAAAAATTGCTGAAAAAATCATCCTATCCAGACTCTAAGATTCAGTAGACAAACTAAATATCATTCCACAAGAACAATTTGGATTTCGCTAATATCATAGCACCACCCAACAAATACATAGATTGATCGAGTATATCACCACGGGATTTAATTGGAAACAACGGACTGAAGCTGTATTCCTAGACATCGCAAAAGCTTTTGACAAAATTGGGCCCTATGAACTGTTATATAAACTCGTTATCGCTAACTTTCCGTTGAAAATGGTACCGTTAATAATATTGTATATCACAGACAGATCAATCTAGGTGAAGATAAACGGAACTGTTTCAACTCAACGTCGTATTTTAGCCGGGGTTCCACAAGGATCCTTACTAGCACCGATTCTGTTTTCAATCTATATGGTAGATATTACGCATAACCTCATGTCATCCATCATGGACCTTTATGAGGATGACGCGGCTGTATTAGGTAGATCATTTTATCCACACCTTGTAACCAAAAAACTTCAAGAAAGATCTTCTAAAACTAGAAAAATGGTTCGCCAACTGAAGATTACAAGTCAACCCCCAGAAGAGCATAGCTGTGCTCTTCACCTAGAAGATTAGCATCTCCTAAAAGGGGACGTCTTTCTGCTTGATATCAAAATTCCATGGCAAACAGAAGCCAAATATTTTGGAGTGCTGCTGGACAAAAAATTAAGCCTTAAAAACTATATTCAAATCATATGTGCAAAGGCATCTGAAATCATCGCTCAACTCTGCCCCCTGATTAACAAAAACAGCAAATTAAATACAAGAAACAAACTGCTTCTCTATCAGATAGTGATTCTTAGTATAATTACATAAGATTATCCAGCTTGGACCCATACCTCCAATACTAATATTCTTAAATTCCAATGAGGGCAAAACAAATGTTTATGAATGATCCTAAATGCTCCATGGTTCGTCAAAAACGATCAGATGCATCGAGACACAAATATCCCATACTTCTACTCTTTCTTACGCTCTCTAGCAGCATCTTCTTGAAAACGAAAACACACCAAAACCATCTTAATACCAAGTGAAGATAGGTAGCCTCCATGCCCTCACAGGGCGAGCTCATAAATTGTTCCCCTTCATTGTATCTAGACATCAGACAAAGCATTTTACTTCACCCTTTGAAATAGCAACGTTCTGCATTCTACACTTGTTGAGATTGGAACATGGCATTATTAGTGATATCATTGTCACTGCTGTTAACAATGCTAGAAATAATGCATGCTATAAACATAACACTTTCCATATTATGACATGACAGAGTATTTGAAATTTAGATATTAATCTGTTTTCGTTGAAAAGCAGTTATGTCAGACGACACAAACATTACTGTTTTTTTTTTTTTTTTTTTAAGTAGAAACGTCACAAACAATTCAATTTAGTTGTGTGCTACCCTATTAGGTACTTATGCCATAAAATTTAAAACAAATGATGTTTAAGGTTATTTTAATTATAATTTTATTTTAAAATAATATTATAGTATCTCATATATAATAGTTTACTTATAACGGATATTTGATCGTTATATATTAAATTATACAAGCTGTATCCTTTCTACATTAGGGACGACGAGATAGTGGCAATTGCCTGCCATATTCTCCTCCCTGAATGCCTATGAAAATCATTGTTAGCCTGGAACCAACTAACTGAGATGGCTAAAAATGAAAATGACTCTTCTCTGTTATTAATTTCAACCTCTGCCTTATATCTGAATCGGCAATTGATGGGGCATTGCTATAACCTGGACCATTGTGTAGAAATTTAAAACGCCTTTAATGCAATATGCGTGAAACTTATTAAAATTACAAGAGTTATTTTGTCTGAATTATTTGTGAACGCAACTCGAACTTCAATTTTATTTATTTTGAGATGAGATACTGAAGAGAAATAAATAAATAATAATAATAATAATAATAATAATAATAATAATAATAATAATAATAATAATAATAATAATATAGTAGAAGAAAAGATTTGATGAAGGCACCCATTTTACGCAAACTGTTCGTCTCGAATGCTGTGTATCACTAAACCTCGGGCGGTACAGTATAAAGAACGAGTTCTGGGCGCTAAGTAATTAGTTTAGCAAATATTGAACTAGTATTACGATCGTTGTATGTATGTTACGCTTTCGCCTGCGCGAAAGCGTAACATACATATTTTACCGCGTAAGCTTCCGTAACCGATAACCCTAAGAATAGGTTGGTTGCTCCTTATTCCCTGTAGTATCCCATGTCTGTCGAAGCGTGTGTCCACGGGACCGGTTTGCCTGTTTGCGAGACGAAAAACCCCAGATAAACTGGGGAAAACCCTGCTGTCCAAGAACAAGACCTGCTAACTTGGCTGTGGCTGAGGAAGATCCTTAAGCTCCTCACGTCGTCGACGGGAATCGAACCCAGGACACTCCTTCCCCAGGCATATGTTTGCGAAGCGCACAACCACTAGGCTTAACCACGCGGACAGTGCTACGATATGCTGTCATATTAATCACTCATCGGGTTACGCGACCGCAGTGCAATGCAAGCATCTTGAAATCAAATGCACACATTTCGTTAAGAAATAGAAAAACTCAGAATTGATATCTATTTATTCTACCTCGTTTCTCAGGATGTCTTTCAACAAGCACCGTCTTACAAGTGTTCCACTCTGCTCTCTGTGTCCTATTCTTGTTACGGAAATCAAAGATTCATCTGAAGAAGAAAAATACTTGAAGACGTTGAATTTTACTACCCCCCCCCCCATTTTTTAAAAATAAAAGAAAGTGCTACCAAATGGCATGCTTCTTTTCACAATAATTTATCAATTTTTCAAAATATTTTCCAATTATTTATATTAATAAATAAATTGATAATTGTTTTTCATTTCATAATTTTCAGAATTATGATTAGGCAAATATTATTAACTGAGACCTGTAGGGATTCAAGGACTCATCGATGGAGCGCACATCACCCAAACCAGCTATAGTAACTTCCTTTAAATTCATTCACACTAGATACACTCACTACCTCTGAAGGCAAACAGTTCTACTCACACAGGTAGTTTGCATGTATTCTTCCTACCCTTCATATAACAAACGATTTCATTAGACGATATCCTAAAACACCCATTTAGAAGTTTATAGATCTTAATCATATCACTCACTTCAGAGTTTATAATTCAAAAAATTCGCAATCTGTCCTCATATTCTGAATTCCATAAATCCAATATATTCTCAGTGACAGTTCTTTGCCTTTCCACATCTTTATTCGTTCGGAAGGCAAGAGATCAAATCTGCACACAGTAGTGAAGGTGCAGTTAACCAAAGCCTGGTAAAGAGGCAAAATGATTTCCTTATCATTCCATCAACAGTTAAAGGAATGGAGTACAAAGTACAGAACAGTCGGTGGCTCACCAAAGAAATAAAGACATCTAAAGATAAGACTTATCATTACATGTCAAGATTCTCTTGAACATGTCAATTATCCTCTTAGTTGTATTTACAACCTTTCAATTTCAAATTCCTATTCATCATTCGCCATCATCCCTAGTCTCATCATGTTCTTCTTCTTCTATCATAAACCCGATAATATAATATGTAGCTGGAAATCTTACGCCAAAGTTCATAACTTGACACTTATTAACATTAAACTGATAGCCATTTTCATTATCCCAAATTTCCAGCCTATTCAAATCATTCTGTAAGTAGAAGATATCAGTAGCATCTCTGATTGTTCTGCCTCTCTTTTATCAGCAATCATGAGTATAATTTTACATTGTTTCTAAGGAAATTAAAGCAGCATTATGATTTCGTATTAACTAAGCTATTAGAGGAAATTAGGGCTCATTAAACCAAGATGGGAAAAATTAATGCATTGGAAATTATGGGTAACTGATTTTAATATGACGTAAACACTGGTATTTTTGCGATAATTGTATTGTTGTTTCTTTTTTTCATTGTTTGATAACAATACATATACATCCAGTTTTCCCAACATGAATTTTTCACTGAATTTCAAAAATGAAAAATGTTTTTATTGTTGTTGTATCCAACTATGACGTTTCTTTGTTGAATTATTGTTACTTTCGTATAAATACGGCGATTAACAGAGTCAGTGAATAATGTATTTTGAAATGAAGGTTTTTCGGATAGTTTGGAGAACAACAATTATACTTTATACTCCAAGAGCCCATTAGCATCACTGATATTGTGGGCAGAGTTATAGCAATTATAGCTTTATCGAACCTAAATGAAATACTAATGGGCTCCACTCGGAGTATAAATTATAATTGTTGTTCTCCAAACTATCCATACTGGATGAGAAGAGGTTATCGGGTATGCTAAATTATAGAAGTTATAATTTAGTATACCCGATAACCTGATCTGATCCTTTCCTACTTCATTCTGTAGAAGCCTTAAACAGAGAGCATACGTTGCGTGGGGATTGGATTCTGACGCATTTAAACTATTCTGTTTGAGTTAGCCCGTTGCTTATGTAAGTTATTTCTTTATTGCGACTGCAATTTTTTTGCATACCATTTAGGCGAGGTGAGGTGTGGGGTATGCCGGGTGGAAATTGAGAATCCGTTGGATATTTGGCTCGTCCACTGGTCGAAACAGGGGGTATTAATAATTAGTTTGCTGCAAAGAGATTACGGGGGTGTACGACGTCCTGTGTTGTTGGCAATGAGTGGAATGGGATATACGTTCAATCTCTGGGGGATTGAATTCTATTGAAAGCTCCTTGTTGTTTATCACCCTGGTCGAAAGATATGTCCGACAACATTTACAGTAGGTATATCTCAGTTAGACGCTCTAATTTAGTATATCTAAGTAACGACATATGTAATACTTTTCGGAAAAAGTTTGGCAGGGACGTTGTAAAATTAGGGTTTTCTCGTGCCATCAAATGTCAATATACGCATTTGGTCACGCTGTATTTTCCGGAGTCAGTTGTGTGTGCAGTAAAATCTAAAGGTTTCGAAAACGGAGACCCCAATTGCAAAGGTGGGATGTGGTGAGGGATTATATATATTAAGATATACAGGGTGTTCGGGATAAATTTGACATATTTATAATTAATTATATTTTTCCGTAAGTTACATGTATTAACACACACTTCTCTTCATTTAAAAGTTTGGACCCTTCTTCATTCATATACAAGATGTCAGAAAGGATGGATAGCTGGAACCCACCTGAATCATGGAAGAGAATAACTTGTATCATGATGATTCGTGCCCGCCATCAAAATAAGGATATTACGACTGCTGCCCAATGCTCCCTGAATACAGTAAAAACAATCAGGCATGAACTAGAGACTTGCAATGGTGACTACGAGGATGTAGCAAGAAGAAAGATCCCTAGCAGACGATCTGATTGCGTTCGTACAGCAGAATTCCTCGCAAATCTGCAGGAACAGGTGTTGAAGAACCCTGGCATTGGAATTCGGGCTTTGTTCGTGGAGTTGCTAACTGTAGTCAAGCCCTGGATAACAAGGGTAGCCAATGGTAGGCCGTATGTATGGCAGCAGAATTCGGCCCCTTGCCACACCTCTGGGAAAAGTCAAAAATGGTTGTCTGAAAATTTCTATGACTTCACCAGTCCAAATGTTTGGCCTCCAAACTCCCCAGACCTTAACCCCATGGATTATTTTGTATGGGGCGCAGTTGAAAAAGACACCAATCGCACTTCCAGTAATACAAAATCCCAGTTAATGGATAAAATTAAAACAGTTTTTGCGGCCCTTCCCAGGGAGACTGTAGCATCAGCTTGTTCGAGGTTCCGAAGCAGAATTGAAGCTGTGATCGATGCTAATGGTGGTTATTTTGAGTAAATCTTGTTGATAGTATTGTAATTAACTCTGCCTGTAATGTTTTTTTGTCAATTCATTAAATTTAATAGATACAAAGAAGATTTTCTTTTTCCTTACGAAACTGTCAAATTTATCCCGAACACCCTGTATGTTATTGAATAAAGGTCTGCACTGTTACAATGTATTGCTTAGTTGTTGTTTTTTCTAATTGAGTAAACTTCAAAATGTTGGATTTATTCATTTTAAGTGTAAGAGCCAACCACTCTAAATGCGAGTATTGACATAATTCTTAAAGTGTCTTAAGAAAATTATGATTTTTTTTCTTTCTTTGAAAATTCTATTTCTCTTATATTAATGAGTTTATTACATAAACCCTCTTCATCTACAAGAAGTGAAATACAAGTCAAAACAATATTTCAAGTGATAGAACTGAGATTGAAATCTTCATTGAAAAAAAAAAATAAAATGAAACAAAATTAACTGAAACCGCGGTAAACTTATTGCATAATTTGATTAACGATTTCTGATACAATTTAATACTCTAAATGGTTTTTATATGATATGATAGTGGAATACATACAAGAATGGGATCAATATTTTTGTCAACAATCATTATTTAAAATGTCTGGTACTAACAACTACTTTACATAAAATATCGCAATAGATAAAACTACAAAACTACCAATTTGTTCATATTTATATAAATGAGCACCAGACCTGCGTGTAATAATAGTCCAAATGAGGTAGTTTTTATCAAGGCCTTGTAAAGAGGCAAAATTACTTTCTTATCCTTACATGTTATTTATCCTTACATGTTGAAATTATGGTAAAAATTAAAATTAAAAAAAAATTAAACATGAAATATTGTTTAAATAATAATATTTTTCGGTTTACCGATCAAGTGTTGATCAATTTTATTAACTGAACCAACTAGTTTCTCCACACTTATCTGTTGGCATCTTCAGGGCTTACATAGAGGTTTAAACAATCTCACAATTATGCGTAACTGCAAACTGACAAGAATAACTGTAAAACACTGACTAGAATAATTACAAATAAAATAGTATCGAACGTGAGTGAAACGCGTATCGCGTGTACAAGATCAGCTAGCTGTTGCTGAGGAACTTTCTGTAGTTTGTATTAAAGTTCATTTCTTCCGTTTTTAAGGTTCTGGTTAGGGTTTTCCATATCTCTGGGAGTATTAGGCCTTGATTTCTGTTAAGGTTGACAGTAGAACGGGCGACTGTGGCTGCCTCTTTGAAAATTCTTGAATGGTAATCTTCCTCTATGTAAGGGGAACAGCTTTTTTCCCACTCGATGACATGGTTAGTTGTAGAGAAATGAGACGATAGGCCAGAAATGTCCTGTCTGTTGTTTTTGACATAGCCAATGTGCTCCTTTTTCCTGATTTCGAGGCTTCTCGAAGTCTGTCCGATGTAACTAGAGCCACATGAGCATGGAATATTATAAACTCCAGCATATTTGTAGAAAGGATGGTTGTCTTTAGGAGATCTTAGTAGTTTACTAATAGATTCTATTGGTTTGAATGTTACTCTTATTTTATGTTGTTTGAGGAGATTGGCGAGCGTTGGAGATGCCACTTACAAACGGAATTGCAATCGTTTTTATATATTGAATATCTTCTTGTTCTCTTTGTGGTGGTTCAGAGAAAAGGATTTTATTGACTAGTTTTCTTGGATATCCGTTCAAGTACAAATTGTTGGAAATAAATTTTAACTCATCTTGAAGGGTCTTGTTGTCCATTGTGATGCGTTCACAACGGACAACATTTTATTTTACTATTTTATTTGTAATTATTCTAGTCGGTTTTTTACAGTTATTCTTGTCAGTTTGCAGTTACGCATAATTGTGAGATTGTTTAAACCTCTATGTAAGCCCTGAAGATGCCAACAGATAAGTGTGGCGAAACTAGTGGGTCAGTTAATAAAATTGATCAACACTTGATCGATAAACCAAAAAAAAAATTATTATTTACTAATTTATGATCAAGAAAATAACCTTCATGATGAAATATTGTTTATTATTGACAAAATTATACAGCTTAGTATAATTCAAAATTACTTAAAAATAAAATCCATTAATGTTCTAAAATAAAAACTATACCAAATGTTATGTCCTTCATTGTAATGTCCAAATATTTAAAGAGACGGAGTAAACACGATAAGCACTACGAACTACTACTGGCGCAAACTGCATATGAGCTACGGACAGTGCCGCATTACGCCAATACCTCGCATCTGACTATGATATGACATACATATGCTTGCGCGCGTTGCAATATGACACTGTGGTAAACACAGTGCTGCTAGCGTCCTTCGCCTTTCTAGCTGCTACAAGATGGATTTTTATTATTTTTTATACAAAATAAGAGAATTGTATAGGATTGTTGATGATAAAATTAAATATTACAAGCAAATATAAATAAATTAATAAATTTATTTATGTATCGAGAAGAGTTGGGGGTGCTGGAGTTCCGCAACTATGCACGAGCTGCCACTGATGTAATATATGTATCATTTGTAATCAAATATATGTAATGTATGTATCACATGTAATTTAAATAAGCGATTATAAATTTACGATTGCTTATTTAAATAGCTAATATTATTATTATTTTATTATTATTGCTATATATAATTTCGATACGTTTTGTCCATTTGTTCCCCTGCATATGGTACAGAAAAGGAAAATTGTATTGTATAAAAATTCCGAATGTCAATAAAATACTTCCAGACCCAGAAGTAATTTGCATACCGACGGCAAATATTTTCCTATATTACTTTGAATATACTGTATTATTATTTTCATGTGTGCCAAATATGGTAAATTACACAATAACTGCGTATATGCAATACCCGCTTTAAAATACACAGCCAATCGTCTGGAACTGTTACATTATATTCTACCAAAGACCAATGCGTTAATATTATACTGCAGCGCCTAATGCTAAATAAAAAAAAGTTATAAAGAAATTCTAATTTCGTCGTTAAGTAAAAAGAAGCAAAAAATAATAAACAAGTTATATTTTCCGTTAATTAAATCGAGTAGAAAAATTATAAAAAAATTATAATTAAAGTTAATTTAATACAGAGTTTCGCTTATGCGAAAAAAGGGTGTTTTATTAACACTGTAATTCGAAACCTTTGTCTTAGAATGCATTTCCAGGAATGTTATTCAATGATGTACTGTTTGTTCATGCACTTAAAAATAAATACACACTCATGCAAATAATGATAGTGTTAAACAGATGACCTTGGAAGGATTTCTTTGGACTAATGAAATATAATCAGATAAAAACCACAGAAAGTGTCATCTGTTTAAAACTACATTTTATTTTATTTTTACATTGCGTTAAAGAGGTTATGAAGGATAATGCAACACAAAACCCAGCCAAAAAAAAAAAAAAACACGAAAGTTTTGCAATATACTTCTGCTGTTTATTTCGTATATATATCTTATATGTTCATTTAATATGAATTTTTAAGTGTAATAAAGAGTCTAATATTCTTTATCATAATGTTTATGATATGGTAAAATAACTAGGAAAAACAACCAAGTTCACTATTTAAATATAAACAGGTTGTTACCATTATTTGCTCGCAAAAATGTTGAAGCGAAA
The DNA here is from genome assembly GCF_054136105.1 of Typopeltis vanoorti. Taxonomy (NCBI): domain Eukaryota; kingdom Metazoa; phylum Arthropoda; class Arachnida; order Uropygi; family Thelyphonidae; genus Typopeltis; species Typopeltis vanoorti. Next base: position 27,056,754 of record NC_143567.1, on the reverse strand, counting down.
GCTTCAATACATCTAATATGCATTTTTTTAATGGTTTAAAACATTATATCACCAGATGACAAACTTTATATCACTTTTTCACTTTTTCACTCTGATTTTTAATATAATTACGGCTATTATAGCCTGTTTTTGTTTAGGAGTGTCCCTTATTTTAATACATTGGCTAACATTACTCAAAAAAAAGGGTATATATATATATATATATATATATTTTTTTTTTTTAGGGCATTATGGGTGAGTATAGAAGGCAATATGGCAGAATAAAAGAGATGGAAAAATTTTTGTACATACCTTGTTTTTACTTCAAATGAAGAAAGCACATTAACCAGGCTGAGAGGAGTATACCAGATGTTGGAAACCATAATCTTGTCTTATCTGGAAGAGTGCAAAAACGTCCTAAGGTCTCATTCCTCCAGTATATAAGCTTGTCGATATGCACACGAAATATTTCTTCTCATTAGAGAAACATCATCAGCAAATAATCACTAACCTTTGTATCATAAGAACAGACAGCAGAAGCGTCATAGAGGTTCAAAATGAGATGTATGATAACAGGATGTCCACTGATGCTATAAGCAAAATTTTCTCTGAAGTCAATGAACAATGGCCTTTCATGAAGGACAAGACAGAGCCATCTGTTGTAGTCCATGACACGAGAAAATCCAAGGCAAAGGACAGTTCACCACTAGCCTTTCTGGGAAACGTTTAGCTCTCTCAAAACGTTTATTCCAAGCAGCTACCGGTGGTGGCTTCCCATATTGGATGATAACACTGGTTGCTAGACATCCCCTCCCACCCAAAAAAACGCTCACCAGAAAGGAAGAATAGCACCCCATCCATCAGTCTTAGGCTTCGAATTATAAGGCAATCTGCTTGTCTGGAGTTGTGGTCAAAATTTTAGGAGAAGCTAGTGAGGATTCAGAACTAGTTTGACAGCAGTAGAATTCAATGTAATGGACGGTTGTTATTGTTGTCGTTGTTGTTGTTGTCGCTATTAGAAGGAACTACATCCAGAATTTTCTGCATTGAATATTCGCAATCTGTTTTCATATTCTGAATTTCATAATCCCAATATAATCTCAATGGCAGTTCTTGATAGCCTAGTCGAGTAATCTTCGCACAGTAGTCAAAGTTCTGTGTTAACCAGTGGCGGCTTGTACATAAGCACTGCGACTCTGCAGCACCCTCAAGGAAAAAATCAGGAAAAAATGAATTTTTTTTGTGTTTATAAATAATTACAACATTATATAAATGCAATACAACATGTTGAAGGTTACAGCTTATATTTGGACATTGATTGAATAGTTAATAATTGGAATTGTTCGATTAACGCTTATTAATATCAAACTGATAGCCAATTTCCATCTTGTTCAAATCATTCTGTAAGTAGTAGATATCAGTAACATCTCTGATTTTTTGCCTCTCTTTGCATCATCAGCTATCATGAGTATTATTTTACACTGTTCTAAGGAAATTAAAGAAGCATTATGATTTCGTGTTTACTAAACCATTAGAGGCAATTAGGGCTCATTAAACAAAGAGGGGGAAAATTAATGCATTGGAAATTATGCGTAACTGATTTTAATATAACGTAACCACTGGTATTTGTGCGATATTTATATTGTTGTTGTTTTTTTAATTATTTGCTAACAATATATATAAATCCAGTTTTACTACTACTACTATCTTCACTGGGAATCTACAGATGCCGTATGGTCACTCCAATGCTTGGTGATGTGCCACACCCGGCCTCGCCATGTAGTCCTGTTGTTTGCTTTTCTGGCGGCCTCAACTCTCTGAAGATCAGTCACTCCACACACGCCATCCATCCATCCACCTCATTAATGGTATATCCCTTCGTCTTTTTCCAGGAACTTTACCTTCTATTACTGTTCTGAGCAGTCCCCCTTTCATCCTTTCTATGTGTCCAAAATATTTTAACTTTCTTCTGTCAATATCCTTAAGAAGCCTTAAAGTTCTACTAATCTTTTAACACCCAATCATTTGTACACCTTTCAGTATATTATATTCTCAACAGCCTTCTGTAACACCACATCTCAAAAGCAGATATCTGTTTCTTATCTGACTTCTTTAGGTTCCAAGACTCACATCCATAAGTCGCTATTGGAAAAACAGCTGCATCCAAAATCCTCAACTTTGTTTCCATGGAGATAGATCCATCCTTCCAGATTTTAGACAGGTCTCTGACTGTTGTTTTAGCCATTCTTAACCTTTTTCTGACGTCTTCTGAACAGCAATTCTTCACATTAATAATGGATCCCAGGTACTCAAACTTGCTGACTTCCTCAATTCTTTCTCCATTAAGGTACACTTGTTTCTCAAGAGCTTCTCTGTTTGTATTTCCTTTGAGAACCATAATCTTTGTCTTGCTAGGATTGAGTTGAAGTCCTCTGTTATTTACTGATCTTGTTAACTTTGTCAAGAATTAGTCCTAGTTCTTCCATGCCATTACAAAGGAGTACTGTATCATCAGCGTACCTCAGATTACTGATCAATCTACCTCCTATCGTAATTCCTGTCCTGAGCTCATCCAATGCTACACGCGTGATGTCCTCCGCATATATACTAAACAAGTGAGGAGAAAATAAACATCCTTGCCTAACTCCTTTTCCAACTTGAAGCCAGTCAGTCAATCTAACACCTGTTCTTACGGTGGCTTCTTGCTCCCTGTACAAGTTGGCTAACCTGATAGTGTGTTGAGGAAAACCCATTCTTTTTTATCATTACTTCCCACAGTTTCGCATGTTCAACACAGTCAAAAGCTTTAGAGTAGTCTAAGAAACACATTACCAGAGGGAGTCTGAATTCTTTATATTTTTCTATGATCTGTCTAAGGCAAAGGATCTGATCTCTGGTGCCCTTACCTTTCTTAAAGCCAGCTTGTTCCTCGGGCATCTCTGCCTCAACTTTGGCCCCAATCCTTCTTAGCATGATCTTCAATAACATTTTTCTTTCATGAGATAACAAACTAATAGTTCTATAATTCTTCCATGCATTCATATCATCTTTCTTCTGTAGTGGTATGAAAACTGACTTCTTCCAGTCTCTAGGCCATGATCCTGTCTCCCATATCCTTGTAATCAACCTATGAAACACTCTTATCCCTCCATCCCCTGTGGCCTTAATTAATTCTGCTGGGATTTCATCTGCGCCGGGGGGGGGGGCTTATTGCTGTTGAGCTGCTTAACTGCTTTTTCAACTTCATGCCTAAGTGGAGGAGGTTCCAAATCAAAATTAAAATTTTCCTGGTGCGAGGGCTTCACATTTTCTTTATCCACTGTGCTGTACAGTTCCTCACAGTATTCTTTCCATCTGTTTTTTTATTTCCAACTCTTCTGTTAGTAATGATCCATTCCTGTCTTTGATGACATTCAATTTAGGCTTAAACATGTGCTTTAAGTCACGAACTAAATGAAACATCCTCTTATAATTGTGCCTTCTCATCTGGAAATGGAACTCCATTTCTTCACATTTGTTAGTATAGAACTTTTCCTTGTCCAGCTTGATGGCTCTTCTGACTTCTCTGTGTAATCCCTTGTATTCTTTAGTCCCCGTGTCTCTTTGTTTTTCTAATCGCCTTCTTTTGATTAGTTCCCATGTTGAATCTGACATCCATGGGTCTCTTGGTCTTCTTATTGGGGCAGAGACACTTCTTCGCTGTATCATGTATTATCACAGGATACAGCGAAGTCGAGATGAGCATATTGACATAATTCTTAAGGCGTCTTAATGTTCTTAAGAATTAAGACGCTTTAAGAATTATTATTCACATTATTCTTAAAGCGTCTTAAGAACATTCAGTTTTTTTTTCTTTCTTTGAAAATTCGCTTTCTCTTATATTAATGCGTTTATTACATAAACTCTCTTTATCTACAAGAAGTGAAATACAAGATGCAATCATATTTCAAGTAATAGAAGTGAGATTGAAATCTTTATTGAGAAAAAAAAAAATTAAAACGAAACAAAAATGAATATTTAACTGAAACCGCCGAAAACTTATTGCATAATTTCATTAACGATTTGCTGATACAATTTAATACCGTAAACGAATTTTATAATTCATTTCATTTTATAATTTTTTAATAAACTATTTCGATAAATTTATTTCCATGTTCTTGACAGCAAACTGTGGTATCGAAAAATGTCACCACTCGGTTAAAAACTTTAAATTGAGTGTACACATTAGGAGAAGCCATTGATTTAAATAATTTATCGAACAAGCCGCAATGCAATACTGAAACGAAGAAAGCCATTTTGAAACAACCGCCAGACGTTCATTAGAGTTTGATGGAAAGAAATCTTCGAGGAGTTTCATTATAAAATCATTTCTTTTAAAAATATGAAACCATTGGTGAGTTTATCGCGGACGCTTGGTGGATCCATTGCTCACCCACTTGAACTGAGAGGTTTCTCCTTAGCGAATTTATTACGGAACAATGAGGAAATCCAGTGATTTTCTCCTGATGATTTTCATGAGTTGGTACATAAAGAACAAAATAATATTTAAAAAAATAATAATCGGCGTAGACAATAACACCCCATCTTCAGTAGAGGCTGTTCTCTACTCCAGAATCCAAGAAACAAAATCGTTGTAGGACAAGCGTTACCGGAAATTTCTTTTATGATTAATAAAAAAAAGTCATTTGTTGTCTCAGTATTATCAATACGGCATTTAAGACTTTTGAGTAAATTGGAGAATATGTATGGGTTTGGATTACAAAACAAATCCCGTGGTTACGAGGATGGTTGACTGACAGATATCAAAAAGTGATATACGGGGATATGATTCCGCAAGATTTAAGATAACCAGTGGTGTACCACACGAATCAATGCTTGGTCCAGTGTTATTCGATGATGTACATTAGTACAGTGCACATTAATGATATTAGGGAGGATTTGATATGCGACAGGTAGGGTAATCAGTATTTGCAGAATGGTTTGAATAGACTCAATTATGGGCATGGGAAAATGGATATCAGTTCAATGTCATAAATGTAAAATCATGCACTTCGGCGTGATTAGATGCCCAATGTCGTATTATATTGGTGGGATTATGCTTGAAGAAACTGATGCGGCTAGGTGGGTCCATTAAAAAAAATGGACCCACCTGGCCTCATCACTCAAAAGCATCAGTCAAATGCTTTAGCCTTTTATCCAACTCTGTCAAATACAACTCAAAAGATAATTGCAATGCTGAAACGAACGTTCACGTGTAAAGCTAAAGATGTTATTTTGCCTCTTTACAAAGCCTTTATAAGACATCGCTTGGACTATCGTGCGCAGGTGTGGTCCAATGGTTTCCGTTGCGATTCTTATATATTGGAGAGCGTGCAAAGGAGAGTGTTAAAAATGATATCAGGATTGCGGAATACTGATTATGAAGACAGATTGAGAATTTGTAGACTGCAGACACTAGCAAACAGGAGAAAGAGGGGAAATATGATTGAGACTTATACAAGCTTCTGAAAGGGTCATAGGGTCATACAGAATTTCAGTTGATGGAATTTTTCAATTTATGGAGTCAAGGAATTAGGGACTCGATGAGTCCCTGAATTCCTCGAAGTCCAAGAACTGATCTCTGGTGCACACCACTACCCCTACAGCCACGATTTTCTGATGCTTGTCCGTTAGCCCCCTCTTAGGATAGGTTATGTCGATTATTCTAAACTCATATTCTCTGTGCAACAGCCTTTCATGTGATATCCTGTCAAATGCTTTAGACTTTTATCCAGCTCTGTCATAACATCACAGAAATTCGGTAATTTTTAATCGGAACTGATAAAGAATAAATGGAAACAATATTAACAATCAGGCTGAATTCGATTATAAACAGTAATCGGGGTATATCAAAGTTCAAATGACTTTCAAATGGACTGCGTAGACAAATTTGAAGATAAGCAAAAGATAGAGGGAAAACTTCCAGTTAAAAAACATCTACTTAAGTGAAGTTAATCTACAACAAACTTACGATGACATTTTTATTATTAAAGTTAAATTATACTAATTTTTCTTTATTATGCGAAATACTTATTTAATACAAAATTCATGAAAAAAGAAACAGAGCAATTGCTTTGTTTATTATTGCTAAAATTGTCTGTTATTATTAACTTATTCTGGAATAAGTGAATTGTTTTATATGCGTAATAAATTTAAGAACAGCGCACTTTGTATTAGTGGTATGTAATACGAAAATACTGGTAGTCGAATTTATTTCCGTATGGTAATTTCCTTTGTGGTTAGAAGCAACTACATCCAGAATTTTCTGCTTTCAAATACGTAACACATTTCTCATTAGAGAAGCGTTTGGCCAATACTTAAACAGGATGCAAACACGTGATCGTCCGATGTCATTTTCAGAGTTTATTCTATTTTATGTTGTCTTGCAGCATAATATTGCAATGGCATTGTACTGCACATTACGCATGTAAATTTTTTAAACATGGGAAGTCGCCAAAAGAATATTGCGAAATTATGAAGAGTGTAACATTAAGAACGTTTCTATTTTCTAATACATTTTAAAGAAAGTCAGGAAACCATCCAAGAATGTGTCAAGATATTCCTTATGAATCTATCGATTCACATGGATAATTACTGTGAAGGGGTAAGAAGTGTAAGTTAGAGGGTGCTGCGGACTATTTAATGATTATTACTTTTTTTTTTCTGTTGCTTCCACCCATGAAAGGTTATTTGTAAACATATCGTACATTTTGTACCATGGGCTGGCAAGGGATGTTTTTTATCGGTTATTATTATTATTATTATTATCATCATCATCAACAGACCTTCATGAAGTCAAGAGACTTATCGTGGGAGGTGCCACTCTCACGTGCACAGCTCATTGTACCTAGATTTAAATGCACTCACTGTCTCTGCACTCACCACACTCTCGTGCAATGCATTACAATCATCCACCAATCTTCATGCAAAATATCTACATTCTCACTCCCTTGCACACCTTCCTTATACAGCTTCCAGGGATGGGCTCTCATTCTCCGCTAACATATACGTTTCAATCATGTCTCCCCCTCTTCCTTCTATCCACTAGGCTCTGTAATTTGCATTCTCTCAATCTGTCATCATATTTCACCTTCCATAGATCAGGAAGGTGAAATATGATGACAGATAAAACCTGGCGATGAAATCAGTGTACAATAGTCCCTATGTGACCTAACCAAAGTTTTGTAGAATGGAATCGTAACATCCTTTTTTCTACATGTCATTGTTCTCTGTATCATTCCTATAATCCTCTGTGTCGTACTCGCAATTTTAGCAAATTATCCACGAAATTTCAATAAAGAACTTCTAATAGCAACAAGAGCAGCTGTCCATTAAGGAGGATTCTACTGCTATCAACGCAGTTCTGAATCCTCACTGGCTTCTACCAAACTTTTGACCACAACTTCAGACAATCAGATTGGCTTATAATTCGAAACCTAAGACTGATGGAGATGAGGTGCCAGTTTTCCATTTTGATGAGCGTTTTTTGGGTGGGAGAGGGATGTCCAACGACCAATGTTATCGTTCCATATAGGAAGCCGCCACCGATACCTGTTTGGAATAAAATCTTTGAGAGAGCTAAACGTTTCCCAGAAAGGCTACTCCTCACCTGTGGAGTAGAATCTGTTTAACACTGTCATCTCATTCTGAATCTCTATGACGCTTCTACTGTCTGTTCTTATGATACAAAGGTTAGTGGTTAATTGCTGATGTTTCTCTGATGAGAAGCAATATTTCGTGTGCATATCGACAAGCTTATATACTGGAGGAATGATCCCTTAAAACGTCTTTTGCACTCTTCAGGATAAGACAAGATTATGGTTTCCAACACCTGGTATACTCCTCTCAGCCTGCTTAATGTGCTTTTTTCATTTGAAGTAAGGCTGCTCTGGTTCATCTGATGGCTACACTTCTGCTTTGAAACTTAGTGTCACTGCCAGTCAGCGACAGCTTATGATATGGACATAATGAATGTAATAATGCAGTTCCTTGAGTTGATTGGGTATTCTGTGTCGCAGTATACTTCACTTTTACATATCCTTTACTGTCTAGGAATCGAGATGATGATGAGAAGGAGGACAGAGTTATGGCCTGATGTGATGTATTAATTACTCTTAGTAAGGATATGGAGAGCTTAGATGTGAAATATCGGAGAATTATATAATATAGTGGTTGAACCTCTTCCCTTGGGCTCTACAAAGACTTTTGTATGATGTCGGGATCTGTATATGAAAATAAAGTTGATATTGGTGGTTAACTTCTCCAATAAGTGACTTATTGGAGAAGTTGAACCAAACAGAAAATGTCAGTTACGCCCCACCCTTCCCAGAGAAGTTGCAAGACGAGTAGCGTATTGCAACTTCTCTGGGAAGAGAAGCAATACAGTGATATAAAGATTAAAATAAAAGTGATATAAAGTTTATCATCTGGTGATATAATGATAAAACTATCCAACTGCTTTGTAAAATGTAAGCCATTACAAAAACAACAACTTATATCAGAAATAAAAGCTCCAACATTTTTGCCAACAAAACGATAACAAACAACCTGATCATATTTAAATGGTGGACTTTTCTATTCAATGCGTGGTAGGTTTTGTGTTGCATTATCCTTCATAACCTCTTTAACGCAATGTAAAAATAAAATAAAATGTAGGTTTAAACGGATGACACTTTGTGTGGTTTTTATTTGATTATATTTAATGAGTTCAAAGAAATCCTTCCAAGGTCATCTGTTTAACACTTTAATTATTTGCAAGAGCGAGTGTTTCTCTATGAACTGAAACCGATTGCATGAGTATGTATTTAGGAGCATGAACAAACAGCACATCAATTATGCTCATTCAGTAACAGGCATTCCTGGAAATGCATTCTAAGACAAGGTTTCGAATTAGAGTGTTAATAAAACATTCTTTTTTTGGATAAGCGAAACTCTGTATTAAATTAACTTTAATTATAATTTCTTAACAATTTTCTTACTTGATTTTACTTTACGGAAAATATAACTTCTTTATTAGTTCTCCTCATTTTTGCTTTAACCCGAAATTAGAATTTCTTTATAATTTTTTAACTATTTTTTTTATTTAGCAGTGGGGTTGCAGTGAAATATTAACGCATAGGCTTCTTTTATAAAATATTATGTAACAAGTTCCAGACGACTTGCCTGTGTATTTTAAAGCAGTATTGCATATACGCAGTTATTGTGTACTTTATCATATTTGCAGTCGGTATGCAAATTAGTTCTGACTCTCGATATATACATTATATACTAAATATATATCTTAGAATGTAAATTACAGTCTTTACGAAGGTTCTGTGTGATTGAGCGAGGAATTCGACATCCCATTCACAATAACATCCTCTGATGCAGTGATCAAGGAATACTCTACAATCATCTCGCATTACCGAAGGGACGGACCATTCCACATTAATCTGACCCTCAAAGAAGATAAGTTAGGCAATCAATAGAACGCGAAGAGAAACTCTAACTCTAACATTCTTTGCGCCAAAGACGACATGAAAGTGGCTTTCAGTTCAATGTTTCTTATTGTTATAGTCATACGCGTTGGTATAATGAGAAAAAAAGAGTCATATTACATTGGTCGGATTATGCTAGAAGAAGCAGATCAGGCAAGGGATCTTGGAATTTTATTAGATAGCAAGTTGACATTCAAGGACCATTTAGCAAAGAATACAAACAGAACTCAGCGGATAATTGCAATACCAAAACGAATCTTAACATATAAGGATAAGAAAGTAATTTTGCCTATTTACAATGACATGACACTACCTCATTTGGACTATTATTACACGTAGATCTGGTGCTCATTAATGTAAAAAGGAACAAATTGGGTATTTAAAAAAAGGTATTCGTTTATTATCTATTGCGATACTTTATGAAAAGTAGTTATGTGTTCGGAGCAGACATTTTAAATAATGATTATTGAAAAAATAGTGATCCCATTCTTGTATGTATTCCACTATCATATAAAATCCGTTTACAGTATTAAATTGCATTAATCAGAAATTGTTAATGAAATTATGCAATACGTTTTCGGTGGTTTCAGTACAATATTCATTTTGTTTCATTTTATATTTTTTAATAAAGATTTCAATCTCAGTTCTATTACTTGAAATATTGTTTTGTATTTCACTTCTTGTAGATGAAGAGGGTTTATGTAATACACTCATTAATATAAGAGAAATAGAATTTTCAAAGAAAGAAAAAATTCTTAATGTTCTTAAGACATTAAGATTTTTTTCTAGTTGGCTCTTACATTTAAAATGAACAAATCCAACATTTTGAAGTTACAGCTAGATGGAGTCTAAGAACTAGACTCAATTAGAAAAAACAACTAAGCAATACATTGTAACAGTGCAGACCTTTATTCAATAACATATATCTTAATATATATAATCCCTCACCACATCCCACCTTTGCAATTGGGGTCTCCGTTTTTCGAAACCTTTAGATTTTACTGCACACACAACTGACTCCGGAAAATACAGCGTGACCAAATGCGGATATTGACATTTGATGGCACGAGAAAACCCTAATTTTACAACGTCCCTGCCAAACTTTTTCCGAAAAGTATTACATAAGTCGTTACTTAGATATACTAAATTAGAGTATTGGCTAACTGAGATCTACCTGACTGTAAATGTTGTCGGACATATCTTTCGACCAGGGTGATAAACAACAAGGAGCTTTGAATAGAATTCAATCCCCCAGAGATTGAACGTATATCCCATTCCACTCATTGCCAACAACACAGGACGTCGTACACCCCCGTAATCTCTTTGCAGCAAACGAATTATTAATACCCCCCTGTTTCGACCAGTGGACGAGCCAAATATCCAACGGATTCTCAATTTCCACCCGGCATACCCCACACCTCACCTCGCCTAAATGGTATGCAAAAAAATTGCAGCCGCAATAAAGAAATAACTTACATAAGCAACCGGCTAACTCACTACTACTCAAACAGACTAGTTAAAATACGTCAGAATACAATCCCCACGCAACATATGCTCTCTGTTTAAGGCTTCTACAGAATGAAGTAGGAAAGGATCAGATCAGGTTATCGGGTATACTAAATTATAGAAGTATACCCGATAACCTCTTCTCATCCAGTATGGATAGTTTGGAGAACAACGATTATAATTTATACTCCGAGTGGAGCCCATTAGTATTTCATTTAGGTTCGATAAAGCTATCATTGCTATAACGCTGGCCACAATATCAGTGATGCTAATGGGCTCTTGGAGTATAAAGTATAATTGTTGTTCTCCAAGCTATCCGAAATATCGTCATTTCAAAATACATTATTCACTGACTCTGTTAATCGCCGTATTTATACAAAGTAACAATAATTCAACAAAGAAACGTCATAGTTGTATACAACAACAATAAAAACATTTTTCATTTTTGATATTCAGTGAAAAATTCATGTTGGGAAAACTGGATGTATATGTATTGTTATCAAACAATGAAAAAAGAAACAACAATATAAATATCGCAAAAATACCAGTGTTTACGTCATATTAAAATCAGTTACCCATAATTTCCAATGCATTAATTTTTACCATCTTGGTTTAATGAGCCCTAATTAAAAAAATATAAGTGAAAAGACATTCAATCATTTTCCACGTTTGAAAAAAGCGACTTCAGGATGTGATATTATTCCTACAGCCATCAATAACTATCGAGCAAAATTAAACAACCTGTTGGACGATTTTGAAGAGCGACTTGTAGACTTACAAGAATCAAAACCATCTATCGCATTTCTATTAAATCCATTTGAAATTGATGTAATTAACAACGGTTTCCCGCTTTTAAAGAGCTTACTTCCGGGAACGGCATCAGGAGAAATGGAGTTAATAGAAACGCAAGAAGACGAAGGTCTTGAAATGTTACATAAATCAGTAAATTCAATCAATGCATTTTGGAAATGTGTACCTGCCATAAAGTATAGCCATTTAAAAAAATGCAGCATATCGCATATTATCAATTTTTGTATTGACGTTGAGTGACTGTACTCAACGATTGAATTTGTAAAATCCAAGTATCGTTCTCAATTAACAAATCAATATTTGAAAGAATTAATAAGAAGTTCAATTACTAATTACAAACCAAAATATCAAAAATTAGTTGCTAACTTAGAAATCCATAAACCTTCTGCTAGTAAAGAGTAAATAAAAAAATGTAAATACATGTAAAAAAAATGTAATAATAAATATAATGTTTCAAAAACTTTTTTCCTTATTCCTTATAAATGATATTATATTTATATGTGTACGTATATGACATAGACCTTTGGGATGTGGCTCTTAACAATTTCTGGTAGGTAACTAGGTCTCTTGCTGCAAAACCTCTGGCCACCCCTGGCTTAGTTAACACGAAATCATAATGCTGCTTTCATTTCCTTAGAAACAGTGTAAAATTATACTCATGATTGCTGATGATGCAAAGAGAGGAAGAACAATCAGAGATGCTACTGATATCTACTACTTACAGAATGATTTGAATAGGCTGAAAATTTGGAATAATGAAAATGGCTATCAATTTAGTGTTAATAAGTGTCAAGTTTTGCACTTTTGCGTAAGGAGATTTCCAGCTGCATATTATATAATCGGGTTTCTGATAGAAGATCTGATGAGACTAGGGAATTTGAAATTGAAAAGTCGCTTAGCAAATACTGCAAATACAATTCAGAAGATAATTGAGATGTTGAAGCGAATCTTGACATGTAATGATAAATTTTGTCTCTTTACATGGCATTGTTAACATCGGTGGCAACTGTTGAAAATTTTAAGTGGGGATGCTGCACATACAAAATTTAAAAAAAATATAAAAAATTAAAAAAAAATATATATATTTCATATTCAGTAACCAATTTATTTATAAATAAATTTACATATTAAATTATTCCTTTATTAAAAACATTTCACCCTCACTGCGAGCACACCAATAATAAAAGGAGGGACCATTCCACATTAATCTGACCTTCAAAGACGATGAATTAGCAAATCACAAGAACGCGAGGAGAAATGTTTAACTTTGACAACATTCTTTGAACCATAGATCAAATGAAAGTGGCTTGCAGTTGAATATTGTTAAATGTACAATCATTTCGTTGGTATAATGAGAAAACATAGTCATATTACATTGGTGGATTATGCTAGAAGAAACAGATCAGACCAGGGATCTTGGAATTTCATTAGATAGCATGTTGAAATTAAAGGACTACATAGCAAAGAATGCAAATTTGGACTATTAAAATAAAATAACGCGCAGTTCGCCTGCTCTTTAATGTAAACAAGAACAAATTGGGTATTTAAAAAGGTATTCCTTTATTATCTATTATATGGATAAATGAGGGAACTGGAAGAAAAGGAGATGATGATTGTCGGAGGAGACTTGAACGGACACATAGGGAGACAGAATAGAGACTGTGAAAGGGTGCATGGTATGGTGGCCACAGAGTGGGAATGATGAACCAGGAAGGAGAGAGAGGGTTGTGGACTTGTGCAGTAGCGTTTGATCTGGTAATTGTGAACTTGTTTTTCTACAAGAGGGAAGAACATTCGATAACATTTAGGAGTGGTAACAGCAGTTCACAAATTGACTACATTTTGACTAGAAGAAAACATATTAAGTGTGTGACAAATTGTAAAGTAATTCCAACAGATCAAGTGGCACAGCAACACCGACTGCTGTGCGCATACTTTAAAATAAGATCGAATATAAGAACCTCTGGAAGCCATGGGATGAAGACAAGTTGTTTCGCTTAAAAGAAGAGAGTGTAAGGAATCGTTTTAGGGAGAGGGTGTTTGTGAGGATTTCGGATGGACAGGAAAGTGCACAAGATTGGTGGAAACATAATTCAAAAGTAATCCTGAGCTGTGCAATGGAGGTGTTTGGTGAGACATCTGGAAAGATTAGAGAGCAGAAGGACCGTTGGTGGTGGAATAATAATGTACAAGTGGCAGTGACAGCTAAGAGGAAGGCAAGGCAGAAGTGGGATGAGAAAAGAGTGGAAGAGAGGTGTACAGAGAGAGAAAGCAAGAAGCCAAGAGGGTTGTGGCACAGGCGAAGGCCATGGCATATCAAGATCTGTATGATCAATTAGAAACAAAGGAAGGACAGAGAAAAATTTACCAACTAGCAAAATGTAGAAATAAAGCAGCAAAGGACATCTTACATGTGAGGCAGATCAAAGACGCTGAAGGAAGAGTGTTATGGAGGGATGAGGACATAAGAAACAGATGGAGAATATACTTTGAGGGACTTTTGAATGAGGAAAATGCAAGGATTCACAGAGGAGATGGGCAGCCTTCTGAGGGGATGGTGCAGAACATCAGTAGAGTGGAAGTGACGGAGGCCGTGAAGAGGATGAGGAATGGAAAATCGGTGGGCCCCTGACAAGATTCCAGTGGAGGCATGGAAGGCACTGGGGGAAGAGGGAATTGGCCTGCTGTGAGAGGACCTCTTCATGAAAGTTTGCCAACAGCAAAATATACCCGAGGAATGGAGGGAGAGTACTCTTGTCCCAATCTACAAGGGTAAAGGGGATGCACAAGACTGTAAAAATTACAGAGGAATAAAGTTGATGTCCCACACAATGAAAATCCTAGAAAGGGTTCTTGATGGAAGATTGAGGAAGGAGGTGGAGATTGCAAAGGAACAATTTGGCTTCATGCCTGGTAGATCAACAACAGATGCTATCTTTGGATGATGGAAAAGTTTCGAGAGAAACAACGGGAGCTACATCTGGCATTTATTGATCTGGAGAAAGCATACGATTGAGTGCCAAGGCAAGAAGTCTGGAGGTGTCTGAGGGAGAAGAAGGTTCCAGAGAAATATGTCGGATTGGTGCGAGAGATGTACAGAAATGTGAAGACAAGTGTTCGGACCTGTCTGGGACAGACAGAAAGTTTTCAAGTAACAGTTAGCTTGCATCAAGTGTCAGCATTAAGTCCGTTTCTGTTTAATATTGTGATGGAGGTGGTAACAGAGGAGGTGAGAGAAGATGCGCCTTGCACAATGTTGTATGCAGATGACATCTTACTGTGTGCAGATTCAAGAGAAGGAGCGGGAACTAAACTGGAAAGATGGAGAAAAGTACTGGAAGAGAGAGGTATGAGACTGAACAGAAGTAAGACAGATATATGTGTTGCACAGTGGGCGGCGACCAGGAGACAGACCTGGAGCTGGAAGGAAATGTCATCAAGAAGAAGGACTTTAGATACTTAGGTTCAACAGTGGAAGAAGGTGGAGGAGCTGAGAAGGAAGTGGGATGCAGGATACAAGCGGGTTGGAGGAACTAGAGGGAGATGGCTGGAATATTATGCGATAAGAGGGTGCCGATCAATCTGAAAGGCAAAATCTATAGGACAGTAGTCAGGCCAGCTATGACGTATGCTATAGAAACTGTAGAAACTGTGGCCCTGAGGAAAAATAACATCAACAGGATGGAAGTAGCAGAGATGAGAATGCTTAGGTGGATGTGCGGTGGGAACAGAAAGGATCGTCTGAGAAATGACTATGTGCGGGGAACAGTGAAAGTTACGAACTTAGAAGCGAAGATACAGGAGGCAAGGTTTGGTCATGTGATGAGGAGGGAGGACGAATATGTGGAAAGATGGGTCATGCAGATGGATGTGCAAGGAAGGAGGAAGCGTGGGCGGCCAAAGAAGAGATTGAAAGAGCTGGTAGAAGAGGACTTGAGGATGAAGAACTTGGATGTGGTGACAGCCCAAAGCAGGATGATGTGGAGAAGACTCATCATCAACAGTGACCCAACTTAAGTGGGAGAAGCTGCAGAAGAAGAATTCCTTTATTGTCTATTGCGATATTTTATGTAAAGTAGTTGTTAGTACCAGACATTTTAACTAATGATTATTGCTCAAAATAGTGATCCCATTCTTGTATGTATTCCACTACCATATTATAAAATCGTTTACAATCTTAAAATGTATTAGAATTCGCTGATCAAATTATGCAATATATTTTCTGCGGTTTCAGATAAATATTCATTTTTTTTCATTATATATTTTTCAATATTTTTTTCAATAAAGATTTCAATCTCAGAACTGTAATTTGAAATATTGTTGCGTCTTGTATTTCACTTCTAGTAGATGAAGAGGATTTATGTAAAAAACGCATTAGTATAAGAGAAAGGGGATTTTGAAAGAAAAAAAAAACTTAATGTTCTTAAGATGCTTTAAGAATTATGTCAATACTCTCTTCATTGACTTGTTGGCTCTTACACTTAAAATGAATAAATCCAACATTTTGAAGTTAGGTGGCGTCATGACTAAACAAACACACATAATATAACCACACTAATAAATTTGAATAAGAAAATATTTCGTCCTAAGTATCTTAGGTCGTCAGTACAGTTAATTCAAACAATGCTAGGAATCACATAGAGTTAGTGCCATGATTACAATGTAATCCCAATATGCGTGCAGTAGCGTTTTATAGAATTAAATTAAAATATATCTGGAGGGAAACAAATTACATTAAAATAAGATAACATATATAAAATTATTTTACACAATTTTGTATGACAAACTTCAGGAACAGCACGAACGTCATTACGGTTTAGATTTGGTCTGTGAAGTAGAGCTTCAGCACTTTCTTTATATAAACGTTCGTGCTTATTCAAAGAAACATAAATTATATATATTTTAATTTATGTATATCTACGTAAATTATATCTGATGGGAAAAAACAAATTACATCATAGATCTTTATGTAAACAAACGTTTATATAAATAGAAAGTGCTGAATCCCTACTTCACAGAGGAAATCTAAACCGTAATGACGTTCTTGCTATTCCTAAAGCATGGAAAATTATCATACAAAATTGTGTGAAATAATTTTCTATATTTTATCTTATTTTAGTGGATTTTTTCCTCCAGATATACTTTAATTTAATTCTGAAACACGCTGAAATATTTACTTATTAAAATTTATCACCTTGGTTATTACGTTTGTTGTTTGTTCAGTCACGAATTCTGCACAGGTTTCATTGTACAATTAGATGGCTTCAAGTTCTTCGTTTCACTCAATAAATAAATAAATAAAAACCATGCAATACATTGTAACAGTGGAGACCTTTATTCAATGAAATGTATTTTAATATTTAATAAATTTAAAATATATTAAATATAATTTAATATATTTAATATATTTTTTCCCTCCACATCCACCTTCATATGAGTGGCCTACATTTAGATCACTTGCAGTCACCTGCACACACAACAGATTTCGGAAGATTCATTGTGACAAATGTGTATATGAACATTTGATGAGCCACAGTGTAAACTACTTATCCGCCCACTGCAAAAGTTTCCGGACAGTAATGTCTACACGATACCTTGCAAATAGTGACGCATAACAGTCTAAATTTCGACCGAACATACCGCACTCCCCACCTCTCCTAAATGGTATGTAAAAAAATGCACTCACGGTAAACAAATAACTTACATAAAAAGAAGCAACCGCCTAACCAATTTTAAAATTCGTTAGGAATCCAATCCCCACTCAACATATGCTGTCTGTTTATGGCTTCTACAGAATGAAGGTAAGGATCAGAGAACATTACTTCTGCAATTCAGTATATATATATATATATATATACTGATATATATATATATATATATATATATATATCTGATAACATCTTTCATCCGATCATAATACTTTGAAGTATATGATTTGGATTGGATAAAGATATAATTGCTTTAACGCTGCACACAATATTAGTGATGTTTATGGGCTGCATTTGAATTGTAACTTTTGTTCTCCAAACTATCCAAAAAACCTTGATGTCAAGTACATGATTCACTATCTCTGTTAATCGCCGATCTTTTATAAAAAAGTAACTTTCTTTGTTGAATGATTGTTGTTTTTTTCCCATTCATAATGGGAAAAAAACAACACTGCTTGGAAAACGATACGTATGTATTTTCAGCAAACAATGAAAAAAGAAACAACAATATAAAAATGGCAAAAAATATCAGTGTTTACATTATATTAAAATCAATTAAGCATAAATTCCAATTCATTAATTTTCCCCCGTTTGTTTAATGAGCCCAAATTGCCTGTAATGGCTTAGTTAACACGAAATCATAATGTGGTTTTAATTTCCATAGAACAGTCAAAGTATAAAATAATACTCATGATTGCTGATGATGCAAAGAGAGGCAGGACAATCAGAGATGCTACTGATATCCACCACTTACGGAATGATCTGATTAGGCTGGAAACGACTTGGCATTAGGCGATTTCCAGCTGCATATTATATTATCGGATTTATGATGAAGAACATGATGGGACTGGGGATATTGGCGAATGGTGAAGGAAATTTGAAGTTGAAAGGTCGCTTAGCAGAAATTGCAAATACAACTCAGAGAATAATTGAGATGTTGAAGCGAATCTTGGTATGTAATGATAAGAAAGTCATTTTGCTTCTTTATGGCTTTGGTTAACTGCACCTTCACTACTGTGTGCAGATTTGATCTGTTGCCTTCCGAACGGATAAAGAGCTTGGGAAAGGCAAAGAACCACTGTCACTGAGATTATATTGGCTTTATGGAATTCAGAATATCAGGACAGATTGCGAAGATGTGGATTACAGACTCTGGTTAACAGGAGAAAGACAAGTGAAATGATTAAGCTCTATAAACTTCCAAATGGGTATTTAAGTCTATGGTCTAATGAAAATTTTCGTTATACAAAAGGTGGGGTTCCTCTCATAGGACTTTGAGTGAGTGGAACATGGGTTGGGTGCTGTATACGCTCCCTCGATGAGTCCTTGAATCCCTATAGGTCTCAGTTAATAATAATATTTTCCTAAATCATAAATCTGAAAATTATAAAATGAAAAATATTTATTAATTAATTTATTAATATAAATAATTGGAAAATATGTTAAAAATTGATACATTAATGGGAAAAGAAGCATGTCGGTTTGTAAAACTTTTTTTTTATTTTTTAAAAAGGCAGGTTTAGTAAAATTTAATATCTTAAACTATTTTTCTTCTTCAGATGAATCTTTGATTTCCGTAACAAGAATACGCCACAGCGAGCAGAGTGGATCACTTGTTGAAAGACATCCTGAGAAACGAGGTATCTATTTCTTAACGAAATGTGTGCATTCGATTTCAAGATGCTTGCATCGCACGGCGGTCGCGTAACCCGATGAGTGATTAATATGACAGCGTATCGTAACACTTCGCTAGTAGCATAATTGTTAACGTTTCCACATTTCCAATATTTGCTAAACTCAAATTACTTAGTGCAGAGAACTCGTTCTTTATACTTGTTATACATTCATACTTGTATATATAGCTTTCAAGATGAACTTCGTCTAAAATGTTATTATTATTTTGCTTCCGTATCTCATCTCAAAATAAATAAAATCGAAATTCGAGTTGCGTTCACAAATAATTCAGACAAAATAACTTGTAATTTTAATAAGTTTCACACATAATGCATTAAAGGCGTTTTAAATCTCTACACAATGGTCCAGGTTATAACGATGTCCCATCAATTGCCGATTCAGAGATAAGGCGGATGTTGAAGTTGGTAACAGAATCAAAACATAATCAAAGAAATTGGTAACTACATGAACCAAGAAATCATTTCACGCCTTTAGTTTCGCAAAGGTAGAAGTACAGGGTGTATCTCTACAACTATTGAAGACTGGTGAATATCGATTTCCATCCTTAGCCATCACACCTTGCAAAAGCCTCTCAATCATTTTCGTAGGCATTCAGGGAGAAGCATCTGACAGAGAACTGCCACCATCTCATCGTACCTGACCCTAACATGGAAATTCGGGTTTGTAATCCTGAAACTGCAAAAAAAAAAAAATGAAGTAGAACTTATGTTATTGTCCGTAATATTCTAATTCTGCGTCAATTTTTTTCAGTTACGAATTAAAAACCTGAGTTTCCGTTGATTATTTTATTTATTAATGTTTATCAGTCCTGTAGAAATTTCGTTTTCAGACATTACGCTAAGTCACTCAGAGAAAGACCGTTTCTAGCCATCCATTTCAGGAATTTTTAAAGCTTTTTTTCGAGTTCCCATGTTAGGATCAAGTACGATGAGATGGTGGCTGAGTTAGTGTATCTGTATGATGGAAGTGGATTTTTTTCCCTCCATGAATTCGAGTTTTTGTCCCTTAAATTAAAGAAAATGGACTATAGAACCCACTATTTCAAACACTAATATATTATGTTAGGGATTAAGAGATGGCTATGTATCTGATGTACCTTTTTTCCTGAAGTTTAATATCATTGATTCTTTTGGGAAAGCTACCTCTGATTGGCTACCAATGGAAACGGCTGCCAAGCAGTCACCGAAAGTTATATTGGGATAAAACATTAATTAGCTCCGCCAACTCCTTTGATTCATGTAGTGACCAATTTCTTCTAGTGGGTGTTTGTGGCAAAATACATAAACTTCCCCCTATCCAATCTGCATTTTGAAAAGTTGACACGTCTGTTGAAAGGTCGACATATAATATTCAACTAATTGTTCTCAAAGCGCACTTCAGTTGTTGAACTATACGCTTTGAGAACAACTGGATGAAGAACTGGGATTGTATTTTGACTATTACATAAATCTTTATTTGTTCTTTACAATCAAATGGTAAATTAGCCGGTGTTTTTTCCACGGTAGAAGGTTTTTCCCTCCCCGAAAATAGGGTTTTTCGTCCTTCAGAACAGGCAACTACCCCTGAACACATAGATCTACAGCCATAAATACTTGTGAAGATTCTTCTTCTTCCTACAGTAGATGAGATTGGAACCACAACGGATATACTCAAAAATCCTCTCACTTTGCCGAAGAGAGGGACCATTCAACATTAATTGCAATGTTCGAACGAATCTTAACATGTAATAAGAAAGATGCTCATTTATATAAATAGGAACAAATTGGGTATTTAAAAAAGGTATTCCTTTATTATCTATTACAATACTTTATGTAAATTAGTTGTTAGTACCAGACATTTTAAATAATGATTATTGCTCAAAATAGTGATCCCATTCTTGTACGTATTCCACTACCATATTATCAAATCCGTTTACAATCTTAAAATGTACCAGAAATCGTTAATCAAATTATGCAATAAGTTTTTGGCGGTTTCAGTTAAATATTCATTTTTTGTTTCATTTTATTTTTTTTTAGAATTATTTCAATCTCAGAACTGTAACTTGTAATACTGTTGCGAGTTGTATTTCACTTCTTGTATATGAAGAGAGTTTATGTAATAAACGCATTAATAATATTAGAGAAAGCGAATTTTGAAAGAAGAAAAATCTTAATGTTCTTAAGACACTTTAAGAATTATGACAATACTGTCTTGATCTTGACATTTTGGCTCTTACACGTAAAATAAATAAATCCAACCGTTTCAAGTCAGATTTCAATACACATAATAACCACACTAATAAATTTTAATAAGAAAATATTTCGTCCCAAGTATCTTAGGACATCGTCATCAGCACGCTACTGCACGCATATCCCCAATATGCGTGCAGTAGCGTGTTATGGAATTAAATTAAAATATATCTGGAGGGAAAAAATTACATTAAAATACGATAAAATATATAAAATTATTTCACACAATTTTGTATGACAATTTCGGTACGTTAGGAATAGCAAGAACGGCATTACGGTTTAGATTTGGTCAGTGAATTAGGGCTTCAGCACGTTCTTTATATAAATAAACGTTGTTGCTTATTCAAAGAAACATAAATTAAAATATTTTATGTATATCTACAAAAATTATATCTGGTGGCGAAAAATTACATCATAGATCTTTATAAACAAACGTTTATATAAAGAAAGTGCTGAAAGTGCCTAATTCACTGACCAAATCTAAACCGTAATGACGTTCTTGCTACTCCTTAATATTCCTCAATTTTTTTCCCTCCAGATATATTTAAATTTAATTCTAAAACGCGCTGAAATACACGCGGGTTTAGATGAAATACACGCATGTAAATTTTGTAAACTTGGGAAGTCGCCAAAAGAATATTGCGAAATTATGAAGAGTGTAACATTAAGAACGTTTCTATTTTCTAATACATTTTAAAGAAAGTCAGGAAACCATCCAAGAGTGTTTCAAAATATTCCTTATGAATCTATCGATTCACATTGAATAATTACTGTGAAGCGGTAAGAAGTGTAAGTTAGAGGGCGCTGCGGACTATTTAATGATTATTACTTTTTTTTTTTTTTTCTGTTGCTTCCACCCATGAAAGGTTATTTGTAAACATATCGTACATTTTGTACCGTGGGCTGCCTACGGATGTTTTTTATCGGTTATTATTATTATTATCATCATCATCATCATCATCATCATCATCATCAACAGACCTTCATGAAGTCAAGAGACTTATCGTGGGAGGTGTCACTCTCACGTGCACAGCTCATTGTACCTAGATTTAAATGCACTCACTGTCTCTGCACTCACCACACTCTCGGGCAATGCATTCCAATCACCCACCACTCTTCATGCAAAAAATCTACATTCTCACTCCCTTGCTCACACCTTCCTTATACAGCTTCCAGGGATGGGCTCTCATTCTCCGCTAACATATACGTTTCAATCATGTCTCCCCTCTTCCTTCTATCCACTAGGCTCTGTAATTTGCATTCTCTCAATCTGTCATCATATTTCACCTTCATTAGATCAGGAACCAACTTAGTCAATCGTTTCTGAACCCTATTCAACATCTCATCATCCTTTTGAAAACCTGGCGATGAAATCAGTGCACAATAGTCCCTATGTGGCCTAACCAAAGTTTTGTAGAATGGAATCGTAACATCCTTTTTTCTACATGTCATTGTTCTCTGCATCATTCTTATAATCCTCTGTGTCGTCCTCGCTATTTTAGCAAATTATCCACGATATTTCAATAAAGAACTTCTAATAGCAACAAGAGCAGCTGTCCATTAAGGAGGATTCTACTGCTATCAACGCAGTTCTGAATCCTCACTGGCTTCTCCCAAACCTATGACCACAACTTCAGACAATCAGATTGGCTTATAATTCGAAACGTAAGACTGATGGAGATGGGGTGCCAGTTTTCCATTTTGATGAGCGTTTTTTGGGTGGAAGAGGGATGTCCAATGACCAATGTTATAGTTCCATATAGAAAGCCACCACCGATACCTGTTTCGAATAAAATCTGTGAGAGAGCTAAACGTTTCCCAGAAAGGTTACTCCGCACCTGTGGAGTAGAATCTGTTTAACACTGTCATCTCATTCTGAATCTCTATGACGCTTCTACTGTCTGTTCTTATGATACAAAGGTTAGTGGTTACTTGCTGATGTTTCTCTGATGAGAAGAAATATTTCGTGTGCATATCGACAAGCTTATATACTGGAGGAATGATCCGTTAAGACGTCTTTTGCACTCTTCAGGATAAGACAAGATTATGGTTTCCAACACCTGGTATACTCCTCTCAGCCTGGTTAATGTTCTTGTTTCATTTAAAGTAAGGCTGCTCTGGTTCATCTGATGACTACACTTCTGCTTTGAAACTTAGTGTCACTACCAGTCAGCGACAGCTTATGATATGGGCATAATGAATGTAATAATGCAGTTCCTTGAGTTGATTGGGTATTCTGTGTCGCAGTATACTTCACTTTTACATATCCTTTACTGTCTGGGAATCGAGATGATGATGAGAAGGAGGACAGAGTTATGGCCTGATGTGATCTGATGTATTAATTACTCTTAGTAAGGATATGGAGAGGTTAGATGTGAAATATGGGAGAATTATATAATACAGTGGTTGAACCTCTTCCCTTTGGCTCTACAAAGACTTTTGTATGATGTCGGGATCTGTATATGAAAATAAAGATGATATCGGTGGTTAACTTAACCAATAAGTGACTTATTGGAGAAGTTGAACCAAACAGAAAATGTCAGTTACACCCCACCCTTCCCGGAGAAGTTGCAAGACGAGTAGCGTATTGCAACTTCTCTGGGAAGAGAAGCAATACAGTGATATAAAGATAAAAATAAAAGTGATATAATAAAACTGAAAAAGTGATATAAAGTTTATCATCTGGTGATATAATGATAAAACTATCTAACTGCTTGGTAAAATGTAAGCCATTACAAAAACAACAACTTATATCAGAAATAAAAGCTCCAACATTTTTGCCAACAAAACGATAACAAACAACCTGATCATATTTAAATGGTGGACTTTTCTATTCAATGCGTGGTAGGTTTTGTGTTGCATTATCGTTCATAACCTCTTTAACGCAATGTAAAAATAAAATAAAATGTAGGTTTAAACGGATGACACTTTGTGTGGTTTTTATTTGATTATATTTAATGAGTTCAAAGAAATCCTTCCAAGGTCATCTGTTTACACTTTAATTATTTGCAAGAGCGAGTGAGCTGAAACCGATTGCATGAGCATGTATTTAGGAGCATGAACAAACAGCACATCAATTATGCTCATTCAGTAACAGGCATTCCTGGAAATGCATTCTAAGACAAAGGTTTCGAATTACAGTGTTAATAAAACATTCTTTTTTCGCATAAGCGAAACTCTGTATTAAATTAACTTTAATTATAATTTCTTAACAATTTTCTTACTTGATTTTACTTTACGGAAAATATAACTTCTTTATTAGTTCTCCTCATTTTTGCTTTAACCCGAAATTAGAATTTCTTTATAATTTTTTAACTATTTTTTTTATTTAGCAGTGGGGTTGCAGTGAAATATTAACGCATAGGCTTCTTTTATAAAATATTATGTAACAAGTTCCAGACGACTTGCCTGTGTATTTTAAAGCAGTATTGCATATACGCAGTTATTGTGTACTTTATCATATTTGCAGTCGGTATGCAAATTACTTCTGACTCTCGATATATACATTATATACCAAATATATATCTTAGAATGTACATTATAGTCTTTACGAAGGTTCTGTGTGATTGAGTGAGGAATTCGACATCCCATTCACAATAACATCCTCTGATGCAGTGATCAAGGAATACTCTAAAATCATCTCGCATTACCGAAGGGACGGACCATTCCACATTAATCTGACCCTCAAAGAAGATGAGTTAGGCAATCACTAGAACGCGAAGAGAAACTCTAACTCTAACATTCTTTGCGTCAAAGACGACATGAAAGTGGCTTTCAGTTCAATGATTCTTATTGTTATAGTCATACCCGTTGGTATAATGAGAAAAAAAGAGTCATATTACATTGGTCGGATTATGCTAGAAGAAGCAGATCAGGCAAGGGATCTTGGAATTTTATTAGATAGCAAGTTGAAATTCAAGGACCATTTAGCAAAGAATGCAAACAGAACTCAGCGGATAATTGCAATACCGAAACGAATCTTAACATGTACGGATAAGAAAGTAATTTTGCCTCTTTACAATGACTTGATACTACCTCATTTGGACTATTATTACACGCAGGTCTGGTGCTCATTAATGTAAAAAGGAACAAATTGGGTATTTAAAAAAGGTATTCCTTTATTATCTATTGCGATACTTTATGTAAAGTAGTTGTGTGTTCGGAGCAGACATTTTAAATAATGATTATTGACAAAAATAGTGATCCCATTCTTGTATGTATTCCACTATCATATAAAATCCGTTTACAGTATTAAATTGCATCAGAAATTGTTAATCAAATTATGCAATACGTTTTCGGTGGTTTCAGTACAATATTCATTTTGTTTCATTTTATATTTTTTAATAAAGATTTCAATCTCAGTTCTATTACTTGAAATATTGTTTTGTATTTCACTTCTTGTAGATGAATTAATTATCTTAATGTTCTTAAGACATTAAGATTTTTTTCTAGTTGGCTCTTACATTTAAAATGAACAAATCCAATTTTGAAGTTACAGTTAGATTGAGTCTAAGAACTAGATTCAATTAGAAAAAACAACTAAGCAATACATTGTAACAGTGCAAATCTTTATTCAATAACATGTATCTCAATATATATAATCCCTCACCACATCCCACCTTTGCAATTGCGGTCTCCATTTTTCGAAACCTTTAGATTTTTACTGCACACACAACTGACTCCGAAAAATACAGCGTGACCAAATGCGTATATTGACATTTGATGGCACGAGAAAACCCTAATTTTACAACGTCCTGCCAAACTTTTTCGGAAAAGTATTTCATAAATAGTTACTCAGATATACTAAACTAACTCATCGCAATCCCGTCCTACCTGACTGCAAATGTTGTCGGACATATCTTTCGACCAGGGTGATAAACAACAAGCAGCTTTCAATAGAATTCAATCCCCCAGAGATTGAACGTATATCCCATTCCACTCATTGCCAACAACACAGGACGTCGTTGAAAGTGGGAATGATGAACCAGGAAGGAGAGAGAGGGTTGTGGACTTGTGCAGTAGCGTTTAATCTGGTAATTGTGAACTTGTTTTTCTACAAGAGGGAAGAACATTCGATAACTTTTAGGAGTGGTAACAACAGTTCCCAAATTGACTACATTTTGACTAGAAGAAAACATATTAAGTGTGTGACAAATTGTAAAGTAATTCCAACAGCTCAAGTGGCACAGCAACACCGACTGCTGTGCGCAGACTTTAAAATAAGATCGAAGATAAGAACCTCTGGAAGCCATGGAATGAAGACAATTATGTTATTTCGCTTAAAAGAAGAGAGTGTAAGGAATCGTTTCAGGGAGAGGGTGTTTGAGAGGATTTCGGATGGACTGGAAAGTGCAGAAGATTGGTGGAAAAATAATTCAAAAGTTATCCTGAGCTGTGCAATCTGCTTGGTGAGATATCTGGAAAGATTAGAGAGCAGATGGAGGGTTGGTGGTGGAATAATAATGTACAAGTTGCAGTGACATTTAAGAGGAAAACAAAGCAGAAGTGGGATGAGTCAAGAGTGGAAGAGAAGAAAGAAAGGTGTACAAAGAGAGAAAGCAAGAAGCCAAGAGGGTTGTGGCACAGGTGAAGGCCATGGCATATCAAGATCTGTATGATCAATTAGAAACAAAGGAAGGACAGAGAAAAATTTACCAACTAGCAAAATGTAGAAATAAAGCAGCAAAGGACATCTTACATGTGAGGTAGATCAAAGACGCTGAAGGAAGAGTATTATGGAGGGATGTGAACATAAGAAACAGATGGAGAATATACTTTGAGGGACTTTTGAATGAGGAAAATGCAAGGACTCACAGAGGAGATGGGCAGCCTTCTGAGGGGATGGTGCAGAACATCAGTAAAGTGGAAGTGACAGAGGCCATGAAGAGGATGAGGAATGGAAAATCGGTGGGCCCCCGACAGGATTCCAGTGGAGGCATGGAAGGCACTGGGGGAAGAGGGAATTGGCCTGCTGTGGGAGGACCTGTTCATGAAAGTTTGCCAACAGCAAAATATACCCGAGGAATTGAGGGAGAGTACTCTTGTCCCAATCTACAAGTGTAAAGGGGATGCACAAGACTGTAAAAATTACAGAGGAATAAAGTTGATGTCCCACACAATGAAAATCCTAGAAAGGGTTCTTG
Organism: Typopeltis vanoorti; assembly: GCF_054136105.1. Taxonomy (NCBI): domain Eukaryota; kingdom Metazoa; phylum Arthropoda; class Arachnida; order Uropygi; family Thelyphonidae; genus Typopeltis; species Typopeltis vanoorti. Next base: position 27,029,170 of record NC_143567.1, on the reverse strand, counting down.
ATCGAAGATTGAGGAAGGAGGTGGAGATTGCAAAGGAACAATTTGGCTTCATGCCTGGTAGATCAACAACAGATGCTATCTTTGGATGATGGAAAAGTTTCGAGAGAAACAACGGGAGCTACATCTGGCATTTATTGATCTGGAGAAAGCATACGATAGAGTGCCAAGGCAAGAAGTCTGGAGGTGTCTGAGGGAGAAGAAGGTTCCGGAGAAATATGTGTCAGATTGGTGCGAGAGATGTACAGAAATGTGAAGACAAGTGTTCAGACCTGTCTGGGACAGACAGAAAGTTTTCAAGTAACAGTTGGCTTGCATCAAGTGTCAGCATTAAGACCGTTTCTGTTTAATATTGTGAAGGAGTTGGTAACAGAGGAGGTGAGAGAAGATGCGCCTTGCACAATGTTGTATGCAGATGACATCTTACTGTGTGCAGATTCAAGAGAAGGAGCGGGAACTAAACTGGAAAGATGGAGAAAAGTACTGGAAGAGAGAGGTATGAGACTGAGCATACGTAAGACAGAGTATATGTGTTGCACAGTGGGCAGCGGACAGGAGACAGATCTGGAGCTGGAACGAAATATCATCAGGAAGGTGAGAGACTTTAGATACCTAGGTTCAACAGTGGAAAAAAATGGAGGAGCTGAGAAGGAAGTGGGATGCAGGATACAAGCGGGTTGGAGGAACTAGAGGGAAATGGCTGGAATATTATGCGATAAGAGAGTGCCGATCAATCTGAAAGGCAAAATCTATAGGAGAGTAGTGTGGCCAGCTATGACGTATGCTATAGAAACTGTAGAAACTGTGGCCCTGAGGAAAAATAACATCAGCAGGATGGAAGTAGCAGAGATGAGAATGCTTAGGTGGATGTGCGGTGGGACCAGAAAGGATCGTCTGAGAAATGACTATGTCAGGGAAACAGTGAAAGTTACGAACTTAGGAGCGAAGATACAGGAAGCAAGGTTGAGATGGTTTGGTCCTGTGATGAGGAGGGAGGACGAATATGTGGAAAGATGGGTCAATGCAGATGGATGTGCAAGGAAGGAGGAAGCGTGGGCAGCCAAAGAAGAGATGGAGGGAGCTGGTAGAAGAGGACTTGAGGATGAAGAACTTGGATGTGGTGACAGCCCAAGACAGGAAGGTGTGGAGGAGACTCATTATCAACAGTGACCCCACTTAAGTGGGAGAAGCTGCAGAAGAATTCCTTTATTATCTGTTGCGATATTTTATGTAAAGTAGTTGTTAGTACCAGACATTTTAAATAATGATTATTGCTCAAAATAGTGATCCCATTCTTGTATGTATTCCACTACCATATTATAAAATCGTTTACAATCTTAAAATGTATTAGAATTCGCTAATCAAATTATGCAATACATTTTCTGCGGTTTCAGTTGAATATTCATTTTTTTCATTGTATTTTTTTCAATATTTTTTTCAATAAAGATTTCAATTTCAGAACTGTAACTTGAAATATTGTTGTGTCTTGTATTTCACTTCTAGTAGATGAAGAGGATTTATGTAATAAACGCATTAGTATAAGAGAAAGCGGATTTTTAAAGAAAAAAAAACTTAATGTTCTTAAGATGCTTTAAGAATTATGTCAATACTCTCTTCATTGACTTGTCGGCTCTTACACTTAAAATGAATAAATCTAACATTTTGAAGTTAGGTGGCGTTATGACTAAACAAACACACATAATATAACTACACTAATAAATTTGTATAAGAAAATATTTCGTCCTAAGTATCTTAGGACATCGTCAGTACAGTTAATTCAAACAATGCTAGGAATCTCCTTGAGTTAGGGCGCATGATTACAATGGAATCCCAATATGCATGCAGTAGCTTGTTATAGAATTAAATTAAAATATATCTGGAGGGAAACAAATTACATTAAAATAAGATAACATATATATATATATATATATATATATGTATATATATATATATATATAAATTATTTCATAAATTATTTCACATAATTTTGTATGACAAACTTCAGGAACAGCAAGAACGTCATTACGGTTTAGATTTGGTCTGTGAAGTAGAGCTTCAGCACTTTCTTTATATAAACGTTCGTGCTTATTCAAAGAAACATAAATTATATATATATTTTAATTTATGTGTATCTACATATATTATATCTGGTGGGAAAAAACAAATTACATCATAGATCTTTATGTAAACAAACGTTTATATAAATAGAAAGTGCTGAATCCCTACTTCACAGAGGAAATCTAAACCGTAATGACGTTCTTGCTATTCCTAAAGCATGGAAAATTATCATACAAAATTGTGTGAAATAATTTTCTATATTTTATCTTATTTTAGTGGATTTTTTCCTCCAGATATACTTTAATTTAATTCTGAAACACGCTGAAATATTTACTTATTAAAATTTATCACCTTGGTTATTACGTTTGTTGTTTGTTCAGTCACGAATTCTCCACAGGTTTCATTGTACAATTAGATGGCGTCAAGTTCTTCGTTTCACTCAATAAATAAATAAATAAAAACCATGCAATACATTGTAACAGTGGAGACCTTTATTCAATGACATGTATTTTAATATATGTTTTTTACCTCCACATCCACCTTCATATGAGTGGCCTACATTTAGATCACTTGCAGTCACCTGCACACACAACAGATTTCGGAAGATTCATTGTGACCAAATGTGTATATGGACATTTGATGAGCCACAGTGCAAACTACTTATCCGTCCACTGCAAAAGTTTTCGGACAGTAATGTCTACACCATACCGGGCAAATAATGACGCACAAGAATCTAAATTTCGACCGCACATACCCCACTCCTCACCTCTCCTAAATGGTATGCAATAAAAGGCAGTCGCAGTAAACAAATAATTTACATGAAAAGAAGCAACCGCCTAACCTACTTTAAAATTCGTCCGGAATCCAATCCCCGCGCAACATATGCTGTCTGTTTAGGGCTTCTACAGAATGATGATTAATATCAGAGCGCTATAATTTCTGTAATTCAGTATATATCCGATAACATCTTTTTATCCAGTCATAGTAATTTAGACAAAGCCTGTGATTTAGGCTGGATAAAGGCATAAATGTTTTTATGCTGCCCACAATAGTAGTAATGTTTATGGACTACATTTGTGTTACAAATCTTAACTGTTGTGCTCCAAACTATCTGAAAAATCTTGATATCCGTTATTCACCGACTCTGTTAAATTGCCGTATCTTTTATATGCAAGTAACAATGATTCAACAAAGAAACGTCATAATTGGATACGATAACCATAAAAGCATTTTCATTTTTGATATTCAGCGAACAATTCATATTGGGAAAACTGGATATATTGTATTGTTAGCAAACAATGAAAAAAGAAACAACAATATAAAAATCGCAAAAATACCAGTGTTTATGTTATATTAAAATCAATTAAGCATAATTTGCAAAGCATTAATTTCCTTAGAACAGTTTAAAATAATGCTCATGATAGCTGATAATGCAAAGAAAGGCAGAACAATTAGGGATACTACTGATATCCAGCATTTACAGAATGATTTGAACAGGCTGGAAATTTCGGATAATGAAAATGGCTATCACATTAATGTTAATAAATTATGCACATTTGCATAAGCCAGGGGTCGGGAACCTTTTTGAACCAAAGAGCCATTCCAACAAAAAAATTGATTAAAGCAAAATTTTGGGAGCCGCAACTTCAATTCGATTTTTTCCTGTTGACTGAAAGTTGCAGTCAGTTCAAACTTAGGTAAATTTGTTTTTAATTCAGTTCTTCCAGCTATCAAATACCACTTTTATGTTTGCATATAAATTTGTATATGTTCAATAAATAAAATAACATTAAGTTTGATTAAGTTTTTAATCAAAACTGTTTTAATTGTTAAATTTTCTTTTAATTTAAAATTCGCTAATGAGACTTTTGATTTTGCATCTTCTCAGCTAATTTACTTAAATCTGGATTGTATATCGTGCACTTTAATAGTAATTCGGCTTTCAAACATTCATCAGTCAATTTGTTCCTATAATTATTTTTTAATGTAATTCATTGAAGAGAAAAATTGTTCACAATTGTATTTTGAACCGAAAAGAGTCAAAACCCCAAAAGCAAGTCGCTTGGCATTTGAATAATTAGTTGGGAAAGAATTCCAACATTTAATTATAATTTGATGTGGTGTTTCTTCCATAGTTTCTCATTTTCTTCAATTTGTGCTACCATGTCCTGAAGTTTTTGTACCCAGATGCTTCTATTCTGAATTTCCAGAAGCTTCATTCAGTTCTGCCGTTGTTCTGGAAAAGCATCAATATCTATTAATTTTAAATTGCAATTTAACGGATGTAGTATAAATTTCATCATCTCCTGATGTTTTTTAAAATCCTGATATCTGCTTGTAAATGAATCAAAAATTACAGTAATCATTTCAGCGAATATTTCGCAATCAACTTTTTCTTGATTTAAATTCAATCTATAATATTTTAGATTTTCAAAATATATAAATTTTTCTTCAGTAACAGCTTCGAAAAACACTCTTAATTTCTGTTCAAAGGTAAGGACTTCCTGTAGTATTTGTAAGGCTGTGTTTCCCTTCTGTTGTATCTTCAAATTTAGCTTATTAAAACGTTCTGTCGTATCAAGCAAAAAACAAAAATTTTGTATCCATTCCGGATTATTGAGAAGTTCCACATGATTTGCGTTATAATTTTTAGTGGTTAAGAAAACTGTTACTTCTTTTAAGCACTGAAAAAACGTTTTAATGCTTTTCCTCTTGATAACCATCGTACAGATGTAAATGTCACTAAATCTTTATGTCGACTACCTAGTTCTTCTAAAAATGTGTCAAAACTGTAATTCAACGCCTGAAATCGAATGAAATCGATCATTGGCACAACAACATCCATCACTCTTTTTAGTTGTGGTAATAATCCCAAAGAATGTGCAACTAAAGCTTCTTGATGCAAAATGCAATGAAATGAAATAACTCCATGTGGAATATGAGTGGAGAATAATATAACAATCCCCTTATTTTTCTCAGTCATAAAAGGCGCGCCATCAGTCGCAATGCATACTGTATTATTAATATTTATATTTTTATTCTGTAAACTGGTTAGAAGGTTTTCTGAAATATCTTGACCTGTACTTTAAGTGTTAGCAGATCAAGAAGTTCTCGAATACCGGAAGATGTGATATATTTAACCATCACACAGCATTGCGCCATATCGGAAATATCATTTGATTCATCTACCGCAATAGATATAAAATATCGATATTAATATCCATAATTTGCATATTTGAAACTTCTGCAAAAATTGTTACAATACATTCCTTAAGAGTTCTAGCCGAAAGAGGTAAATCTTTAATTTTTTTTACGTATATCTTCCTTATTTTTCATATCCTTAAATATAATTTCAGAGACATTATACATGCAATTTTTTCGAAATTCACCATCGGTAAAAGTTTTTCCCGCTTTTGCTATTTCAAGGGATAATAAAAAACTTGCTTCAGTAGTATTCGACGAAGATTTCGTCCAAGTCGAGAAATTTTTTTGCTGAAGCAATGTTTTCTTTTTGCATTCTTCAATATTTTTTTTTCTATTATCACCCTCAGGATATTTTTTACTGAAGTCTAAATGTTTTCCTCGAAAATGTCGTTCGACATTACTTGATTTGTTATTTTGCAGCCTTAGGTGGCAAATTAAACCTTGCGGATTTCCATTTACTTCTACAAATGCAGATTTCTCTTTCCACATTTTATTGAATCCTCTGATTTCTTCAATTATTTTTCTTTTTCTTGAACTCATATTAGGAAGGTTATTATCACAAATTTACCTGCAAGTAAAAACACAAATTCAACATAATAACATACTAAAAATTTATTTGTGCATAACATTAACTGACACTAAATTAAACACCAGTTTAGTATCTGAATAAGTTGACTAACAGAATATTTATTTTGACAGTAAAAATCCATATGTATCAAAAAAACGTGGTGTTTGACAGGACATTAGTTCAAGTTTTCGCCGTGGCGTTGGTTACCCTAGGCAAGGTTAACATTTAGCGGTATTTCAAATGTAATGTAGTTGTCAGTTGTTCATGACATAAAATTTCAGGCGTAACACACGTCACATGCATAGTATCTAGCGCCACGAACAGGCCGTATCAATAAACAATATTTAGTTGTTTGTATTAATTGTGTATCTTTTAATTCAATATAAAAGAGCCGCACTTTGTTTAGCCAAGAGCTTCCTGCGGCTCCGGAACCGCCGGTTCCCGACCCCTTTCCAACTGCATATTATATTATCGCGTTTACGATAGAACAATAACGTGATGAGACTAGGGATGTTGGCGAATGGTGAAGAGAAAGTTGAAGTTGAAAGGTCGCTTAACAGAAATTGCAAATACAACTCAAAGGATAACAGAAGAAAGATAAGGAGAAAGGTAATCTGGAGGTACACGAATAGTACAAAACACAAGGCAGAAGGGAAAACAGTGTGGTAAGAAAAGCAAAAGCAGATTATGAAAGGAAGTCAGCAACGCAAGCTAAAGAGAATCCCAAACAGTTTCTTTCGATATGCTGCAAGTAAAAGAAAAAGTGTATATGGCAGAATGATTTTAAGGATTGCCAATGGTAGGGAGGTACCTGAACCAGCCGAAACAGTAGAATTACTAAGTGAACACTTTGCAAGAGAATATCATCCGGGCGCGATATTGCAGGAATGAGGAAACCAATTGCTTATATGGGAATTGAAGTGAATGAAATGGAGATGAATGGTATATTACGGACCCTTAATGTGACTACATCTGTGGGTTAGGATGGTGTACCAGCTCGAATCTTACTTGAAGCGGCAAAGGAACTGTCAGTGCCCTTGACTATATTGTTTAATTTAAGTCTCAGCTCTGGATTAGTCATAAGGGGATGGAATGAGGGGGGGGGAAATAGTTCCATTGCATAAAGGAAGCGTCAAGACGGCTGTTGAAAATTACCGACTGATCAGCATATCAGGAGTCATTGGGCAGATATTGGACAAGTTCATCAAGAGCAAAATACAAGATTCGATAGATGGAAATGGGAGTGTATGGGGAAGGGAGCAGCATGGTTTTTTGAAGGGTAGATCATAGCCCAGTAACTTTCTCACGGCTGAATTGGATAACAGTAATGGATTTATAGTGATACTGCTGGACTACGCTAAGGCCTTTCACAGGATATTACATGGAATTGTAATCAGTAAACTGCAGCTCGTGAGAATGGATATAGGATTGGTGAGATGGATAGGAGGCGGGTTGATGGAGAGATATCAGAAAGTAGTTTATTCCTGAGTATAGTCCAAAAGAAGGTCTGTGACTAGTGGACCACTGCTATTTAATTTGTTCATTAATGATAAAGGAAAGGATCTGAGAGGAACTGTCCATTTATTTGGTGATGATGCAAAATTGGGTAGAGCAATGGCGAATACGCATGATGTCAGAATTTTTTCAGGGTGAAAAGATTATCAGCAGTATACCACATTGCTGGAACTGTACTCCAGGAAATTGAGAAAGCCAGAGATTTGGGAGTGTTACTGGATAAGGAGTTAAAGGTTAGGGGCACATAGCAAAAGTGGCTAAATAAGCTCATCAGATCACTTGGTTACTGAAGAATACTTTGACCAACACAGACAGGCAGGTTATTGTTCCTCTTCATCGAGATGGCAACACTATAGAGCCTTGATAAGACCCCATTTTGACTACTGTGTGCACACACACAGTAGTCAAAGTGGGGTCCGCCAGAGTTTATTGGTTTTGGGGAGAAGGTAGAGAGGATCCAGAGGTGAGTGGTCAAGATAGTAGCTGATCTGAGGAATGAACCTTCTGAGAACAGGATGAAGGTCTGTGGGTTACAGAGAATGGTTCATATGCAGAAAAGAGGTGACATGATTGAGTCATTCAAGTTACTGACGGGTTTTAGAAGATGAACTCAGAAGAAAATTTTCAGAACATGTCTGGTGGTGTGAGAACTAGGGGCCATCCATGGAAACTGAGCAAGAGTGTGGTTAGCAAGGGTATTAGAATTAGGTGTTTTACTTGGAGATTGGTGAATGATTGGAATAAGTTGCCAGAGTCTGCTGTGGGTGTCATGACTGTGAATGAATTCAAAGCAAAGTATGATAGATATGCGCAATTGCTGAGTACTTCTTGATAGGATGTTTAGGGCCTCCCTCTATGAGTCTAAAGACTCCTTGGAGTTGCCTGTAATAATAATAATAATAATAATAATAATAATTGTGGTGTTGAATTGAACCTTGGTTGTAATAATAAGTCATTTTGCCTCTTGGGAAGGCCTTGATTAACTGCACCTTGACTACTGTGTGCAGACTTGATCTGTTGTGTTCCGAAGGGAGGGATGAAGAAGGTGTGGAAAGTCTGCAAAGAATTATCACTGAGATAATATCGGGATTATGGAATTCAGCGTATCAGGATAGATTGTGAGTACACGGATTACAAATGTGTACTTCTGTACACATTTGTAATCCATGTACTTTGCCGAATTTGGCACCTATGAAAATAAGAATACTGTATATCCAAAGTAATATAGCAAAATCCGTCGGTATGCAAATTACTTCTGATTCTGGAAGGATTTTATTGAAATACGGCAATCGGAATTCTCGTACAATACAGCTGAAATGAGCTGAAATTTCAGCTCATTTCAGCTGTATCATATGCAGGGACACAAATAGACAAATGTATTGAAATTATCTCATCTCATCTCATTCCTTTTATTTTCTTTTACCTTGCGGTGTCGAGAGTTTATTAATCATCGGACCTCAAACCGTTCACAGGATAAGGTAGTCAGCCCTAGATCCCGGTGTATCTTATGTCCTGTAGTGTTCTCAAAACCAGTTTGCCTGCTTGCAGGAGGAAAACCCCCAGGATAAACTGGGGAAAAACCCTGCTGTCCACGTCCAAGATCGGCTAACTTGGCTATGGCTGAGGAAGATTCTTCAGCTCCTCACGTCTCCGACGGGAATCGAACCTTGGACACTCCTTCCCCAGGCATATGGTTGTGAAGTGCATAGCCACTAGGCTATCTGCAAAGACATCGAAATTATATAATAATAATAATAATTTACACAGTTTATCTTTCGAACAAATTACATGAGTATAGGGTACATTTTGTTACATGTTATTAAATCATGATGACTCGAACAATGTTATACTATAATTAATGTTAAAATTAATAATAATCCTAACAAAAGCAATTTAGAGTTACTGTTTTACATTAAAACAATTAAACAGCTATTTTTGCATTTTGTGATTTACATTTTAATTTTGAAATTCATTGTTATTCACAATTCTGATTAATAATTACTTCTTTTATTAACATGCAGTAAATAATGCTAAAAGCATTCATTTCACTTTTCACAATCATACTAAAAAAAAATCGACAGCCTACTTTCCACCCATAAAAACATTTAATGGGTGGAAAGCATGCATTGGATGCTGGTAGATTGTGAAATGAAAATAGTTGTGAGTGCTGTATTAATCGTGTTCAAATAGCCTCCACAGTTCGTGTTTTAATATTCTGAAATTATCTATGTGTTTTAAATTTTGTGGTAGGTTGTTGAGTAGTTTGGGTATGAGATGTGATATCACTGCAGAAAACCATATCAGTTGTTGGTGAATCTTGGGGTGTAAGGAGTTGTGGTGGTGTGTGTTATGCGATACGTGTCTCTGATGTTACAATAGGTGTTGTTGAAGTAATTCCTTAGTAACATTAAGTAGTGTTTCAGATTTTTTTATGCTCAGGATTTTGTGCATCACCGTATGGGGTTCGGTTATTGGCCTGTTGAATATGAGGCCTCCAAATCACTGTTGAAATAATTTTCAGATGTAATGTTTCTATTTTCGCTAGATGGCTGTTACGGTGTGATTTCGTGACATTGGCAGCTATTTTTATTGTTAATGTAGCTGTATGTGTGACAGTGTAGAGATAGTGGTGCAGGGCGCATAATTATCGGATTCTGTATTATTAACATCTGCGTTTTGGTGCTATTTATTATAATTGAGTTTTGGCAGGAGTAAATTGTGATTTCATTTAGGTCTGATTGTGTTTTTTAAAGAATGGTGTTGATGTCTTTGCGAACTGCTAATGCGCGGTGTCGTCTGCTTATTGATATATTTTACTTCGTGTGGTCAAGTTGTGATCGTCGTAAATGTATAGGTTTAACAGAGAAAGTGATAATATGGCGCCTTGTGTGACTCCATGTTTTATCTGTATATTCCGGCTGTAATGTGTGCCTATTTTTGTCCCTTGTGTCCTGTTTGATACTTCCTGAACCAGGTATGCATTGTTCTTCTTATTCCGATTGAGTACAGTTTGGTCAGCAGTATATCATGTTTAAATGTATCAAAAGCTTTAATTAAGTCAGTAGGTATAAGGATAGAAAACATGCTTTTATCGAGAGCTCGTACGAATTTTGGTTGTTAATCGATTTCTTGTGTTTTTATATAATCTTTGTAGATGAGTGTTAGTGGGTGACTTTTTTAGTTTTTTCTATAGATTTTCTTTTACAGTAATAATTTTTAGGATGTCGCCATTTATCCATTGGTTATTGTCTGGATGGCTACTTGTTTGTGTACGCTTTGTTGCCTTTTTGTATATTTCTGTGAACATTAGTTGGGAGTTCTCGCATAGAGTTACAGCATCATTAATTTTAAATAGGCAATTCCAGTCTGTATTTTTTACAAGGTTGTGACAATTCTCTTTAATACGATCGAGTTTTGTGTGTTGGGTGGGAGGGGGGGGGATGACATAATGAAACGGAGTTGAGACAAAGTAGTGATCCGTAATTTTGACGTTAATTACTGAGGATGTATATGTATGGATGGGAGCCCGTATGTTGATATGATCAATGCATGATTGTGTTAGTGAGTTATTGAGTATTTCTTCTCTTGTTGAGGAGTTTATGGTAGGGTTTATGTTGTACTGGCTTAGTATATCAAGGTATGTGTTAGTGATTGAGGAGGCGTGGTCAAGAGTATTTATATTAATGTCTTCTATAAGGGTGAACCGATGTGTTGTAAAGAGTTCATGCATCTTAGCCATGATTCTAATTCATGTAGAAAGTTGAGTGCATTATTATCTGCAGGTCTGTATATTATGTTTATTGTGTATCTGATACTATGTTTGTTGCTATTTATGATTTCCAAAATTTGTGTTTTCGCATGTTCGAAATTAGTTTGTTTTTCAGTCACATTGTATTTTTCTTTGATAAATGCCACAATACCACCTCCTCTTTTGTTTGGTCTACATAAATTGTAGGTTTGGTAATTATTAATGCTGTATCCATAAGTTTCTGTGTTTTATGGCAACTTCAGTCAGTATTAGTACATCTATGTTTGTCAAGGTGTAGTTGAGCTGTGTTATCAATGTAAGCCAGTGAAAATGTTGTCTGTCCATTACTTTAAAGAGTCAAAGTCATTGAAGTTTATATTATCTGATGTTCATCTGGATATGAGATCTCCGTGATATGGTTTTTAAAATAATTTTATGTCTTGTTCTTTAGGATGGGAAAAGTTAACACATTATATTGGTTGGCTGTAGGTCGGATTCTCTTGCAATTATATAAACTCCAGCTTTCATTCTGTCTCATAAATATTTGTGAATCCTTAATCCAAAGGAACGTGTAGTTTATCTCGATATTTGTTTTCCTTGCCTGATATAAAAGATTTTTAAAGTATAGAGTCCAGTGTTCAGATATATAGATTGGTGTTGGGAGTTTCTTAGTTAGGATCGATATTGTTGGCCTTGTTTTCTTGCTTGTTGCAAAAATGCGTGTCTCAGACTACTGCTGGTAAAACAAAAGATGATTGGTGGCAGTCTATCTTTGTTTTTTTCGGGGCCTCTGTTAACAGCTTCGATGTCTGTGGTTGTGACTGAAATGCCAATTTTGGTGCCGACCAGTTGCAGTATGTTCCTTAAATCTTCTGTCTTTTCTTTTGGTACTCCCTCCATTTGAAGTTCCTTTGTTCGTTTTTTTTTAACATTTCTTTTTGTACTGTGTTCGACTTGGCACTTGAGGGTGTTTACCTCTTTCCGAAATTCTTCATTTTCACGTTCGATGTTTTCTCGCGCTTTTGTCGCTACCGTTATTTTCGTGTTTGTCTCGCACAGTTCTACCATTTCTTAAAAAAGTCTCGTTATTGTACTGTATGTAATGTTCATACTCCTCGAATTTTTTGTTAATTTGTTCGATGTGTGTATTTAGTAAGTCTTTAACCATGAGTTTGAATGAATCTAAGTTATCTGTAATTTTAGTAATAGGAACGGACTTACCTTCGTATGCATCGTTGCTTTTGCTTGGCGTTTGTTCTTTGTTCTTCATTTTCTCACAGCATTGTGGACAGCGCCACTCGTTACGTTTCGTAGACCCCATTTGCTTTCTACATGGTTTCCGAGACCCGGGGCATTGGTAGTGTTGTCTTCGACCGCATACAGAGCAATGTGATGGCTTATTGCACTTGTTACAGGACATTTTGATTTGTGACTTTTGATGTCTTGGGTGACCTTTGGACTTTCCTCCACCGAACAACTGTAGCATGTGTGTTCCAATGGCGACGTCATTTGTTCTTTGCTCGTTGGTGATCACAGTCCTCTTTTTCTAAGGCTTTCAGAATGCAAAACTTGGTTCTACTTAGCCCATTTCGATGAACTGCCTAAGTAGAATACCTGACATGTAGAATAACTTAGTAACACATTTAAGTTAAAAACCTGAATTAAAACCACTTTAAATCTATAAAAACAGGAGCAGAGATAACAGCCTGTGTGCACTCTGATCTGATATAATAATAAAAATCCGTAATATTAGAGTTCTTTAAGGACAGGACCTGCAAGATATCGTAATTTTAGAAGAATGGAGTTGTGTTATGCCTAAATATATACATTAGTGTCTAAATTTTGTTCTTTCTCCAGGTCTGTGTGATAGCACATGAAAAATTCGAGTTTTCCAGGATAAAAAACAAAAAAAAAATGAAATAAAATAAGCTCATGCACATCCATATGAGATTGAATAACTCACATGCAACTGGAAAAAATATAAAGATTCTTCTTCGTACCCTAGACAAGATTGGAACATCAAAGAATATAGTCGAAGACGACTAAAGTATTTGACTATTATTCGACATCCATTTCACAAGAACATCCTCGGAAGCAGTGATCAAAGTAAATAATCTAAAATCCCCTTGCATTGCCGAAGAGAGGGAACATTCCACATTAATCTGACCCTTAAAGAAGATGAGTTAGCCAATCACTAGAGCTTGAAGAGAAACTTTAACACTGACTTAGATTCTTTGCACCATAGACGACATGAAAGAGTCTTTCAGTTCAATGTTTCTTAATGTTACAGTCATACCCGTTGGTATAATGAGAAAAAAGAGTCATATTACATTGGTCGGATTATGCTAGAAGAAGAAGTCAGGCAAGGGATCTTGGAATTTTATTAGAGAGCAAGTTGAAATTCAAGCACCATATAGCAAAGAATGCAAACAGAATTCAGCGAATAATTGCAATACCGAAACGAATCTCAACATGAAAGTAATTTTGCCTCTTTACAAGGACTACCTCATTTGGACTATTACGTGCGATCTGGTGCTCGTTAATGTAAAAAGGAACAAACTGGGTATTTAAAAAAGGTATACCTTTATTATCTATTGCGATATTTTATGTAAAGTAGTTGTTGGTACAGATATTTTAAATAATGATTATAACTCAAAATAGCGATCCCATTCTTGTATGTATTCCACTATCATATAAAATCCGTTTACAATCTTAAAACTTATTGCATAATCAAATTATGCAATACGTTTTCGGCGGTTTCAGTTAAATACTCATTTTTTGTTTCGTTTTAATTTTTTTTAGAATTATTTCAATCTCAGAACTGTAACTTGTAATACTGTTGCGTGTTGTATCTCACTTCTTGTATATGAAGAGAGTTTATGTAATAAACGCATTAATAATATTAGAGAAAGCGAATTTTGAAAGAAAAAAAATCTTAATGTTCTTAAGACACTTTAAGAATTATGACAATACTGTCTTGATCTTGACATTTTGGCTGTTACACTTAAAATAAATCTAACGTTTTCGAGTTAAATTTAGATGGAGTCATGTCTAAACAAACACACATAATAACCACAAATACATTTTAAGAAGAAAATATTTCGTCCTATGTATCTTAGGACATTGTCAGTACAATTAATTTAAACAATAAAAGGAATCACATTCTATCATGATTACAATGGAATCCCAATATGTGTGCAGTAGCGTGTTACAGAATTAAATGAAAACATATCTGGAGGGAAAAATTACATTAAAATAAGATAACACATATAAAAATTTATATAAATTATTTCACACAATTTTGTATGACAATTTCCCATACTTGAGGAATAGCAAGAACGTCATTATTTGGTCTTATTTAGATTTTGTCTTATTCAAAGAAACATAAATTATATATACATTTTAATTTATGTATATATCTACATAAATTATATCTGGTGGGAAAAATCAAATTACATCATAGATCTTTATATAAACAAACGTTTATATAAAGAAAGTGTTGAAAGTGCCTAATTCACTGACCAAATCTAAACCGTAATGATGTTCTTGCTATTCCTAATTGTCAATTAGAAATTGACAATTGGAAATTGTCATACAAAATTGTGTGTAATCATTTTCTATATTTTATCTTATTTTAATGGATTTTTTCCTCCAGATATACTTTAATTTAATTCTAAAACACGCTGAAATATTTACTTATTAAAATTTATTACCTTGGTTATTACGTTTGTTGTTTGTTCAGTCACGAATTCTGCACAGGTTTCATTGTACAATTAGATGGCGTCAAGTTCTTCGTTTCACTCAATAAATAAATAAATAAAAACCATGCAATACATTGTAACAGTGGAGACCTTTATTCAATGACATGTATTTTAATATATGTTTTTTACCTCCACATCCACCTTCATATGAGTGGCCTACATTTAGATCACTTGCAGTCACCTGCACACACAACAGATTTCGGAAGATTCATTGTGACCAAATGTGTATATGGACATTTGATGAGCCACAGTGCAAACTACTTATCCGTCCACTGCAAAAGTTTTCGGACAGTAATGTCTACACCATACCGGGCAAATAATGACGCGCAAGAATCTAAATTTCGACCGCACATACCCCACTCCTCACCTCTCCTAAATGGTATGCAAAAAAAGGCAGTCGCAGTAAACAAATAATTTACATAAAAAGAAGCAACCGACTAACCTACTTTAAAATTCGTCCGGAATCCAATCCCCGCGCAACATATGCTGTCTGTTTACGGCTTTTGTTTACGGCTTCTACAGAATGAAGAAGCCGTAAACAGACATGGGATATACTGCAATTCTGTATATCCCATAACCTCTACTCATGCAGCATAGTATTTTCGACAAAGTATATTAGAACAAGCTTTATCCAAAGTATATGTGTATATATATAACGCTGCCCACAATATCCGAAAAATTATCTGAAAAACCTTGATGTCGAAGTACGTTATTCACTAACTCTGTTAATCGACATATTTATAGAAAGTAACAATGATTCAACAAAGAAACGTCATAGTTGGATACAACAACAATAAAAACCTTTTCATTTTTGATATTTAGTGGTAAATTTATGTTGGGAAAACTGGATGTGTTGTATTGTTAGCAAACAATGAAATAAGAAACAACAATCTAAATATCTCAAAAATACCAGTGTTTCCGTCATTAAAGTCAGTTACGTGTAATTTCAAATGCATAAATTTTTCTCCTCTTTGTTTAATGAGCCCTAATTGCTTCTAATGGCTCAGCTCACACGAAATCATTATGCTGCTTTAATTTCCTTAGAAACAGTATAAAATTATAGCCACGATTGCTGATGATGTAAAGAGAGGCAGAACAATCGAAGATGCTACTGATATCCACCACTTACGGAATGATTTGAACAAGATGGAAATTTGGAGTAATGAAAATGGCTATCAGTTTACTGTTAATAACTTATGTACTTTGGCGTAAGGAGATTTCAAGCTGCATATTATATTATCGGGTTTATGATAGAAGAAGAAGAACATGACGAGACTAGGGATATTGGCTTAATGGTGGATAAAAATGTGAAGCGAGTTTGAAGCGAACCTTCGTATGTAAGGAGAAGGAAGCCATTTTGTCTCTTTACGAAGCCTTGGTTAACTGCATCTTGTCTACTGTGCGGATTTGTTTTGTTGGGTTCCGAAGGGATAAAGAAGCTGTGGAAAGGCTGCAAAGAACTGTCACTGAGATTATATCAGGATTATGGAATTCAGAATATCAGGACAGATTGCGAGTATGTGGATTGCGGACTCTGCAATCCACATACTCATATAATCAACCTACTCACTCCTGGTTAACAGGAGTGAGTTGGCTGATACGATTAAGGTGAGTTGTATAAACTTCTAAATGTGTGTTTTAGGATATGGTATAATGAACATTTTCGTTATTCGAAAGGTAAGTCCTTCAATCCCTGCAGGTCTCAGTTAATACAGTTCGCCCACCGTTTGTAGGTCTCTCCTTGGCATTTTGCCAAGAATAGTCGATTCATGCTGAAAGGGGAGAAAGAAATGAAGGATGTACGAATTGGTCGCCAACATGCGAAATCACGTGCTTTCTTGTCTATCGCTGTACTAGTAGTAGCTTGATTTTTGTTGTCGCTTTTTTGCATTATTTTTTTATTATTAATTTGTATGATGGATCCAGTACAGTCAACAAGTTCTGTTGTTAAACGTTTCAGTAGCTCTTGCAAAAGAATATTGAATAATGTGCTGATATTTTGTGAAAAAGGATTGTCAGAAGGCCGTCCCCTTGTTCCCCTTTCTCAAGTCATAAAACGTGCAAGTGCAATTGCTGGCGTATCGGGGTCGACTGTTAAAATAATTCGTAGAGAATCAAATGTTGAAGGTAAGCCAAAATTTAAATCTCCTAAAAAAAAAGCGTCAGAGAAAGAAAATCATCGAAACCGTAATAGTTATAAGAAAAGCTATTCACGAATTTTACGTGGTCGAGAAAAGAGTGCCAACTGTTCCGTAATTGATTCCTGTGCTTAAAGAAAAAAATTAATTTTCCTTGGAAAAGAGAAAATTTAAGGAAGATACTTAATGAAATCGAATTTTGTTTTAAAAAGTCCCAGAATAAAAGGAAACTTATCATGGAGCGAAGTGACATTGTTTTATCTAGAACGCAGTATTTGAGAGCAATAAGACGTTTCAGGGAGGAGAAAAGACCGATTATGTATCTAGATGAAACTTGGATTGATAGTAATTTAACTTATGGAAAATGTTGGCAGTCTAAAGAAGAATGTGGAGTGCTACAAACCGGAAATGCCTCGCGGCGCATAATAATTTTGTGTGCGGGTGGAGAAATGTTTTTTTTACCGAATTCAAACTTACCATACAAAGCCAATTCAACTACTGGAGATTACCATGGGCAAATGAATTCTACGATCTTCGAAAAGTGGGGAGAAAAAAAACTGATCCCAAACCTTCCTAAAAATGCTGTTTTTATAACTGATAACGCTTCATATCACTCTGTTCGATTAAGCAAAGTTCCAAATTGGTCTAATAAGAAGCAAGTTCTTATGGATTGGCTCTCTGCAAATAACATTTCTCATTCCCCAGATATGCGAAAAATTGAATTGCTTAATTTGGTCAAGAGAAACTCACCCACAACTAAACTAAAATATTTAAATTCGACACGATGCTCAGAGAGCATGGATTTCTAGCTTTGAGGCTACCACCATATCATTGCGATACTAATGCTATTGAGTATGTTTGGGCAGAAGTGAAAAGTTTCATTCGCCATCGCAACGTAACTGGGGATATTGACATCTCGAAACTTTTTAAGCTTTCAGAACAGGCGATTGAAAGTATTACAGTTCAAAACTGGGGAAAATATTGCTCTCATGTCACCTCATTGGAAAATATGTATTGGGACAGAGACAGAATTATCGAAGAATTATGCGAACCTTTGGTGATCAGTTTAAGTGAAAGTGATGGCGATTCGGACACCGATTCAGATGACTCTGAAGATTAAAAGGATTTCATAATGGTATTTTTTTCCAACATTTGTTTTGCATGGGTTTGTTAAAAGATTCACAACAAGTCATAAATAATTAATCGGTTTAGGACATTAAAGTGTCTCAGTTCTCTCAACTGTAAGTTTAGAATATCTAAGTTCATTTGAAAAATTTTCTGTTTTTCTGTATAATTATTTTTATTTTATAGAAAGCTTTCTTAAAAATAAACTTAGTTAAATTTTTGTTTTATGCTATACCTTTTTTTAATTTTGTTAATACTCTACGTACGTTTTTTTAACTGTTATACAAGCAAAATAGTTACACTTTAAAAATAGCAACGTTCTTAAAAGAAAAGCTAAATTTTCCGACCTGTAATAATAAACAAACTCATCCCAGAAGACGCATTGATTACCCTATTATCAGAATGGATTCTCCTTTTTCTGACATGCACAGAAGTGTCGAGGGATCTCTAATCGGATAGAAATATATATATATATATTTTTTTTTTATAATAATATTTCGCCTAATCATAAATGAAAATTATTAAATGAAAAAATAATTATCAACGTATTTATGATATGCTGAAAAAAATTGAGAAATTATTGGATAAAGAATTTTCTTCTTCTAACATATTATTTATTTATTTTTCTTCCGTATCTCATCCAAAATAAATAAAATTGAAGTTCGTGTTGCGTTTACAAATAATTCAGACGGAACAACTCATCATCATCATCAAATTCCTGCCATGTACCTTCAATGGGTGTACAGGATATGATAGTATTGCATGAATAAAATTACATCATTACTAACTTCCTATCTACAATTTTTCTCCAAATCAGTCTGTTACTTGTCAAGACTCCAACATTATCAGATCTTATATTTTTATCGTCTAAGGCACTTTGTACCGTATCAATCCACCTATATCTTGGTCTTCCTCTAGGTCGTTTTCCTGCCAATCTGGCAGAGAACACTCGTTTTGCTAATCTTTCCTCGCCCATTCTGTTTAAAGGACCATACCACCTGAGATTAGCTCTGCTAACACATTCCTGGATGCTGACAATGTCAAATTCTTTCCTAATATCCTCGTTTTTAACATGATATTGCCATTGATGCCATCTATTCACACCTCTAATCTTTCTCAGGACTCTAATATCTGCAGTCTCTAGTCTTTGTTCAAGTGTTTTACTTCTGACTCAGCTCTCAGATCCATGAGTTAAAACTGGTTTGAACACTGTCTTGTATACAGCTAATTTAGAGTTCCGACTAATTTCTCTCTTATTCCATATGAATTTATTCAATTGACTTCTTACTATACCAGCTTTGTTGATTCTGTTGTCTATTTCCATATTTAATTTACCATCTTCAGTAAAAATCGTGCTTAATAGTTGAAATGTTTTACTTGTTCCACTGGTTCCCCGTTCACAATACAGTCGACATTTTCAACAATTCTACGTATTTTTTCATTGTCTTTGTCTTTTTAATGTTGCCCTTCATACCATATCTATTACAACGGTTATTCAATTTAGTCAGGGAATCTTGCTAACTTGTAGCAGTTTCATTTAGAAGTATAACATCATCCGCATAAAGCAAAGAGCTGACATTAACATCTTCAATTTTGATATCATGTTTAATACCACTTAGATAATGAATAACAGAGGGGATAATGTACATCCTTGTCTCATACCAGATTTAACATTAAGCCATCTTCCTGTACTTCCTTCAATTCAAACTCAAATAAAGACTAAGTATTGCTCGATATAATGCCCCCACTGACATCATATAACTGTAGCGTATTGAATAGCTTCTCTCTTGGCACATTGTCCTATGCCTTTTTGAGATCGACAAAACTTAAATACAGATCTTTGTTGTATTCCCATGTTTTCTCGACTGTTTGTTGTGAAGTAAAGATCTGATCCTGACAGCCTCTATTTGGCCTGAATCCAGCTTGTTCTTCACTAAGTTTTTCTTCCACAATTCTTCTCAACCGTTTCTCAACTATACTCACATAGATCTTGCCAGGCACACTCAGTAGGGAAATACCTCTGTAATTCTCACATTCAGTCCTTTTTATATATGGGAACTATGACAGCTCTACCCCAATCATCGGGAATTCGTCCCTCTGTCCAGGCTTTCTGAACTATGCAGTGCAGCCACTGTAAGACTCTTATACCACCATACTTCAGCATTTCTGGTCGAATATCATCTACTCCTGCCTGCCTTTCCACATTTCAAGCCTTTGATGGCTTTTTCTTCTTCAAGTATGGATATGTATTCCTGACTGCATGCCTGGTCAGTGTTTTTTTACCACTGTGCTGTCATCACTGCTTGTTTCATTTAGCAATTTTTCGAAATAATTACTCCATACTTCAAGGATATCTTTTTCTCCTGTTTTCATGTCACCTTCATCACGTCTAACTCCTTTTACAGCACTCTTTCCTCCATTCCTTAGCTTCAACAACCTCCAGAATATTTTGCCAACCTTCTTGATATTTATTTTCTATGTTCTTGCCAAAGTCCTCCCATGACTTTTGTTTAGCTAGTTTTACACAGTGTTTAGCTTTCTTACATTTGTCTCTGTATTCTCTAAGAAAGCTAAACACTGTGTAAAACTAGCTAAACAAAAGTCATGGGAAGACTTTGGCAAGAACATAGAAAATAAATATCAAGAAGGTTGGCAAAATATTCTGGAGGTTGTTGAAGCTAAGGAATGGAGGAAAGAGTGCTGTAAAAGGAGTTAGACGTGATGAAGGTGACATGAAAACAGGAGAAAACGATATCCTTGAAGTATGGAGTAATTATTTCGAAAAATTGCTAAATGAAACAAGCAGTGATGACAGCACAGTGATAAAAAACACTGACCAGGAACTTGCCAGGAACTTGCGATATGCTTCCTTCGTTTCCTTCGCCGTCTCTTTAACTTCCTGTGTCCACTATGGAGTTCTAATTTTTCTATCCTTGCAGACAACCTCACCACATGCCTCTCTAGCTGAATCAATCAGGACTTTCTTCAAGGCTTGCCACTGAATCTCCAAGGTTTGACTCCTGTTCTCAAACTCTTTCATTTATTCTTCAATAAGCTTTGTGTATTTTAGTCTACAGTTCACATCTGAGAGCTGCTCAACTTTTATTCGCTTTAAAACTTTCTTATATGTTATTCTATTCAATATGAAATTCAATTTTATCCTGCTCAAGACTAAATAGTGATCGCTTCCAATTTCAAATTATTTGTACACTCTGGTGTCCTGCACCAGGGAGAAAACATCACTATCAACAATAACATAGTCAATGGGAGTTTTTTATTCCTTGCCTCTTCTCTCCATGTGAATTTGTGCACATTTTTATGTTGGAACATGGTGTTAGTAATAATCAATCCATGTCCTGAGCAGAAATCTAACAGGTATTTGCCATTATTATTAGCTTTGCTCTTTTCTCCAAATTTTCCCAAAATATTTTTGTATGTCTGACAATCATTTCCTACTCTGCTATTCAGATCCACAACAAGGACCAACTTTTCCTTTTTCATTGTGTCAGTTACTTTTTCTAAAGCATCAAAAAATTCCTCCATTTTTACTTTAGTAGACCCTTCTGTGGGACCACAGGCACAAATAAATCTCATTGTCTAGTTTCCCATTCTCATATTTGCCCACATTATTCTACTTGAGACGGACTGCCATTCAAGAAGATTAGCCTCGTATTTTGTGATGAATACTATGGCTACTCCTTTTCCTTGATTGTCATTGCCTGAATATAACATTTTGTATTTATTGCTCAGAAAGATCTCACCAGTTTTTGCCTTTTTTGTTTCAATCACCCCTATTATATCGATCTGATAGTTATCAAATTCCTCCGCTAGCTCCATTTCTTTGCCATTCAGGCTTTTTATGTTGATAGTACCGATCTTGAACTCTGGTGATATTGAGTTGGGGTGGGTTTTAGGATTTGTTCCAATAGCTGACTTTTCGCTGTTCGCTCTGGTTCCCTGAAAACAACGGGGGCCTTGTTTAACCGGGCGACGCCTCAGCCGGCATGAAACTTTGTCATATTGTACCATCATTTTTTATTTTGGTTTAACCAATAAGAATACAATTTAATCGGCTAAATCTCAAATTGCCAGCCCATCCTTGTCATTCGTTCAGTATCCAGGTAGATAGCCAACGGGGTGCACCATGAGAAAGTGAGGATTGGACATCAGGTCAAAAGCTCTGGTCGGTTCTCCGCATTCCTTTAAAGGCTACGTGGAGGTCTCCTCCCAGTTACACAGCTTTGACTCTTAAGCACCCCTTGTTAACAACTCTTGTAATTTTAATAAGTTTCAGGCATACATATTGCATTAAAGGCGTTTTAAATCTCTACACAATGGTCCAGGTTATAACGATGTCTCATCAATTATTGATTCAGATAGAAGGTAGATGTTGAAACTGGTAACATTGAAGAAAAATAATTTAAAAAAAAGGGAGGGGGAGAAATAGTCTAACTCCTTTATTCTCGCAAAGGTAGTAGGACAGGCTGTTATCCCTAACAACTCTTGAAGACTAGTGAATTGTGGTTGCCATCCTTAGCCATCACAGCTTGCAGAAGCATCTCAATCATTTTCATTGGCATTCAGGGAGAGGTACCTGGAAGAGAACTGCCGCGATTTCATCGTCCCTGACTCTAAAATGGAAAATGGGGTTTCTAATTCTGAAATTGAATAAAATTGACGTAGAACTCATTTCTTTAGAAGAAACACTACCTCTTATTATATTATTTATGAATCAAGAGCCTGTTTAGTTCTGGGCAAATGGAGTTTGCATACGTAGCCCCCAGCCACTGGAAGAAAGACTGTTCCAAGTTCGATTCCAGTCATCGATTTCAATAAGTCTTTCTTCGACTGTTTACTGAGTTAGTGAATCTCTATCATGAGAGGTGGATTTTTTATCCGTGACCATTTTTTTTGTCCCTTAAATTGAAGAAAATCGACCGTAGAACCAACATTATTCCAAATACTAATATATTATGTTAGAGATGGCGATATGTATTTACCATACTTTTTTTTTTTACCTGAAGTTTAATATCATTGATACTTTGGGCAAGCGAATTCGGATATAAGAGTCAACCTATCATGCACGCTATCTCTGTCTTTAGAAACCGATGGGTAGAAGAAGAATATTCGTTCTTTTACGACAATAATCACTTCATTCAAGTTTTTTCTCCAAGCGATATTTACATCAGTACGTTTCTTACGATATTTTCGTACCTGTTCGTATTCCATTTCAATATTCTCGTTGCATAGTTAGCCTACACGCTAGATATCAAAGGCCCAGGACCTCAGCGCCACTTCCATTTTTAATAATGGAACATGAATTGTATTTCCGCCATTACTTTTTTCTGAAATCG
Source organism: Typopeltis vanoorti (assembly GCF_054136105.1). Lineage (NCBI taxonomy): Eukaryota > Metazoa > Arthropoda > Arachnida > Uropygi > Thelyphonidae > Typopeltis > Typopeltis vanoorti. Next base: position 27,005,702 of record NC_143567.1, on the reverse strand, counting down.
GGTTCTTTTCTTCGTGCCATGCTCTTTAATCCCTATTATCACCCACGCTCTTCAGTTTCAGACCCACCACCCTACCTTAATCTCATCAGACTTACCTTATATAATAATTTGATTTCTCATAATCTACCAAATTTTTTTAGAAAATCCAAGGCTATCTTAGCTGTAATCCAAAGTCTGATGTTTTGGGCAATGCGAACACAATTACTAAAATTAGACACTTAAAAGACCGATCTTGTCTCAATATTTTTCTTCATAACTAGGTTCTTCAAACTTTAATCCCCCATAACAGAAATACAAACTCGCAATTTAATAACTACCTTTTGATTGAACATTTCAGTGTTGAGTTCCTATTATATTGTATAACCAGTTGAGTACAGCCTTTCCTTGCACTATCTCTTTAAATATCTCGGGGCTGTTTCATCTTGTTGAACTGCCTTTTTGAATTCAAGCTGAGCAATCTTTCTAATCCCTTCTGTTCCTCCATTTCTACTCGTTCATCTGTTTCCTGGTCTTGGGACGATGCTTTATGATTTTTTTTTTATTCAGAAAGCGTTCATTCACTCGATACCGTCCTATTATTTTCTTTTCAGACACCAAAAGCGAGGGAGGGGCTAGTTTACCGCGTTTACAAAATGCAGTCCGGATTAAAGCTGATTTTGAACAACAAAAAAAAAAAAAGAGTAGAAAGTGTAACGCCTACCTCAGGTCTTCGCGCCCTAGATAGTTTTCTAATTTTCTGATCTGTCAATCCCCCCCCCCAATAAAAAATAACGTAATTCATTCGGCTGTGCTGTGGCAACAGTGTTTACTCCGATGTCAAATCAATTGAAGCGTGGTACGATTGTGCTTATTCAAGCATGCAGATGCATGAAATAATGAAAAACTGACCTCTGTAATCAATCATGCAGTAATTCCGATCTTGACATTAACACTTAACTCTACACAATGTGTGCGAATGACGTTATTCAGAGCTTTACATACAAAGTAATGTCACTGCAATTAATCCAAAAGTGTGTGCACATTGACACCAACTAAACTACAAACTATACTAGTGAAGAGTCATTTGGATCAGTTCGCAAATGTTTTCACCTACATTTTTGTGAAAATATTCATAAAAATGTAGGTGAAATTTCACCTACATTTTTGTGAACCTTAGCACTTAAGGTTCAAAACGTGAACCAGAATCGGTGTCATGGCACCGATTCTGGTGTCATGAATGACCCTTCTCCAACTCCCTCTCCCAAACATTCACCATACACGAGGCTAGTATGAAGTGCAAAGACGTAACTATTGCACAAAATTAGTTTCTCTGTTTGCTGCTCTCCTGCTCACAAAGTATTTTAGAAATATTACTGTACAAGCACTATATAATGCAGATTTTACATTGTGTTTGTGACACTGAAAGACTAGACCATTTTGAATTCACTTACAACTATTTGAAGAAGAAGATTTAATTCATTTAAGAGAACTATATTTTCAGTTGAAGCACCATTCTACATTTCTGGAAATTTAAACAGAGTTCTCAAATTCTGGACTACACTTTATCACAGAATATCTAGATCTTGAAAGAAATTTCTTCACAAGTGAATGTAGGGTGTACGCGTGCAAACACGAATTGGCTAGGACCATTTTTATTTGCAAATTAATTTGTAAAGAAACAATAAACAGTACTGTTTGGATATGTTAGAAAATTGTATTCTTATATAGGTTAAGAGCTTGCTGGTATTTTCCAGAAAGATGGGACACTTTCTGCATTTTGTACACAGTGCTCAACCAACTTTGAATGTCTGTTTTCCAAGTAGATAAAAGAATAAGACGCTTATATCAAAATATGCAACTTGACTTCAGCAGTTAAATAACGAAATTAGCGATGCTTCAGCTACAGTTTGGCAATTTTGGAGTGTCAATGGCAAGAGCCGAGATGCAAGTTGGATGTATGTTGACCTACACATGTCGCTAACATTAAAATGTTTTATTCGACTGAAGTTTATTACACTCAAAAACTTGCATTCACAGCCTGTCTGTTGTATTTTTAGTTTGATTGCTTATATTGCGGATTCTTTATATTGCTTGTGAGACCCTATAGCTCAGTCGGTATTGGCTATACCCTTTGGTTACAAAGATCTGAGTTGGAGTCTCGTAAAGGACACAAAACACCTTTATAAGGTGTAGTCTCAAATTGAGGTAAAATTCGAATGCTTCATTCTGCACATGAAAATTAGCTAGAAGAGGAACAAACAGCGATCAGTAGGAATTTTGGACCATTCCGCATCCGAAGCTCTAGTTCATCCCACAGATGTTCAATAGGGTTGAGATCAGGGTTCTGTGGTGACGTTTATCCACAAACCACATAGTTACAGCAGCAGACTTATAACACGGTGAATTGTCTTGCTGAAAGAAAAAACAATCATTTCTTAAAACCACCACAGACTAGGAAGCACTGCATCGTCCAGAATGTTCAGATACCGTTCGGAGTTGTGTTCGTGGTACTAGGATTCGCCATCTCCGAATTTCATAGTTGGGGTTACACACTCTGGTAAGAGAAGTTCGCAGGCATCTGCCCCACCTTCACCCATCCATCTATGCAGAGGGCATGGCGTGATTCATCCCTTCATAACACAGCTTTCAGCTTCCACGTGCCACTATACACACTTTTTTGTACCACTGAAGACGACGTTGCATGTTGGTTCGGGAATTGAACTTGCATTTTGCGGTATCATGGAAATCCATATCGTAAGCTGCAGTTCTGAATGTTTCTGTGCAGGTTCGTGTTATAATCAAAGCAAACTCCGCATTGGACGTGTCAGTCGACGAATGGCGGTTTTTACATATTATAGCTTGCAGTTGACTCCCTTTGCTTCCATTTCAGTATGGTATCATCAATTGGGCCATCATTTCAGTATGGTAACATCAACAATTGGGCCATCCCATGTCATGTTGATATGGGATGGCCCAATTTCTCAACAATTTGCCGAACAGATAGGCCAGCAACATGCATCTGATCACAATGCCTCTTTCAGGCTCCAGCAGTTCCCTTCTCACAGAAATTTCACCCGGAGAGAGTTGCACTGACTGGGATCATCATATTACTCCAATTTATAGTGGCTACAAACACGTGACTCGGAGCGATACACCTTCCCAACGAGAACGTTTGTTGACTTCTTTCCAAGAAGTGTAATACATTGACCATGTAGCATCAGACATAAATCAACCATATTATTATTTTTTCGTTACGCAATTTAAAAATAAGTTTTTTGTATAAGTATTGAAAATGATATGTTGATACCTGTCACTTATACTGGTATTATTTTTACTTGATATTTCCAAAGGAATTTGATGGTGTTTCGAAGCGAGGCCTTTTCCTCAAGTTCCCAACTTGTGGTCTCCATCTTGCTCTCTGTGACTGGGTTATCTTCCTCTATAGCTCATTGCATGTAACAGTAAATGGATGGCTTCCTCTCATAAGATCTCTTTATCAATGCTGAGTACACCAGACTTTTGAACTCACACTGCTTTTCCGCCTATACTTCAATGACCTTCAAATCCTATTCACAGTTCTGCTAATGATGGTACTCTACCATTGTAGTATGCAAATGATTCCAGCTTCCCGATCTTCCATCACTAAACAATGCCTTATATACTGATCTCTTCACCATTCATAAGTGTAGTGAAGGTAATCTAGTGAATTTCAATGCAAACAAATACAATACTGTCCTATTACGCGAAAGAAAGATCCTGCTTTACTCTTATTTTTGATGATGTTCAAATCAGTTTTCTCTTCTTGAATCGACTTTCACATATAGCTTATATTGGAATAAACACATCACATCCACCATTTACTCAGCCTCCAAAAAATCGGCATTCTATTTTGTTCCAAACACTATTTATTCCCTGCTAAACTTGTAACAAATTACATTTGGTTTGGTGCACCCAAAACTTCCTTAGAATTCTTGATTGTGTACAGAAAACAGGTGACCTTCTCTCTCAAAGGTTCCCTCTAGTCGATTTCTCATAGGCACTAGCTTTCTGCATTGTCTTTTTTTATAGTTACTTCATGGGCTATAGTTAGGACACTCATTATGACACCTGAACAGAATCCAAAGACATATCAAGGAGAGTACTCAACACCAAACCACCAACCGTCTACACTTCATAATCCACCATCCAACGAACTGGCCACTACTATTCCCTGCTTTGATTTAATAAGATAAAACTATGAGAAGCCAATACATTTCAAATCCAAACATATCAAACCAACTTTTCATCTAATGTCTTCATTTCGTCTGCAATGAAATGCTTTTTTAAACAGCCTTCCACATATTATTTTATCCAGGGAATATAACACCCATCTTTTCAAGAAACTTATTAACCACTTAACCAAGAATGGCGCTCTTGTATTATAGTTCATGTGATGTCTTGGGTGTGAGGGTGAAGTCAGGAGGAGAAAATACTTGACTCTATCTATTCTGTTGCAGTCATGTAAAGAGAACTCATGAATTTTAAAACAAGTGTTATCAATGGGATGCCAAATTAATAGTGTATATAGTTAGGACACTCATTATGACATATGAATAGAGTCCAAAGACACATCAAGGAGAGTACTCGACACCAAACCACCAACCGTCTACACTTCGTAATCCACCATTCAGCTTATGCCGTCTACCGCCGACCAATAGTATTTTTTCCCTGTTGACTGCACAGGTTCTCTGGTCGATTTGCCTATATGTGAGATGAAAAACCCATGATCAGCTAACTCACGTTCATTTGAAAAAGTCCATGTAAACATTTATCTCGTCATGACGAGAGTCGAAGGGGCATGGTTCCATCGTTTTTCTAAATCGTTACAGAGGAAAACATTTGTGAAAAGCGGCATTACATATAATCAAACATAGCAGGAAATGGGACTGCGCACCACACATTGAGGTATGTGCAATTTAAATCTCTCTGAAATTGTCCTAATGCTCATTTCAATATACCATATATGCCTTGCAGAAACTTATTCACAAGCAATTTTCTTCCTTCTCTTCAAACTACGTGTTTACTATTTTTTTTTTTTTTTTTTTTACATTGGGGAAGTATATGACAAGTTCCCAGTGCCGTACTTGTACACAGGCGCACGAGGTTCTAGATGGGGCTACGAAACAGTACTCCGGGTCTTCGACGGGAACCCGATAGCTCTAGCGCCTGGGGAAAAGTGTACGTACGGCCGTGGCACCATAAAATTTCTACATTGAGCAACAAGCACAATTGTTCATAATGTTAAATATGAAATTCTCCATCGATTTATGGCTTAGCATTTATGATTAGTATGACCAATGGACCTAACCCATCTAGACTTCATCGTTTGGGACAATACATTTTGGTAAACAAGCTTTCTTAATACCCAAACATTTCATCACACTGGAAGATAATGTCGAGCGACTGATTGCCATTGCTCCATGGTCCGGTAGAAGTGTGCCTTGCCAATCAGCAATGTGTATTTGTTGTTAATCAAGGCTTGTGTGGACTGTATCACTTCCATGGCATATAACATTCTATTATTATTCCTAACACCTCCAAGGAGTCTGAAGACTCATCGCGGGAGGACACCTACAACTGTCTCAACCACTACACCGAACTTCTACTACGAATCATCTCCATCAACGCCATCTACCGCCCACCTCCATTACAAATAGTATTCTATGTCTGTAAATTGCATGTGTTCTGAAGGGCCATTTTGTCTGTATGCGGGATGAAAAAAACGAGTTTCTGGGAGAAAAAACCCTGCTACCTCCGTATGAGATTGGCTAACTCACCTTCAATTGAAAATCGTCCAGATAAAGATTCCTCCCGTCACAACGAGAATCGAACTTAGGCCTGTTCCAATCGAAGGGCGCAATGTACCGTCGTTCTTCCAATTGCGCTACGGAGGCGCTATATATCATGGAAACACTTTATAAGATTACTTGTAATGCTCGCATCTCCAAACACAGATTTTAGCTGTAATAACAAGGCGAAAAAGTAATAGACCTTCTCATGGATCATCTTCAGTGCCAGTATTTTAGACCTACTTGGTCGCATTTTGGATTGATTGTCGCTTGTGGATGCTTAATTGCCACACAATCTTCTTATGGTGCTATCTTCTATCGAAGGTCAGCGACCATCTTGGCGAACAAACTGCGTTCTTGTGTTAATCTGAGCAGTTGTGCGCTGCTCTTTCCTGTCCACATCCTGATGTCAAACCATGATATTCTTTTTCTTCCTCTAGTTCCTTTACCATCAATTCTTCCTACCAAAATAGTTTGTAGAAGTTGACATTTGCTGTTTCTCATGATGTTTTTCGTTTCTTGATTATTTGTACAACATCTTTAGCTTTGCCAATGGATTTTAAGACATCTTCATTGGTAATTTTTCTATCCGTGATATCTTTAGCATTCTTCTATATAGCCATATCTCAAAGGCTTCGATTTTCTTGATGGTTGTCGCCTTCAATGTCCATGTTTCAACTCCATGGAGCAGAATAGACCACACGTAGCATTTCAGCATTCGGCATCTGACTTCCATGTTTAGGTCTTTATTACAGAATAGTGTTCTCATTTTCATGAAGGACTGCCATGCAACTTCAATCCTTGTCTTTATATCTATTTCAGGATCTCACCTTTCATTAAGCCAGCAACCAAGATATTTATATCTTGACACTTGATCGATATTTTTCCCATTGAGTGTCAGTTTCAATGGGAAAAATATCGATCAAGTGTCATTGACAGAGTTTTTGGAGATCATCATGTTATCTGTAATTAGCACGGTGTCATCTGCATATCGTAAGGGAAGTATATGCTATTGTATACCATAAAATAGCATATACAAATTATCAAAATAACATCCGGTATTCTCTTACCCCCTTCTGAAATATTTATCATCATTCCTCTTGAATTCTGTTGTTTGCCATACAAGATCAAATGACTTAGGTGCAAAAAAGTGTTATCCTTTGTATGTCAGAAAGTTGACTATTCTTAGTAGAATCCATTCTTCTGCAAGCGAAGGAATTTCATGATCTCTGGTTGGTAAGGTAGGGTCAAAAGGTGGAATTTGCTTATGCACCGATTTGGGGAAAATATTAATTACCAAAGATGCATATTAAAAAAAAATACGAAAGTGATTAATATAAGCAGATTTACAGCATAATTAACGAAGCAGCAAATTTATTTAAATTGTATTCAGCGCATGCTGAACACCATGCAAATTATTTGCATATAGAATAGACAATTATAACGCAAATTATTAGACCATTCCATTTTAGTGATTACAAGATTTCACTGTTAGTAACTGGTGGTTTTTGAACCCCATTCTCAGTGCGAGTTTGGTTTTATCCTTGTTTCCATTTTCATGAGATAGAGGTCATAGCCATGCGAAACTTCTAATCCTGAAATCATTTGCATTGGTTTTTGATTGTCGTCTGATTGCTATTCTAGAAGACTTTAAGAAGTTCGTAATGATTTCGAAATGCTTCCAACGTATTGTAAATACCTGCATACATTTTTACGCAAAAAATATTTATTCTTAATCAATATCGTATGCGAAGGATTAATTGCAACAGAAAGCACCTCAGTTGCAAATGGCAGTTGACATCCCCGAGAAAGAGAGAGAGAGAAACACGAACGAATGAAAGCAAAAGGAACAATAGAAAACATTGCATACATAAATGTCTACTGAAAATAACTTGCGTTTTAAATCTTCCGATAAATACGCTATCTTAAGTTAAAAAGATAACGTGTTTTGGTAAACATTATATGTACTTATATATTACGCACTGCTTATCATTTCTGTTCTTTATTGTACAACGTGCATCAACAGTAAAATAAAATTTTGCAACTAATATGAACACGTAGTATTGAAGCAGGGGTGATAAATAAAACTTTCGAACCGAGCTGTCAGAATCTTTGTTATCCTTTATACGCGTTTTATGATCTCAACTAATGATAGTACAGAATGATTGCACTATTCTAGTGTGGATGTACAATTTGGATCATAATGACATGGATTAGATACGATTCGTTGGTAATCGGATCCGATTAATTATACAGCAGGTGTCTCTGCCCATGCGAATAATCTACTATTGCTTACACGGACGGGAATAAATGGAATAGTCTTGATTACGAACAAATAATATGTATAGTAGTGGGAGAAGGGGCGTGAAGAGAAAAATGATATGATCACTCTCGATCCGGCTGCAGTATGTCTACTTTCCTAGATTGACACTCTTACTGGTGCTTTCTCATTGGCTGTGACGTAGGTATCATACACAGGTTCGCCATCTTGGCATTTCGTCTGTGATCAAGGATCTGAAGGTTTGCGGAACCGGTGTGGCCGTGCTCTACCTCCTGGGTTTACCGGGTTGTTGGGGTCTTTGTAGCCCCATGATATAAATTATTGGAGTTTGTACATAGGAATAATAACAGTTGGAAATGTCAGGACAGACACTAAACGACAGGTTAATAGCTGCCAGGCATACTCTGGCCGGTCAAGGCCTTGCTAGGGTCGTTTGCAAGGCAACGACCGAAGAAGTCATCGGTCCAAAGAAGAAGCATTTGGATTGTAAGTAGGCTTCAAAATCTTGAAAAATAATTAATTTATTGATAAATTAAATTCTACAGAAGAATCTTCGATGAGTGCGCTATTCTGCCGACCTAGTGTAAGTCAGTGCTATGCGAAGCCGTAAGGCTAGTCGGCTGCTTGAGGATGTGTAAGAAATTGCGACATACATTTAGTATGTATTTGAAGAGGCATGTGATTATAAAATTAAATACATTTAACAAGTGACCAGTATTCCCGGGTTGTGTAATATACTGTAGATATGTTCAACATAATAAATCATGTACACCAGTACTTTTAATTACTAGCTTAAGGTGCATGACTTTCCCACCTCTTAAAATGCATTAAAAAAAGAAAGAAAAAAAATCGTTTCTTTCACAATTCAGCAAATTCATTGCATAGAAAACCTCAGGAATGTAATGCATCTCTTTACTCTCCCCAAATCATTTTTATAAAGATGACACGTTCATCTATATCTCCAAAAGATTTATTTGAAAAGCCCTAATGGCAATGTAATAAGAATATCGGAACCTAGCGAATTTTCTTATATGAAAGCAGTAATTTATTATTTTTTCTTTTTTAATGAGCATTCATTTTCTAGCAGTCTTATAATTTAATTTGCTTTGTACATAGCTAACGGACAGTTCTCCTTCCCAAGAAAAATAGTGAAGATCTATATAGCTGGAGGAGGGGGGGGGGATGATTGAGCATAGACGAAGAAACTGCTCCTCTCCTATATGCGGAACCCGTGTTTTTGTATGAGATATGGGCGGTTGTTCTAGATGTATTGGAGTGTTTTGGTGTAAACAATGTTTACCATTACTTGGTTTGGTGGATAAGATACATAAATACTTGGAACGATGAAATTGCAAACTGTAATTAAAAGGGTGTGTGTCAGCAGTGGAGGAGGGGAGAGATGTTATTGAATCTATGCATACTTGTGCTAGTACCTATTTGCAGTATAAAACAAATGACTGGAGAACGCTATTTCCAATAAGTTTTGTATTCTTAGGCAGTTAATTTTGCATTTCAATAGATTCAAATTGGTGTTGAGTTTCTTTTTTTTTATTTTTTTAAATAACAGTAACTAGTAGTGATGGGCAATAATAGGTTGTGAGCTTCTAGATTGAAACTTAATGTGTGCTGATGTACATTTGGGAAGCTTCTCAATTGTATCTGTTCTCCAAGTGAACATTTTGTAAGTTGTTAAAAATCTATAATTATGTGGAAGGGAGGGGAGGAGCGATATTATTTTAATTGTATTAGAAATAAGGAATCGGAGGACTTGTGTTTTCAGGTATGCTGTTAGTTGTTAAATGTTTATTATTTAAATAGTTCAACTGTAGTTTTCTATTATGAGTGAATACATTTGTTGGTTTTAGGTCATAACTTTTGTTCTGTTCTAATGTAAGCTTCATTTCATAGTATTAATAAAAATGATTTTAATGCATTTGCTGAAGTTCATTTCCAGACTTGTGGATTAAACTGACAGATGAATGCAATGTACAGTAGTTGTGAATATGCTTGCTTAACTTGTAAAGATTGTGATACTTATGGTTTTCTCAGTATTGAGTTTTGTATCCTTAAGATTACTGCAATCAGTGTATCAATACTGTAAAAAAATTCAGTTAATTTGTCATTTGTATTTCAGGTTAAACTATATTCATTATCCAGTCAGATGCTGTAAGGCCTCTCCTTGTTCAGTGTGAAAATCATGTTTTAGGCTTCAGAGAAGGATTGGTGGCTTAACCATTCACTTGCTAATGGTATATAGATTCCTTCCACTTTTTTTAAATAGTGTTTTCATAATTGCTTCAAGAAATTTGCATGACACATAGTCATTCCACTTGTACACCATTCTAAAAGGAGGTAGGATTTATTTGTAATATGGTTGTCTTCAAACAGCCTTAACTGCTTGAGATATTGTTTGATAAGGTTTTTTTTCTATTGCTTAATGGTTAATTTTATACATAATCACACTATGGGTTGCTATCCTACTTGTTATATTATGAAGTATTTTTGTAATTTTTCATTAGGTCACTTTTCATACTGCTCTTCAAATCTCTAAGAATTGGAAGTTTTAAATGAGCTTCCAGATTAAGTTCTCATTTTAATCATATATTCAATGTATGCTAATATTTAATGTCATTCTGAAGTTCATTTTGATCACAAACTATCAACTAATATCAGCAATCCCTTGTCCTTCCTTTAAGAGATCACTTCATATTCTAGTATAGGGTTTCCCAAACTATGTTCTGCGGAAAGTGAATAAGTGTTCCATGAAAAATTTATCAAAATTAATGAGCTTGGAATGGCTTTAAATGCTGTGACAAGTTCAGACATGTTTGAAAATCAGGTGCTCCTCAATTTGCGTGTGGATTGTGCTATTAAAGCCAGCATGCTCTGGCCTCGACTCAGCCGCCCACAGTTGTCAACTCCTCAGAGTGAGAGTGAAGTACGGAGGCATCGATTCTAGGAAACGTGTGGTCACAAGCAATGTCAGTGCGATGTGGTCCAGCACGCCTGTAGTGTACGCTGTCACATTTTTTGATGCGATACAGCCTGCTGCTGCAATAGTATGCGATTATCTTTACATTGAATATGAGATCAATGATACTTGACTCTAACCAAGGTGTTCCATTAAAATTTCATGATTTTTGAAGTGTTCTGTCATAGGAAAAGTTTGGGAAACCCTGTTCTAGTATATATATAGTTAATAATTTCACTGATCTTACATTCTGACCTGTTAGAAAAGACAACTAGATCTTTATTTGGAAGAGGATAGGATTTAAACATTACTGTGTGTGGGGTTTTTTTTTTTTTTTTTTAAGGAACCTCTCATGCTATAACAATCAGTCTATTGAAAGTTTTTCACCTGTACTCAAAGAGCTTAGTTTTATTGAGGAGAGCAGCATAACATTTTGTAAATGTTTCTCAGTAAGGTTTTGTTGTATGAAAATAGGTCAAAGTATTTCACAAAATGAAATGCTTAAGAGCCTTTTTAGCTTTGGAAGTGTAATTATTTAGTGAAAGCCCTTTGGTGGAAAACCTGGCTTGAATCCTGTTTAAGATGCAAAAGTTTTTTTTTTTTTTTTTTGGCTCTTCAACTAAAGATTGAGTTATATGGGCTCATATGGAGTGGTAGGGTTTTGTTATCCTGGAAACTTTTTTTTTTCCTTTGTCTTCCAACACAACCAACCAGGAAAATACGGTTTATATACAAGAATATATATTTAGACACCACCATTATCCTAAATTATAGATATGAAATCCATTCCGGGCAGTTAATGGGTCTTAAGGTACTATGAGTACTGTGGATTATATATCCAGCTGAAACCTAGTCAAGTCGATTTTAAATATAAACAGCAGATCATTGGTAAGCATGGAATGGCAGACCATGTCAAGCTAAGGTTGGATATATAGTTAATTTCTGACAGAGTATTTGCATAAGTATTATCAGACCTTCATGGAGTTACTTATTGTAGAAGGTCCTTGCTGTCACCCACTGTTCATCAAACTGCCTTAAACTTGTTTGCTTTACTTGTCATATACTGGCAATGCATTTTACCTCCCCATCCACTTCATGCAAAAAGTCTGTTCCTCTTTATAACTTCTAGAAATGGTCACTTGGTAATCATACCTCTTAACTACCAGGCTACAAATGGAATTTCCTCAATCTGTTCTTATATCCAACATTATATAGAACTGACTTCTTAAAGTAAGTGACCAGATTTGTATATAATCTGTATCCTTACATAATAGAACCATAATCTCTCTACTTAATTATTTCCCTTCCTTCCACTTATTTAGGACCTCTGAATTATGTAAAGGCTCCTGTTAACTTCTTGGAACATTCCTTTAAAACATGTCTGTTTTATTGCCTTATGATATAGTTTACTTCATTTTTCACCGTTACCTTGCCTTCTCCCTAACTGCCAGTCTCTGCTCTGCTCAGCAGTTTTGGTAGATGACAAATTAGCAGATATGACATTTTGCTAATTTGACATCTTGTCTAATAGGTGCCATTTACTGCAATGAAAAGTTACAAGCATGTTGTACCAACAGTGATAGAAGTCAAGTAAATGATTCATGCCAGTTTTTTTTTTTTTTTTTTTCTGAAAAAGTGTATAGAGGTTGTTGCCTCTATATGCAAGTAGACTAGTTGTGATGATAGTTTTGCTAGCATTTGGCTAAAAGATTAGAACAAGAATGCAATTCTTTATCAAGTGTATTATACTTTGTAACCAAGCAAAATAACTTGCTGTAGTATTGAATAGAATTGGCCTAATCTTATGACTTTGGTTTGCTTGCAGGCAGTACATGACTAGTTGCTTGTGTGAGCTGTTATGAGGATGTTTTAAACAGAAACTTACCTGCTTACAGCAAGTTTGTTTATGCTTACAGGATTTACCCTCTAACTACTAATTTTAGTAATTATTATATTTGAAAATTTTCATTTGAATTAATAACTGGGAGGAGGAGGAAATGTTGTCATTATTTGCATTAATAAAAATATAGACTAAGATAACTTTTAGTTAATGATAAACCTCAGTCCTAAAATTGTAAACTCTTTATCTTTTCTTCATAATCAGCGAGTGCCATTTCTTATTTATTATTGGAAAAACATACTTGTCTATATTGTGGCTTCTTGCTGTGCATGGGTTGATAGTGCTTATCTGGTATTCTCAATAAGTTTTCCATCTTTTTCATAAAGAAGAAATGCAGTTTCATATACATATGATTGTTATTGCTGCTCATGAAACTTAGGTTACATTATGTACAGTAATGCCTTGTTATTAATCAGCTGTCATAACTCTTAAGGTCAGCTTATTTGGTATCAGAGTTCAATTAAAGCAGCTTGTTTACTAGAGTATTTGTCAATAAGTTTAAGACAACCTTAGATTCTAGATGACCTGCCTGATACTAATCACTGTGATTCTTTTGATAGGGAAATATCGGTCTTGATACTACTGAAATTTTTGTTCATATGCTTGACTTAAAATTGTTTTAACCTGAGTCATATTTTCTTTCTTTGCTTCTGTCTTGCATATTGGTAGTTAGCCCATATTCAGTGTAATTGTAAAAAAAAAAAAAAAAAACTAATTGAAATAGTTCTGTTTGATCCTTTTAAGTTGTCATTTAGCCAATTTATTTTACTACTTAAGGCTTACTGTTGCATTACCAATCAACCTTTTGTCTGTCATTTGACTCTAGCATGTTTTCTGATGGGAAGTCCTTAACAAGTTTCTGCCCTGCTTACTTTCACCTGCCTTTGTGATTGGATGGATGATTTCCTTTTTATCAGGTGCTATGTCATGTCATATTGATGACTTTCACTTCTTCTGTTAATGCAGTCCTGTTCTGTGACTTTTCCTCCTTTTTTGTTGACTTTCATAGTTTTGCTGTTAGCGTTATGCTCCATTCCACTTTCTCACATAACCTTGCTTCACATAACCATCAGGAATATCACCCGATGCTATGTGCCATCCTTTAATGGAACAAATGTTCTTTTGCAAAAAAAAAAAAAAATCTCACATGCTCATATTTTTAGATGAGTTCAGATAGCTTCTCTCATAGTGACATTTACTTCTTTTTTTGTTTCTTTTCCTTTTAAACAAATCGCATACCAGGTGCTTTAGGAACTTGTTAACTTCAAGGACTAATTACTTGAGTAATATTAAGCAAAGTTTATTAGCATAAATAACATTTATAATGAATGGGTATGAAGATATGGCAGTTAATGAATACTGTTTGACTTAATTCTAAAATGTCTGTTTTCAGATCATGTCAATATTTCTTAAACTTAAGACATACAGGGACTTTTCTAGAACTGTAATTGTGCAGCTTGAAGCATGTTATTTTGAATTGCTATTCTGATGTTAAATGAATGTTATTCAGATAAATCACCAAAGGACAATGGTTGAAAATTGCTTTTGGTGTTACAGTAGCAACCATCATATTACTGTTTACAAAAATTGTAAATGAAATTAATGCACTCTTCCTCATTTGGAAACCTAGCTGCTATTGCATGGTCAATGATTCAGTTACTAGTAACTGAACTTTGAAATTACCATCTCTACACCCATCCACAATCACTCATATTAATATTTATTTTTGTTGTTGTTGTTTCAAAATTGCTCAAGGAATCAACACTGAAGTTTGGTAGATATGAAATGTTTCCATATTCAGGTAGGTGTTTTTGGACTTGGTTCATACATTCACATCTTTGCTTTACACTTGAAATTCTATAGGTACTTCTAATGACCACTGTTCAGATTCACTGACATCTCTATTATCTATGCTTTGTAGAAAATATCAGCAGCACTTAGCTATATGTAGCCATTCAACTATCTTTTCTGGCTTTCACCCATTTCGCATCTATTCTTTTGAAATGACCTTAAAACATTCAAGTTTTATATAATTTTATACTAGTATGTTTTTTTTTTTAATTGTATAACTGGTTGAATTTTTATTATGTTGTAGTTATCATATTCCTGATATGTACCCTTGGAGGGGAGGGGAAGAGGAGTTACAGGATATTATGATAGTATTTCAGGAAAAAGTTACATCGCTAATAACTTCCAATCAACATTTTTCCTCTAAATTAATCTTATCTGTCAAGATGCCAACAGTATCAGATCTTATATTTCTGTCTTGTGTTGAGGCTTAAGTGCTGTGAGGACATGTTGGAGGTTTAATGGAATATATAAAGCACTCGAAAAGAATTAAAACTGATCTTAATGCTTCCAGTATTTTGTCTGTCACTGAGATATCTTCAGGGATTACAAAAAAACTTAACACACACTCAGGGTGACTATAAAGTCCTATCTAGGTGGTGTGCCCTCTATGGGCATTTGTAGATGGCCTAGGATGTAAGGTGGGATCTCTGATAATTAATGTTTCCCAAATT
The DNA here is from genome assembly GCF_054136105.1 of Typopeltis vanoorti. NCBI lineage: Eukaryota > Metazoa > Arthropoda > Arachnida > Uropygi > Thelyphonidae > Typopeltis > Typopeltis vanoorti. The sequence goes on along the minus strand of NC_143567.1, from coordinate 26,990,221 downwards.
TTGGGAAGTTTTATGCAACCATATTTATTTAAATTCAGTTGATTTCTGAGTGCTGGTGCAGATTCTAAAAACTTTTTCTTTTTTGAATTTGCTATGGTGGAGCATGGTGGTTTTTTCCAGGAGATCCTGTGAGTTATATCCAAAACATGGTCTGCAAGGCAAAATTGACCATAGTTGTGATTGCAGATGTATGATTTGTGTTCTTCTAAGCAGATGGTTGCTGATCTACCTGTCTGTCCAAAGTCAGCCAGCTTGCAGCAACAGGGTACTTTATAAACTCCAGGCACTGAAAGAGGAGAGAGCTGATCTGTGGTAAAATGTTTACAGTGGGGCTTTAAACACTGTGTGAAAGTTGTACTTTTTAAAGGACCTAGCTATTTTTTCTGATGTGCCATGGATGTAGGGTATGGTGATGGCATTTCTGAAATCTTACTCAGGAGATGGCTGAGGAAATTATTATTCATTTTTTTAATTCAGTAGTCACTGTAACTATTGAAAAGGAAAGTGTTGTGTATGTGGTTGAGTTCATTTGCAGGGGTGGTTCCACTAGAACAAAGATTGTGGGCTCTCTTGGTTAGAGTTTTAATAAGGCCTTATTGTTGAGAGGGATGATGGTGGTGGGAGAGTTTTTGAATGTATCAGCCTGTGTGAGTAGCTTTTTCTATATACAGTAAAGGAAAGTTTATCATTAGGAAGGGTAAACTATTGTTATTTTTCTTTTCCATCTTGTAAACTGGAGTCTTGGATGTAGGCTATTGAGGTGACTGAGGAAGGAGCCTAATGTGTCTGGGCCATGAGACCAGATAGAGAACACATCTATCTCCATATCTTAGAAGGTATGAGAGGGGCTGCATCTATGGCTTGTTTTCCAAATTTTCCATGTAAAAATTGGCAAGAGGAGTGGGGGGAGAGAAACCATAGCAGTTCCCTCTATCTGTAAATTTTGTTCTTTTCTGATCCCTCCCACCACTGGACTTGCCACTTTATATAAAGGTGTGGTAAGTCCTGACTTACCCCACCTTTTTTATATAAGGTGTAGCAAGTCCAGTAGTGACTTTGGACAGACAGGTAGATCAGCAGCCATCTGCTTAGAAGATCACAAATCATACATCTGCAATCAGAACTATGGTCAATTTTGCCTTGCAGACCATGTTTTGGATACAACCCACAGGATCTCCTGGAAAAAGTCACCATACTCCACCATAGTAAATTCAATAAAGAAAAAGACCGTTTTTAGAATCTGCCGACACTCAGAAATGCAACTGAATTTAAATAAATACAGTTGCATAAAACTTCCTAAAATTTGGGAAACATTAATTATCAGAGATCCCACCTTACATCCTAGGCCACCTACAAACACCCATAGAGGGCACACCACCTAGATAGCACTTTAGAGTCACCCACATGTTTCACTTAGTATTGTGTTGTATTTGAGTGTGTTACAATAGTTTTTTTTTGTAATCACAGAAGATGTCTCGGTGATAGATGAAATATTGAAAGCATTAAAATCGGTTTTAATCCTTCTGAGTGGTGTGTGTATTCTATTAAACCTCCAACATGGTATCAACAATCCAATTACATCTTTGTCTTCCTTTCAGGTCATTTCTTACCAATCTGGCAAAGAAACTTATTATTATGTGACACCTCCAAGGAGTTTAGATGCCCTCTCTCAAGGAGTCTTTACTCTACAACTGTCTCCACCACTCAATCCACCAGCTAGAGCGAACTGCATTATCTACATCAATTCCATCTACTGCACACTACCACCACTAGTATTTTCTCAGACAATTGCAAACATCCATATCCCCAGCAGGATTCAAATCCATAGCCTGAGAAGCTTGAGAGCAGATACGCTAACCACTTGGCCAGCTAGGCTAGCCTTACTTGGAGAATAAATCTTTTCCCTAATTGGTTAGTGCGCAGTACTTCTCTCCCCTTCTGTTTGTGACCATTCCATCTGAGATTAGCACTGCTTAAAACAATCCAGAATACTTACAATAAGTTTTTCTTAATATCCTCATTTTTAATGATACTGCCATTGATGCTATGTATTCACTCCACAGTCTTCTATACAACTAATTTTAAGTTTTTGACTAATTTCTTTCTTGTTCCATATAAATTTATTCAATTGATTCTTACCATACCAACTTCTCTAATTCTGTTGTCTATTTTCATATTTAATTTTCCACTTCAATAGAAATTGTGTATAAATAGCAATGTTTTACTTATTCTATAGGTTCACCATTTAGGATACAGTTGATGTTTTTCTATTTTCATTATATTTGTCTTTTTATTGCTGATTTTCAGACCAAATTTATTACAACAGTTATTCAGTTGGAAGTTTTTTCCTCTGGGTCTGGCTCCCACTGAAGAGACCTCAGTAAAGGTCGAAACCGGTCTGGGTAGCAACCCTTCCCATGATGCATAGCATTATACATGTCTGCAAGGAGATTATTATTATTATTATTATTATTATTATTTTGACACCTCCAGGGAGTCCAAAGACTCATCGAGGGAGAGTGTGCCGACAGCATCGAACGATTGGTCCCCTTCCAACTACTAACCGCGCTCAAACATACTTAACTGAGCCATTAGTAGCAGAGGCTCTGTTTTGCATTATGGAATACTAAAGGAAAGTGATCAGAACTCAGCCTGCCTTTGCTATGAGTTTCCCCAGTCCTGAAGATACTTCAGGTGCAAACTTTGTTTGCTTACACTTGGATAAAGGATTAAACTAAATATATAATTTTAAGTTATTCAGCTTAGGCAGAGAATCTTGCAGACTTGTACTGGATTTAGTCAGAAGTATGACATTTGTATAAAGTAAAGAGCTAAGATTAACATAGCCAATATTGATGTCAGCTTTAATACCACTTTCCTTCATAATGTGATTCATGTAGACGAATAACAGCAGAGATGATAATGTGCACCCTTGTCGCATACCTGATTTTAGCATTAAACCATCTTCTTGTACTTCCTTAAATTCTAAGACTTACAGCTTAAATAAGCTATTGCTTGATATCCCATTACACCATATAATTGTAGTGTTATAGACAGCTTTCCTCTTGACACTTTTCCAGATCTACAAAACTTAAATACAAATCCTTGTTATATTCTCAAGATTTCTAAACTATTTGTCTTAAAATGAAAATACGATCCTGACATCCTGTATTTGGTCTGAATCCAGCTTGTTCTTCACCATGCTTCCCTTTCACAATTTTTCTTTGCCATTTCTCAAGCATGCTTTCATAAATCCTGCCAGAATCATATCAACAATCCAATTACATCTTGGTCTTCCTTTGGGTCATTTCCTACCAGTATGGCAAAGAAACTTGTTTTGTTATCTTATTATTACATGATACCTCCAAGGAGTTTAAAGACTCCTCGAGGGAGGGCATTACTCTACAACTGTCTCCACCACTCAATCCACCAGCTAGAGTGAACTGCATTATCTACACCAATTCCATCTACTGCACACTACCACCACTAGTATTTTCTCAGAGGAAAATACCTCTGTAATTGTCATTCATTTTTATAGATGGGTGCTATAAAAGTCCTACTCCAATCATCCAAAATTTGACCCTCTGGCCAGGAGAATTTCATCTCTTCCAGGCTTGCCATTTCACACTTCAGGTTTTTGATGGGTTTTTCTACTTCAAGTATGGACATGTATTTTTGACTGCATTCCTGCTGGGAGTTTCTACCACCATGCTGTCACTGTTTGTTTCATTTTAGCATTCTTTCAGAGTAATCACTCTAGACATCTAGAATATTTTTATCTTCAGTTTTCATGTTACCTCTTATCATTTGATTCCTTTTTTGCAGTAATCTTTCTTTTATCTCTAAGCTTTTTTGAATTGCCTCCAGAATATTTTGCAACCTTCCTGATATTTATTTGTTATGCTCTTTCTAAAGTCTTCCTATTATATTACTTTTTTTAGCTGATTTTATAGTGCTTTCTTATATTTTTCATTGTATTCTCTAAGAGCACAAACTGACTTACTTGCCAGGAGCTTTCAATATGCTTTCTTCTTTTTGATGACTGCCTCTAACTTCCTGAGTCCACCATGGAGTTCTGATTTTTTTTTTTTTTCCCTCCTGTCCTTGCCTACAGCTTCACCACATACCTTCTATGGCTCAGTGTTTTCTGCATGGTTTGGCTTTTGTTTTCAAATTCATTTTTTTCCTCTTGAATGGTGTTTTGGTATTTGAGTCTACATTTTATCACTGAAAGTCACTCAACTTTAATTTGTTTAACTTTCTTACAGACTTTCATTATGAAATTCAATTTTATCCTGCTCAAAACTAAATGGTGATCACTATTTCTTTATACTCTTGTTTTGAACCAGTGGAAAAATATTGTCAACCATAATGAGACTTCTTATTTCTTGCATTTTATCTCCATGTAAATATGTACACATCTTTATGTTGGAACACTAGTAATAACTAGTTCATGTCTTGAACAGAAATCCAGCAGCCACTTACCATTATTAGCTTTGTTCTCTTCAAATTTTCCCAAGACATTTGTATGTCTGGTAATCATTTTCTATTCTGCACTGTTTAGATTTCCATTAATCATCTCATGTAATGTTGAAAGTTTGCTTTCTTAAACATGAATCTCACTCTCAGAAAGTTAACTTATACCCGGTTGAGTAAGGATCAGATTATATGGAAAACCATGACTCTAGAGACCTCAAATCTGGCCTCCAGTGGGTGGGGGTCTAATACTGGGTTATAAAATTATTCTGGCACCTCATTCATAAAATCCCACAATTTACTTGGATATTTCTACTTCTAACTTGTTGGTTAGAAAGCAGAGATGATATCCTTTTGAACAATCGGGTGGTACGTGAAATTTCATTTGTCTGTTTCAGAAAATACTTGGAAAGTTAATGTAATGAAAATTTTTAAGTGAGTTTTTGTCTTATTTTTTTCTTTCTCATTACACCCTAAATACTACACTTCTGGTAAACAAATTTTGATTTTTTTTTATAATTCTTCCATGGCTTATCTTGAATACATCTTTAAATCTTTTTTGGAATAGCTTTTTCTTTCATAGTTCTCACATCTTCCCCTAATTATTTTGCTTTGGATTATGAGATCAGCCTAAAGTTATTCTCACTAGTCAGACAATTGTTGGCATTACATTTAATGTTTATAGTACCAGTCTAATTGGAAGAGCCAGGTAGTTAAAATTTTATAGATATGAAAGTTTTATTCACAAATTCCAAATCTTTCTTACTCTAGAATGCTGTCTCTATATCTGGATATTTCATTACAAAAAGCTGAATCCTTTTAGAAGTTGGGGATCAAGTTAATATCCCTGCTGATTTAGTTATGTAGTCAAGGTATCCAAATACTGGTCATTTAATTCTATGATGATGAGCAGTTACTATCCGTTCACATCTCATCTTCAAGTTGCTGAATCAACTACATAGTTTTATTCATATTCTCAGCTTTCATTCTTTAAAGCAACCTTCCATTTGTACAATATTTCTTGCAAATTGCAATCTGCATCTATTTCAATTCATAAATTCAGTCTCTTCCCAGCCTTCAGTATATCTATAATAGTTGGCCTTTTGCATTGTATCATGCTATCACATGTGTATGGCATCTTATGTAACCCTTGATTTAATTGTTGTGATAATGTCACAGACATAGAAAATAACTGAGTCATCATGATTAAGCAGATGGTGATTGTATTGTTCTGAAGTAAATTATATTTAGAATTTTTGGTATTTATAGTTTAATGTATTCTTAATTTACTGACTGTTTTTTCTGTTACAACTATAAATACCAAAAATTTTACTGTATTAATACTAACAGGATTCTACATAGTACATGGTAAGAGGATGGAGAACCCTGAAAACTAATGGGTGCAAAGGGAAAGTGTACTCACTTTTTTTATCCTGGAAAGTTGGTGAGTAAATGCTCTGGGAAATAAGATGTAAGAAGCATTGAGTTTTAAAGTTCATCTGTTGCTTGCTGAGTGAGACCTCTTAGCAGTATTAGTGTAATATCTAGTATAGACCCTACCAAGATACCATCTTATGGTAATCCTTTTTGTGAATGGATTGCTAGCTTCTTCACTGGTTGCTCATTATTGGTCATGGTGGATGGTTTCATCAGATTTTTCAATCAATGCTAGTGTACCTCAGTGCTGCTCTGCTTCACCTACTGTTCCTCCTATATGTCAATCATGCACACATTTGCTGATGATAGTACTCTCTGCTTTTCATTTTCATTTCATGCTTAGGTAATTGACATTTAAATATGCTTGCCTATTAAATGCTGATCTCCTGGTCACTCAAGTGGAGTGAGAATAATCTGGTGAATTTTGATGCTACCAAAATGAAACTCTTTTTTTTTTTTTTTTTGAAAAAAGGTCTATGCTTCACTCCCTTGCTTTTGACAATATCATACTTGCCAACTAGGATGTTTTCTCTTCTTGGGTTGGCTCTAACATCTAGCCTGTCCTGGAACAGTGGGTCCATAGTCTCTTCTGCCTCTAAAAAAAAAACTTGGCATTTGTTTCTAAACAGTACTTCTCTCCTGCTCAACTCTTGATACCTTAATGCTCCAATCCACCCAACCTTAGAATATTGTTCCTACATTTTGGGTGGTGCACCTAGGATCTCCCTCAGAATGTTTGATTGTATTCAGAAGAGACTCATGTAGAACCAGCATCTGCTTAACTGATGATCTTTCTCAGTGACTCCAGTCACTTTCCCAATTGCTGCATTTTGGTAAATCTATTTCCCATGGACATTATTCCACCAAAGGCCACTGCCATTTCTCCACTTTCCTCTAATTGCATATGAACATTAGCAGCTGCTGGTTCTACATCCATATACAATTCTGCTTCAGACTAATCAAACCAATTTCTCATTCTCCTATTTCATTCCTTCTCATCTTTTCAAGAAAAGTTCCTTTCTTTTAACCACTTGCCATATGTATGACAAGTCATGGACATCTTGTGTGGAGGGCTGAAATAAAATGGGAAATATGCATTGTCATTTAAAAACATTTTAAATTATGACCACTCTTTTGCATTTGCTTTAAACTTTGACCTTATTGATCAATGTTTCACTGACAAATTATTGCTTATGGTTGTACCCCTTTCCTGATGACTAATATTTATAAATTAGTCTAAATTCTAGAAAAGTTAGCATTACTTCTGTTAAAGGTTGAGATTTGCTCTGGCTCATAATAGATTTGTTATTACCTGTGACAGTGTATCTGAAGATATCTTCCTCATAGTATTCATCAGAAGACTACAAAAAATGGTTCTGTGTTTATCATTATTTAAGAACTTTCTTACATAAATGCCATAAATGTGTCAACAGTTTTATAGACATTACCATAGTAAGTAGTTTGCTACTCCTTTGTTATAAGCCATTTATTATTATTATTACCACCCCAAGACCTCATGGAGTCAAAGACTCATCTGGGAGTTACTTTTATCACACATATACACAGCTCATCATACCGTGTTTTAAACACATTCAAACTCTTTGCAGATACCACATTCTCAGGCAAGGCATTCCAATCATTCACAACTCTGCACGAAAAAAACCTGCCTCTCACTCCCTCTTTATACAGTTTCCAGGGATGACCTCTGGTTCTCCCTTGATCTCCTACTATTCTCTGTAAAACTTCTCTAGCATTGATCCTATAACAATCCCTTACCAACTTGTAGGTCTCTATCATATCTCCCCCCCTCTTCCTCCTGTCCACCAGACTCTGCAAATTACATCTTCTCAATCTTTCCTCATACTCGACATTCCAGAGGTCAGAAACTACTTTAATCTCCTTCTGACCCTTTCCAGCATCCTTCTGAAAACCTGGTTACCAAATCTGGGCACAGTAGTCCATGTGTGGCCTAATCAAAGCCTTATACAACGGAACAAGAATCTTCCTACTTCCACACATCGGTGTCCTCTGCATCATTCCCAGAAGCCTGTGTGTTGTCTTCACAATTTCGGCAATGTATCCCCTAAATTTTAGATCCTAATCCACTATCACCTCCAGATCTCTTATTTCCTCTCCCTCCAACAATATATTCTCACCAAGCATAAATTCTGCATCTCATCTTTGTTTTTCAAATTTTAAAACCTTACATTTTGCAACATTGAAGGCAAGTCACTAGTGGAGTGCCTCAGGGTCTGTGAGGCCATGACATCTTCACTACACTTCATGGTTCGTCCCAACTTTGCATCATCTGCAAACAACAACAAACATCTCCATCCAAATCTTCACGTATATCATTAATATACAAGTTAAACAGTAATGGACCTAAAACAGACCCTGAGGCACTTCACTAGTGACTTTCCTTTTCCTGGATATTGCTCCCCCATACACCACTTGTTATCTACATATGATGTAGATAACATCAATTTAGTATGACACATTCAGTCACTTTTGAACTTGGGAATCGATTCATAAAAAAATACAAGAGCAGCATTAGCCTTTTTAGCATAATGCTGTAAATGTACTTCTTGAATATAATGAGCAAAGCACTTTTCTTATATCTTACTGGCAACAAAGGATTAGTTATGGAATATTTCATATGATATGTATTTAGTAGTATGACTAAATATTTAAAATATTATATATATCCTAAGAGTAATCAAGGATATATTGACATTTCTGCTTTTAGCATTTGACTCTCCTAGTCTCCAGTGATTGATATTGATTCAAACCAAAAATGTCTGATTTGAGCTTGTCTTAAACTGCTAACGGACATTAGTCCCTTTGGTGTTGCCTGTGAAAGCAGAGCTGCTCCCTATTTATTTTTGTATAACATTTGTCATTAATGTTTGTTAGACACAGGTGAAAGCCAAAGCTTAGTGTGGTACCCTTCCCTAAGCTATCTTTAATCATACTAATGAAATTCATTTTAGACTCAAATGAAAGAATGTCAACAATTGCCTGATCAAGAGCTCAGACAATTGCTGATTATTCTCTTATCTTAAGATAGTTATGGCAAACCAAATTACTGCATGTAGAACATTTTGATATGCCATTAAATTCATAAAGAATGTTCTCCGTATCCGTAAACTTTTTAAAGTGTTCTTGGTTACAAAAACTAACTCGGTTACAAAGTTTTTTGTCTACATTAAATACGGTGGAGCAGACAGTCCTTGCATTCACAGAGTGGAAAGGTTGCAGAGACGAGAGTTCTTAAAGATAGCATTTGTGAAAGAGCAAAACATCTTGAAGATTCACTACGAAAAAAATACATTAACCAGATTGTTGAGAAAAAACATGATTTGAACTGGTTTTTACATTTTTTTTGATTCCAGGCTAAAATTAATATTTCTAAATTCAGTGTAATTTAATAGTTCATATGAACCCTTATTTTTGTGGTTAAGCAACCTAGTTAAGTTTGCCATCAGTCTTGAAAGCTTAAATTTAGGCTTGATATTCAGACCTTACATAAATGGGTTCAGCACTTTGTCTGTGGGGTTAATTTCTTATCTTACCTATATAACCAGTAGAAACTTCCATCCTTGATATGTTTAGGACTAGTTCATAACAGTTTAGAAAGTTCTTGTTCATTTTGATTTGATCATAGCAGTCATTAAATCAAGGCAATATTTGTACCCTACTTCATGTAGTATTTTTGAATAGATGTAATTACATGGATGGGCAGAGATTCATTGCAAGAGGCCAACACTAACCTCTGTTATGGCTTAAGTATTATAGGCATTATAAACACTACCAAAGTATTCATGACTGCCTCTGGTAATTGATTAAAAAAGTAATCTTATATTCTTACATACTATATTTTTTTGAATAACAGCCTTACACATGTAAAAGAACTAAATATAATTATATATATTTTAATACAGTTAAACCCCAAAGTTACGTGGTAGGTGGGACCAACAAAAAACGTGCAAGTCAAATTCGCGTAACTCGGGGTATAGTTTTGTATGTAATTTATGTATACAAACATACAATTGGGACCAAAGGTTTACAAAAACACCTATATTTTTTAAGAAATATAATCATAATTGTAGTTTTTTGTACATAAAAAAAAAAAAAAAAAAAAAAGTTGTCGATTGGTTTCATAAAATCTAATAGATTCGTCTGATGGCATAATGTCTTTTTCTTGTCACACAAAATTTCTTCATAGCAAGTTAATGATTTTTTTATTCCTTGCCTTATGGCTACAATTTGTTCCTCGTTAGAATCTATGTTCTCCCAAGTCTGCAAACCTTTTATGATTGTTCTTACTGCAGATTCCATTAGATCAAACTTCTTTGCTAGCTCACAAATTTTCATTCCACCTTCAAAATCCTTGATAATGTCAAGTTCTGTTTCTAAAGTCAATGTTTTTCTTTTCTTGCTAGCTGTAGAAGAATCAGACTTGCTTCTTTTGGATGACATTATTATTTTTTATGTGATTAAATTTTTATCAAGAACATAACATTAAACAATCGCAAAGTTTGTAGACTATAAAAATCGTGTATGGAGACTGTGCGAAACACGTCAGTGCTTGTTCACAGCATGTATGACACTGGTGAATGCAGCCAGCATCGCAAAGATATGACTAGTGGTGAGGCGTGAAGCGGGATGGGAATAGGTGCATATAAGAAACCGCGTAACTCCGGATTTGCTTAAGTCGGGGTATGACTATAATAAAATGACATTTCTAACATGCATGCTGTTAAACAAATTAGTAACTTATATTCTTACCAGCCACATTCCTATAACTTCAGATGTGATCCCTTGTCTTTCCTGTTTATGTATTAAAACATTTCTGCATTTACTCTGTACCTCGCTGGCCTCGTTAGCATGCCTGCTATCCAACCAACAGGCTGTGGGGTTTGAATCTCACCATGGGCATGGATGTTTGCGATTGTCTTTAGGTGGGAGATTAATTTCATTGCCTGGTGTGGGGCCTGAAGTGGCTTGAAAGTTCCATGTTTGGACTTTAGACCAGGGATCCCCTAGACATTTAAATTGAAATTAATAAAAATAGAAAAAATCCATGGTACAAAATGTACCATAGGTTTGCAAATAGCCCTTCATAAGTGGGAGCAGCATAAAAAAATACAATCTGTTTAGTAACTTATTTCTCTTACTTTTTTTTATCTTTTTCTAACTTTAATCTGTAAACCATCTATCCTTATAGGAAGCACTCCAGACTGTCAGACAACTGATTAAAATGGTGACATTTTGATCATTTGCCTCTGAATTCTTTACCACCTCATCTCAAAAACTAGGTGACAAAATCTACATAGTAATCAACATAAAATAGGGTCAAACCTTTATAAAAAAAAAAAGTGATTTCAATGTTCATTTTTGTTTGTATTAACATTTAAGTGATCCCTTGAGTATTTTATTTCAGTTTTCAGTATCCTCTGAATTTTGTCCACCATTATTCTTAGCCTCCTCAATTTTTTGTGGTCTGTTAATACTTAACTTTTCATCCCAAAATGCAAAAATGTGTTGTAGCAACTGAAGCCACGAAGTTGGAAAGTTCATGTGTAGATTATTTTTAGACTTGTCTGTGTTATAGGAGAGGGTTGGAACATGCATTTTAGGAGTAAAAATTCCATATTGAAGACTAATCCACTATCAGCAGAGAAGCATTTATAAATGCTTCTTGCATTCTAGATGAGTCTTTCAACCCAAGGGTAGGTTGCCCATGAAGTATACTATGTATTTTCTCAAGCATATCCATGGAGTTACTCATCACAAGAAGTCTATACTAACTATTATTCACACAATGCTTATAGTTCTTTAACTCATTCACTGGCAACTCTTTTACAACTCTCCAAGTAATTCACAACACCTTCCATTTGAATTTGTTAGGAGGTAAAGAGCTTGAAAGATACTGACATCAGGAATCATTAAACTTTCTTTCCCAAACAAGTTTCTTACAGAAATATGTACCAAATTAGTACCTTATTACTGCCTCCTGTTGATAGTTGAGAAACATTTTTGAAGTTTTTTCACAAGATGCTTTAAACCACATGTATGGTGATGTAAGAATATTTGTTTAGAACTTCACCATCACTTTAAAATTTACTTTGATTAGATCTTCTGATCAAAAAACAAAGTTGAGGAATATAGTTTAAGGATGCCAACCTATAAGGGAAGATATCTCCATGACAGCTTTCAACTTAGAGTTGAAATTATTACTACCTTTTTTTATGAACTGCTGTGATAATAAAGATGAAACAAAATGAGCCTTCTGTTTTACTAATTTCTCTTCAAAATGACTACTCCACTATGGAAATTTTTGTTTGGGAAACTAGCTCATATTTCTCCAAAAATAGATTAAAGTACCATTCCGGTATCTCTATATTGGCAGTTTTAACATTATAGTTCAGTTGTAAAAAGTCGGTATTAGAAGGGCCTTTAAACCTGTTCACATCCTATAAAATTCTGTTTGCTAAAAGATGGTTTTCTTTTCAAAAAACATCTGGAGGGGGGCAACAAATTTCAAATTAGTTTTAATCTAATTATTTTAAACAATAAATCTGTAAGCAGTGCTGAATGTAAAACGAATGTGACCTGCCGATGTTTTCTCAATGTGCTATCTGGAAGGCATGGGAGAATAAGATTCTCTGAAGTGATATGATCATTTAAATAGTTACTATTTAAAAAAAAAAAAAACAATAGTTAAGTAAACCTCATAACATTCAAAAGTCTGTATATATTTATGTAACTTATCAGACCTCTATTATGTCAACCATCTTCAGACTTTGCACAAATGGTTTGTGCTTCATATGTCAAGTGATGCATGCAAATGATCTACATTATTAATGCTAGTTTCAAAACAACTGCTATTAGAATGTTCAGTTTTTGTTTTGTTTTGTATATTCTGTTTGTTGACAAAGCTGTTGATAAGAATCTTTGAGCTTTTTCATTTGAATACATTAGCCAATTTCATATGAAGGTATCAAGGTCTTTCACTCTTTGAAATTCAGGTTCTTCATCCTGCCTACAGGCAAATCAACCAGAGAACTAAATCTGGTTGATTTAGTTCTCTGGTTGAATTTATTGTCTAAATCTGTAGACCAAATACTATTGTGGGCAGTAGATAGTGGATTGTGCTGTTATGTATAGGAGGATTAGTGGAAATGGCGAGTCATGTGAAGTGCCCTCACATGGCACGAGTTCTTGGTGTTGTGTAATAATTTTAGTTTTATTTTTCTGCAATTGATGCTTAACGATGCTACTCATCTAACTCCTACCTAATTTATCCTACTGAATGCTTGCTTTCTTCTGAAAGGAAGTGTGAATGAGGTAGCACAGGATTTCCAACTATTGTTAGAGAGACAGTGAGGTGGAAGAGTGAAAAGAATTGTTAAAGTATGATAGGGAGCTGAGGATTACCAATGATAGCTAGAATGTGCAGGAAGAGAGGACTTGAGTTGACTATGTATGGGATAAATTTGAAAGTAGAAGAAAGCTGTTTGCTGCAGATGATCTGAATTTGAGTGACAGCTAGTCAGGGAAACTAGATGGTGAGACTGAGTGTATAGTATCAGAATTGATGTGAGAGACAAAGGAAAGCGAGATGGGGATGGCCTTAGTGGAAGAAACAGTGTCAAAGGACTCAAATGATGGTATAAGAAATTGTGGGAAGGAAAGGGGGACTTCAGTGAAAGCTACTGTGCTTATACGGAAATGCAAGGAATATTAGGAATAAAGGGGCAGAGTTTAATCTTGATGCATTTAGTCTACAAATCATTGGTATCAGTGAAACATTAATTGAAGATGGTGTACTCATTGCAATAGTGTATTTATAGCATTTTTTTGAAAAGACAAAGGATAAGAAGTTGGGAGGGGGGTATTATTGATTTCAGAAGAGTTGTCCTCTTAATGCAGAACTTGGAGAGAGCAGTAATACCTTTCAGGCCATTTGGTATGAGGTTGAGGTTTAGCACAAATTTTAGATATTTAGTAGAATGGTGGTCTAGGCCAGGGTGTGCAGAGGATGATGATTCTGAGATATTCAGACAGATGAAACCATTAAGTGACAGGAAGGTGATAATGGATGACTAACTATGGAAGCATTGATTGGAAGCAAGAAAACCATATGTGAGTAAAGAGATTTAATTCCAGCTGTCTTATGCAGCACTTGGTTGAAGCAACATATGGGATTCAAGTATTAGATTTAATAATAGTCTCATACAATGATGATGCCACCATTTGAAGAATGATCATGTGATTTTGACATGGAGTGGCTTGGCAGGTATAAACTCCTCATAGAACAAGAGTTCTCTGCTGTACAATTGATGTACAGTGCCTAAGACATTGTCAGATTGTATTCCTAAGATTGGAGGTTAAATAAAGTAGGAGTGAAATGGATGAATCATGGTATTGTGTAGGAGTTTCTGAAAAGGAGGATATTATAGAGGAGATATAAAGAGCAGGTTATACCTGCTCTTTATAATATATAATGGGAATGTTAGTTTCGTATATGGGAGGTGTTAAGAGTAGTGTTGAAGCAATAAAGGACAGACTAACAGTGGAATAGGAAGTGTTTACACTATTAATTAATGGTGATGTTAATAAGGTTATGAAACTGGATGGGATATCACATATATTAATGGAATGTGCAAAAGAGGTGGCAGTGTCCTTGACTTGGTTCAACAGAAACCGTTCCAAAAGAGTGAAAGGAGGAAAAACAGCGCCACTGCATAAGGGAGAATCCAAGTTTAGTCGAGTCAGACTGTAAGCCAGTGTGTATATCAAGTGTAGTGATGGTGTTATGACTGGTTAGAATATATACCTAGATTAATGAGAATAGAAATCTTTTTGAGAAAGCAGCATGGGTTTAAGAGGAGGTTATACTTGGTTACATTTTATGATAGTGACTAGTGTGTTGGACAGAGGAAATGCTTATATAGTGATTTATCTAGATTATGCTAAAGCATTTGTACCACATGATCAACTGTGCTTGAAATGGACCGGGATGGGGACAGTCATTTGGAAAAATCTTGGATAGAGGAATGGTTGACTGGTTGCCAATCATGTGTGGAGGTGAATTGTCCTGAAAAAAGGATGACAAGTGAGATACCAGAGGGTTTTGTTCTGAGATTACTGTTGCGTAACATCTATATCAATGATATTGATCATGGTGCAAAAGGTGATATTCATTTCAATGCTAAATGAGGAAGTGCAATGTCAGTAAGTTCTGAGGTCTTTCTCTGAGAGAATGCGAATAGGCTGGTTCTTTGAACTGAAAAATAGGGATATCATTTCAATGTTGCACAAGTGTAAAGTTATGCACTTTGGTCAGAGACAGAGCAAAGTTTACAATGTTGGGGAAATTTTTCTTCAGGAGGTGGAGGAATCAGGGGAATCTGTAGATCTTGGTGGATAGGGAACCAAACTTCAGAGGACACATCCAAAAAATTGCTGCTAGAATGCAAAGAATGTTGGCATGCACAAATAAGGTGATAAATGGTATTTAGGTACTAGATATGCTTAGTTTGAATTTCTCTGCACAGATCTGTCTATATTGGTGATAAAGAAGCATTGTATTGGCTATCCCAATCAATTTCAGAATCTGAGGAACTATGTTTAGCATTATTTGACCATTCTTCTACTCATTTATCTTGATCTCTCAAAAAAAAAAGTTAAGTTTCTTTGAGTGTACGGCCATACTCACTGAACAGTATAAATTAAAGATGCCAAGAAATTCTATTCTTGGTTTAATCCTTTATCCAAGTGTAAGCAAACAAAGTTTGTGCCTTAAGTATCTTCAGGACTAGGTAACTCATATATAGAGGCTAATAACTTCACATCACTTGCCTCAGTGAAGTTATTAGCCTCTATATATATGGGTTGCCCAGTCCTGAAGATACTTCAGGCCCAAACTTTTTTACACTTGGATAAAGGATTAAACCAAATATATAATTTCTTGGCATCTTTATTGTATAACTGTTAAGTGAAAAAAAAAAAAAAAAAACTTTCAGAATCACTGAACAGTATTTTCTCAAGATGCTTAACTCTAGATGTATTCAATCTTTCCCTCTCTGCATCCTGATGCCAGTACCTAAAACGATCTTTATCTTTTACCCAGGGGAACAAGATTGTTACATACTCTGTATACAAAATGCCTTAATCTCCTTCCTTGCTGTTTAATAGTTTTTCTATTCTCTTGCATCTCTTCTTTCTCTACCATATCAATAATAAATATACCATCTTTCATTATTTGATAATTCTCATCTTTCATTTGTGCTATCATTTCATTTCATGCTCCTACTGGATTCATCCTTTGCTCACTTCTGCCACTTTAAACAACTTTGTAGCACATTCTCACTTGCATTTTGCCACCTTTTTTGTACATCTCTCCACTGTCATGTTTCTGGTACTTGACCAGATTCACTCTAACTTATCACTGCATTCATTCAAGGTAGCTTAGCATGTCTGTCTTGTTCAGAATTTTTATAAGAATGAGATCTATAGTGAGTCATACAGTTTACTTGAGAGATGGTTATAAACCAGTGGTTTCCAAACTATATGCCATGGTGCCCTAGCACACAATTTGAAAGAACAAAAGTTACATTTTTTTAACAAGCATCAATACCAAGAAATGCTTTGCATCTTTTAAAGTGGCATATGATCATTAAGTGTTAAAAAAAAAAAAAAAAAAAAAAAAAAAAACCTGAGGTGCCATGAAAAAACTACAGAAGCACTGAGGGTACCTACCATAAATTGAAAGTTTGGGAACCCGATATAAACCATTACTGAACATTTGTAAATGTATTGTGGTGACCTGTATTATTGATTATAACATTCCTTTATGTGAGTTGATCTAGTTTGTACTATGAACAGATCCCTATAAACTATGAATTTTTGTAGTACAGTACTAGTCATGTAATCCTTATCATTAGTCTTGTACCTTTTTTTTAATTTGGCATTCTTTAATTTATAACACCTTTTTATTTTGGTGTTATAAATTTCACTGCATTTTGGATGTGTATTGTATTATGGACTATTGCTTCCTGGACCAGTTAAATATTTGTATGCCTACAGAGATATGAGACCCTTCGACACTTCTGCACATGTCAGAAGGAGAATTCCATTCCAATATTAGGGCAATCAATCTGTCTTGTGGGATGAATTGTTTATTATTACACATCAGAAATGAACTTTTCTTTTATGAACATTGTAATTTTTAAAGTGGTAACTCTTTTGCTTGTATAACAGCTGGAAAATTTTACGTATAAAGCACATGATTTTGCGTGTTGGTGACCAATTCATACATCAGCTTTTTCTTTTTACCCTTCAACATGAATTGACTTTTCTTAAGTTGCCAGGCTAGGGTCTCGGATCTGGTCCGACAATATCTCCTGAAGTCTATGCATAATAGGATACTAGGACAAATAATTTGTCATGTCTTCATATACAAGTAGCCTCACGACAACACTTCACACTTGTTTGCTCATGCTTGGGTAAAAGATTAAAACAAGAATATTATTCACCTATAATTTGCTGACCGGTTAATAAGCCACTACCATAAAATTTCTCTCCATAAAATAAAGTGGTCAAAAATCTAATTTCCTGTTCATATTTTAATAATTTTGTGTGTCATCCAAATTCTTGGGATTGCTATGCCACCATTATTGTTAAGATTAGGGCAAAATAAAGAAGCCTGTGAAATTTTGATTAACCACCTTAATCTTAACAATTATGGCATAAAAATCCTAAGAATTTCGATGGCACATATTCAGCCCACTTAGTTCAAGTTTTCTAGTAAACTCTGACTTTAGGACTAAGCAATTTTTCAGCTTTTATTGGTTACCATCCATACTGGTTTGTTTTAATTTATGTGTATACTTATGAGTAACTTTTTTGTGTGAACATGGCTTTCTGCTTAATTTAATTTTGTAACCTAATAGATAATAATAACAGGACTCTTACTTTTATGTAGTATGGTTTTCCACCAGAGGTCAGGCCAATAGTTTTAACGGTTGACTCTTAACTCTAGCATACCATGTAGATTGTAGTGCAGCTTGTTTCTCTGTATACACGTGTATACTCCAAATGACCTTAATGTGAAGATCAAAGCATAAAGTGATTATTTCGGTTTATATTAAACTGAAGTTTTAGTCTAACACAGTAGTTTCCATAATTTCTAAGTTGTTTTAATGCATAGTATTATGTATGTTTGAAAGAAAGTGTTTTGCATTATGGGATACTAAGGAAATTGCACAGGTATCAGCCTTTTATATACAAGTAGCCTAGTAAAGATACTTCATGTGCAAAACTACCTTTTGTTTATGCCTAGATAAATGATTAAACAAGAATATAATTCCTTGGCAAGTGTAATGTTGCAAGTTTTTTACATCTGAATAGATACTAGAAAAGGTAATGAATCTAGAGGTGATTAACAGTTAATATTCAGGGAACACATGCAAAAGTGATAAATGATATTACTGTAGCAGAAATAAGTTCAGATAGGGTTTTTTCATTATATATTATTATTATTACCACTCCAAGACCTCATGGAGTCGAAGACTCATCTGGAATTTATCACACACAGCTCATCATACATTTAAACACATTCAAACTCTTTGCAGACACCACAATCTCAGGCAAGGCATTCCAATCATTCACAACTCTGCACGAAAAAAACCTGCCTCTCACTCCCCTACTCACACCCTCTTTATACAGTTTCCAGGGATGACCTCTGGTTCTCCCACTATTCTCTGTAAAACTTCTTCAGCATTGATCCTATAACAACCCCTTACCAACTTGTAGGTGTCTATCATATCTCCCCTCTTCCTTCTGTCCACTAGACTCTGCAAATTACATCTTCTCAATCTTTTCTCATACTCGACATTCCAGATGTCAGAAACTATCTTAGTCTCCTTTGGACCCCTTCCAAAATCTCTTCATCCTTCTGAAAACCCAGTGACCAAATCTGGGAACAATAGTCCATGTGTGGCCTAATCAAAGCCTTATACAACGGAACAAAAATCTCCATACTTCTACACGTCAGTGTCCTCTGCATCATTCCCAGAAGCCTTTGTGTTGTCTTCACAATTTTGGTGATGTGTCCCCTAAATTTTAGATCCTTATCCACTATCATCCCCCAGATCTCTTATTTCCCCTACCTCCAACAATATATTCTCACCAAGCATAAATTCTGCATCCCATCTTTGTTTTCCAAATTTTAAAACCTTGCATTTTGCAACATTGAACTTAAATCCCCATTTCTGTGCCCAATCACTCAATCTATTCAAGACTTCCTGTAAGGCCACAACAATCTTCACTACACTTCATGGTTCGTCCCGACTTTGCATCATCTGCAAACAACTGAATATCTCCATCCAAATCTTCACCTGTATCATTAATATACAAGTTAAACAGTACTGGAACTAAAACAGACCCCTGAGGCACTCCACTAATGACTTTCCTTTTCTTGGATAATGCTCCCCCATACACAACTTGTTGATACCTATCAAATAGCCAGTCTCCAATCCAATGCACCAATTTAATATCCAACCCCATCTGCTCTAGTTTGACTGTCAACCTATCATGAGGTATTCTATCAAAAGCCTTTGCAAAATCCAAGTATATTAATGTGTATCCTTTTCCTCTGTCCAAGGAAACAGTCACTTTATTGTAATAAGTAAGTAGATTACTAAAAAATGACCTCCCTTTAGCAAATCTATGCTTTCCATCAAAGATAATACCATTGTTATCAACCCAACTCTAGACCTAGTTCTCACAAGCTTCTCCAACAACTTAACCACAACACTTGACACACAAATAGGCCTATAGTTTGATGCTTGAGTTTGATTACCTCCTTTATGAAGTGGCACAATCTTGCCCACCTTCCACTCCTTAGGAACTTGACCAAGTGCAAGACTCATATTAAAAAAATATGTCAAGGCAGATGTCAACTCCCTGGCACATTCTTTCAGAATATGTGGTGATATATTATCAAATCCCACAGCCTTATTAACATCTAGTGTACTCAACTCCCCATACACCATCAACTGCTCTCAATCCCTCCATGAAGTCACATTCACAAGATTGAAAAATCTTTATTTTCAATTAAGTATCTCCACCACATATTCTGCATCAGCTGTCTTTATACCATTTTCTCCAATCAATGTCCTTCCATAATTATTCTTTCTTTTGCTGGCTACATATCGAAAGAACTCCTTAGGATTCTTTTTGGCTTCATTAGCCAACTGCTGTTCATACCTCTCTTTAGCTACCCTCAGCAACCAAGTCACCCTCCTTGCTTGGTCTTTGTCGACCTCATGGAATTAGTTATTTCCACTTCTCTTATGCTGTCTCAACAATGCCCTTTTTGTTTTTTTCTGTATCGCATGCTTAATTTCTTTATTCATCCATCTCGCACCCATCTTATTTAACCTTCTCACCCTTGGAATACATTTAGACATTGCATCTACTAAACAGGTTTTGAAAATCCCCCAAGCTGCATTGATCTCTTTTCCAGCTAACTCCTCATTCCACGCTACACTCGCAAGCTGTTGCCTGACTCTTCATACCCCCCCCCCCCTTGTAGTTCCACATATACCCTTTTCTCACTGAGGTCCTTGCACTGCTGGCAACCACCCAGGTAATCACCTCATGGTTACTCTCACCAATTGGTGGATGATTTGACACCTCATTTACAACTACATCCTCTGATGAGATGACCAAATCCAAGATCCTCGATCCTCGTGTGCCCTCTGTTACATACTGTCTATATAAAGCATTTATTTTGAGATCATTGTGAAAAATGAATAAATGCTTGAAAGAGTTCAGAACGTGAATTGTCAGCAGGTTCTCTATACGTAAATATTTGCTATGTGGATAATTCAGAATGTGAATTATCAAGAATGGAATGCATTGCTAGAAGTAGAATGAATTTAAGGTGCAGTTATATGGATATCTCCATGGTCTTTCTTTCATGGGGTAGAAAGAGGCACGTTAACCATCTCTCCTTACTCATTCACTGACAGTGTTCGAATGCTGCCATCCAGCCATTTAGTTCTCATCTTGGGAGGGAAGGGGGGACTGGTACACTTCTTGGGGTTTGGTATATGGTCAATCATCTAACTATTGCCTTTTTAATGAAAAATTACCATTCAGTTGGTGATGCCTTTCCCCCTTATTCTTGTCTAAAGTAGATGTGTTCTGCATCAGTAGAGCATAGTTATCTCTGAAAGAACACCTACTGTGGAAAAAATGGATTATAGAAAGTAGTTTATCTGATATGCAACCTTGATTCGTCTCCTGTTGACTTCCACTTGTTCTTGAAATGAATAAAGGGATCGGTTCTACAATAGAACATAAGTGACTTTATGCATTATGAAGCAAATGTGCTTTTAAAGTTGTTTACTATTTATTTTAGTGTTTACTCTGAGAGATGAATTATGAAACGGCAAAAAAATTCATTGACAGCCATTAAAATGTTTATTTCCTAGTTTCCTAAATCCTTCAGTACTTGCAGTTACATTTGAGTTGTTGCCCTTCTTAACAGGTACATTCTCTCTATACCCCCTTTATATATCCTTTTGAGGTAATAGTACTTTTTGTATTCGTAAAGATACGAGGGGGGAAAGTTGTAGGATCTTCTAACATTATGCAGTGCAACAAAATGAATTTTGTATGTCTTGTATAGTGTTAAACTGCTATTCATTTTTTATTTTCTACATTAACATTAGATAATTCATTCATCCTTAGATTTAATTTTCTTTACTAATGAAATGCACTTCAAATTCAAGAATTATATCTAGAATTTTTTTTATTATAGAAAGAATGAATTATTTTCAGGTGGAATCTTCCATTTATTTCTCAGTATATTTACTCATTTTTCTACCCTTGCGCTGTTTTCCCTGACAGATTTTGCATGCAGTATGAATTTTTTATTAGAACATCTTGGTTAAGAGAACATGATCAGTAAAATGTGATCAATTAAGTTCATTAACCTTTTGGCATTCATACCTGTCTTTATATTTAACTGTGCATTATTCATTCTTAATAAGTAATTTACACTGATCCATGATACATAAATTGTATTTTAATCAATCTTAATTAAATATTTTCAACTATGTCTACATCTTAATTATAAGAATACCTGTCTTTTGTAAAAGTGGTCATGGAAAGTATTGAACATTCCAGATAGTTTTTTTACAAGAGTTTTTGCTAAAAATATTTTTCTGATTAGGTTCTTCACCGTGGGGACAAACATCTTCATTTTTGTATTAAAACCTACTGAAGTGTTTATTATTCAGGAACTCCATGGAGTCATATCTCAACAGAGGTGTGCTTTATTTACACATCGGTTTGTAATACCATTGTTCACTTATTTACTGTCTATATGCTCCCTCAGGCACTGCATTCTCCTGTGCAACTTCTGTAGTGGCCTTTTTTTCTTATGAAAAACCTAACTTCTCAACTTGGTCATATCATACCATTTGATATATTAACTGAGTTTAGAGTAAATACAGACCATGGCTCTCTGTATATCGAAATCAACACAGCTTTCTTCCACTTCTGTCAATAGTTTACAGGCTTTCTGAATCACAGTGTTCAAAATCCTATTTGTTTGTCAAACTGGTGTCCTTGTTAATTTGCTCAGCTTTTCAGTTTCCAAGTGAAGACTATGGGTTATTACTAATAACCCTTCCCATTTTTATATTTGCATGCAACTGAATATCTTCCTGCAGTGACACTATTGTTGATTCTTACTATCCTTTTAGCAGGCTAGAATCCGACTTGATTACCCTTCAATCTATTTAGCTGAAGTTGCTCTATTAAACATGAGTTGTTGTGCAGCTGCTTGCTGGTTGGTTCAGTTTGTAGAAGCTTAGGACTTCTGGAAACTTACAAAACTGGCTATTTGAATTCTATTTGTAATTACCGAAGAGAGAAAAATTCAGGATCTTATATTGTACTGGAACCTGAAAACATCAAGAAAATTTTTATATAGATAGCATATAAAGACCCCTTTAGCAGCTTTTACTTCTGGTTGATTCAAGATAGCAACACAGACTACAGTAATGTTATTAAGTATTGCAATTTTTTTTGATAAGGTCTGATTTTTGCTTACCTGGCCACCATGATGTGACTGACATATAACCCAATAACTGTTTATTACTGAAGGCCTTTTTCCCTTACAAGGCAGCATGCAGCACTGCACAAATCCATTACTCAGTATGAGAGTTAAGTGTGGTAAAATCTGGGCCAGGGCCATCAGAAGACTTCTTCCGATCCATATTTCCTCTTCTTGCATTCAAGCGTCACCATTATAACATCACCCAAAAATAAGGGCAACTTCCCTGGCATTCATTTGATTCCTGCACTAATGCCCATCCTGTATAATCTTCACAACCCTATATATTTGTCTGGCCTCAGCATGGAATGAGCCTATATCCAACCTATTGAAAGAAAGATAAAAGCCAGCCATGTAACTATTGTCCCATTTCATCTCAATTCTATCCAAAAAAAAAAAAAAAAATGGAGAAAGGCATAAACTCCACCATCTTGATGATCACCAGAATGGATTCTACTGCTTGACCAAAGATCTCCTTGCCAATGTCTGTGGACTCCAAACTATAGAAAGTTTGAAACTGTGGGGTTGCTCTAGATATTTCCAAGGTATTTGACATTTTGGCACAAAGGAAATCTTACAAGATTTCATCTTTCTCTCTTATTCATAAATGAGCTATCACTAACCTTGAGTCCTGTCCACAGTTTGCTGATGACTGTATGCTCCATTTTTTTTTTTCCCCATTTGATAAACTTTGCACCCATTACACAAGATCTTCCATAATCAGTGCCTTAATATAGTGAGGAGATCATAGTTTAAGTAGGTAAGAACAACCTGCACCACCACCACCAAAAGAATCCTGTCTTTAATAAGAAACCGCTTCACCTTCACTCACCTTTTTTATAATACTCATATATCTTGGTCTACATCTTTCTCATCACAAGATCAGATATCTTCTTGGGTTAATTTGCACCTCTAGGTTCTCCTGGTATAAGCAGATCACATTCCTAGCATTCTCTGTATCCAGAAAGGTTTCTTTTTCTACTCAAGACATCCCTTACCTTTACAATTCCTTGCATTATAAATCCCAAACTTTTCCTACTGTAAACTGTTCTTGCATATGGGTATTACACAAGAAACATCTCAAAATGGTAGATTCTCCAGAAGGTAATTCAGTTAACTTCATGTTGGAGGTTTAATGGAATATTTACAGCACTAGGAAAGGTTTAAAAACTAATTTTAATGCTTCCAATATTTCATCTGTCACTGAGACATCGTCAATGGGCATTTGTAGATGGCCTAGGATTTAAAATAGGACCTCTGACAATTGATTTCCAAATTTTGGTAAGTTTTATGCATCTATATCTTTTAATCCTTTTCTAGTGCTATAAATATTCCATTAAACCTCCAACATGATGTCCTCCCAGCACTTAAGCCTTAACACATGTAATTCAGTTAACTGTTGGCCTCATTGGTCAAGTGGTAATGTACCTGTTTTTCAATAGGCTGCAGGTTACATTCCTGCCATTCCAGTCCTTTGGGCTTGAAAAAGTTCCATGTTTTGATCTCTAGAGCAAGGTTTCTGGACTAAGTTTTTTTAAAAAAAAAAAAAAAAAAAAAGAAATAAATAAATAAACTTATCCTGACCACAATACTAATGTATTATAGGTTTATAACCTTCTATAGTTGTGTGTAGCAAATTTTACTTCTGACACAGGCCTTTTCATAGGCACTGTTCTGAACTGGCTGATATCATTCCTTTTACTTTTCTTTCAAATCTATAAACACGTGAGCAGCTATTAACCTTCTATAGTTGTGTGTAGCAAATTTTACTTCTGACACAGGCCTTTTCATAGGCACTGTTCTGAACTGGCTGATATCATTCCTTTTACTTTTCTTTCAAATCTATAAACACGTGAGCAGCTATTGGTCGTCAATATTCATTCACTGTCCAGCTCCAAACATACATGCTAAATCAACTTTTCATTCTCTTTCATGCCTTCTACTTCTCTGCACTGGAACAGTATTCTATTCCCATTTTCCAGGAGTACAGTCTTTATTTCAAAAAAAATAATAAAAATAAAAAACTTTACCACTCCCCCAACACTGTGCTATGTAGGTTTTGCTGACTTACGTGTAAGATTTGATATAAACAAAATTATAGAAATAGGTGTATAGTTCAAAGTTTATCCATATCCCATAATCAACTATTTTTGTTTCTATGCAAGTTATTCAACTGACTGGATGGTTATGAAATTTGATATTTGGAATCTTCTAGAAATTTGTGCTGTATTGTTTGTTGGATCATTTATAGGGCAAATTTTACTCTTATAGCAATTCCAGATGAATGGAATGTGTAATAGGTTGGTATTAAGAATGCACACTAACACATCCACAAAGTTTAATTTTCATTCATTCAACTTGATTTAATTTGCAAAGCAATTGAAAGTGTGTTAATGAAATGATATTTGTCTTTATTAAAATTTATTAGATTACTTCTTCAGTTTTGATTTCTCAGACCATGGGAAAGAACTATCTTAGACAATGTGTGCCCTCTATTATGAAAGTTGTCTTAAATCTGATTGCATCATCAGAGGATATGATTGGAGTGTCTGATCTTTCCTCAGTTGGTGAGAATAATCATTAGGTAATCACCTAGATTGTAACTAGTCATGAGAACCTCTGTGAAGGGATATGTGGAACTACATAGCTGGTGATCAGGAAAGCTTTTGAGACAACTAGGGCCAAAATCTGGAAAGGAGAATTGGAATAAAAGACAGATGCTACTTGAGTATTGATCAAGAGATATTTAACATTAGCAATGAGCATGTTCCAAAGGTGAAAAAGATAAAGTAGTAAAATTGAAAGAAGTGATTCAGCATTGAAATCTGGAAGAAGGCACTATTGAAGTAACACAAGATAAATGTTGATAATGATCAGTTGCACGAAGAGTGCAAAGAGCAAGCCAGGAAGCTGATTTGGTAAAGCCATGGCATGAGAAGAAGTTAGCCAATCTAGTCGTGGAATCGTAGTGAGTTCTTTCAATATGTGGCAAGTAGAAGAAAGAATGAATATGGGAAGATGATAGGTGATGACATAGATAACTGATGCAGAAGATGTAGTTAAAGTATTCAGTGAACAGTTATCAGAATATTTCATCCTTGTGAATGTGACATCATGAGAAGCTGAATTGTAGAGCATATAGTGAGCAGGAGGTATGAGGAATTAAAATTTGAAGGTAGTAGGAATTGATATCAGTCTTGAAGGAATGCTCCAGGGAATTAATGACACCCTATAGTTCCACATATCCCTTCACACCTGTATAAAAGGTAGTCCCAAAGCAGTGGAAAGGGGAAAATTGTTTCACAAACATTTCCCTTTCTTCCAGACCATCATTAGGATTCAATGTCCTACTGCTGTTTGATGTGCAGTGCAACCCATGGGGATCCTGGTAGCTTTGCACTACTTTGGCAAGGTAGGTGATCTTGGATGAGATGTCTGGTCATGATCAGTTGGCTAGTGAGCTTTCATGCAAGGGTCAACTCAGTGTTGCTATAAGTCTCTCACTCCATTGATCTTGGGTTGGGACCCAAGGCTTGCTGTAGTGTTGGTATAACATCTGCAGTAGCCCTAGCTTTCATTTCTTAAGTGCAGTCATTGCTTGCCAATCAATAGGCATCTATTGCCAAACAAAAAGCCTCTTGATCATGAATTCCTCAAATGTTTCTTGGACCTTAACATGGTCCCAACCAAGTACTGATACTGTACATGCATCGTTCGATAACAGAAATAAGAAACAACAGATGTGACTAGTGTTTCTGATCGTCCATGCAAGTTGAAAAGCCAATAAGGAAAATGTTACCCTTCTTATTCAAAAGGATTTAGAACGGGCAGGATCTCCCAGAACAATTAAGAAACTGTCCTGGTGATTTCCTTGTGGAAACATGTCAGCAACATCAATCGGTGTGAATACTGATCACAGTAACACTTCATGAAACACTCAATTCTAGTAGAGGATTGAGATCAGAATGGGATCTCCCTGATCTTCAGATCTTAAAGATCAGGGTGATGGGTATGAGGCACCATCCTTACTTTTGATACACCTAAGCCTCCAACATCTGTGAAAGCATGCTATCTCAACTGTCCTGTTAGCCTGTGCATCCCTAATCTACTAAGGTGCTTTAAATGTCTGAAATGTAGACATACCCAAACTGCTTGTGGCTATCACCTGTACCTAATGTGGTAATAAGAGTATAACAAATTTTGCTCTGCAAAGAAAACAACAGTATTATCAACTGTCTGGCAGATCATCTGGCTTATTCCAGAAGTGGAAAGATGAAAAAGAAATACAAAAGATTAAAACAGAACAAAATATCTGGATACAAAAAAGGAAGTTAACCACCACAACACCTTTCCTGGGATCCTCTTATGCTGAGAATGTGGCAGTTAAGAAAATGTCAACAGCACTTCAAACTCGTGTCTATTCCACCATCTGATAATTATCTGAACTTTATGATAACGAGTGCCTCTGAGCATATCAATTGCATGACCTATGGTGTAACTCTAAAACTGGTTCCCTTCAATGAGAATCCACTTGTCAAAAAATTTATGGTAAGGATATCACTTAAAGATAACCATGAGACACCCCCACATCAAAAATGGATACTTCAATATCCACTTGAAAGTAAATTAACTTGCCAACTGATTCTGGCATATATGAGATGATGTATTGAATAGTTTTCCAGGGGAAGATATGATGAACACTGCCAACCCATACTTCCCAAAATCATTTTATAAATATAAACCTGACAAACATAAGACCTCAACCTTCTGCAAATCAGAAGTCTACAAAGCCAAAACAGTAAGAAATTAATTGCATTAAAATTCTTATGGGTTTCCCCAGAATATCAGTGATGTGAAGATTTTGCTGCAGAAACGCAAGCCTTTCTCCTTCTGTCTGCAGGAAACATTTTAAACCCAGTGAGGATCCTACCTTAAGCAATTTCACTGTTATACATAAAGCCAACTGGAGATGGTCCTGCTCATAGTGGAGTAACTATTTTAGGGGGCACTCGTGTTCCTTTCCACTATGTCTAGCTTAATACTGCTCTGAAAGCAGTAGTGATTTGCCTTTCCATGGGATTTCTTATTACAGTATGTTCAATTTATTTACCACTGGGTGCTGAGTTAAATGAAATCTATCCTGATAACCTTAACTTTGCAATTCCCTCAGCTCATACTTCTTATGGATGACTTTAAGGGGCACAACACTGTGAGGTAGTGCCAAAAATGGACAAGGTCGAATCACTGCATGAATCCTTGACAGTGACTTCTCCTATTTGAATAATAATCAGTACTTTCTTTCTTTCATATACCTGCTCATATGCTTTGAGAAACTATTTTTCTGTAAATGCTAATGTTATAACCTTTAGTAGTACAGTATGACCTTTGTAGTTTTTGTACCAAATAAACTATAAACCAACCAACCAACCTGCTCATATTCTGCAATCTATCTTACTATCTACTCCCTTGCAGTTTTTCCACTGCTCACATGATATATTGAAAAGAAAGAACATATACAGAAGCAACCGTTTTCCTGTTATTTGCACAATGTCTTCATAGGACCATGTTCTCCCACATTTGGATACCTATGTGCAAAATAGATCAGGCTGACTGGAATACTTTTCCCATTTTGCAACATTTAATGCTGATACAGTCAAATGCCTATCAATGAAGGAGTGAAGTATGTAACAGATTATTACATGTCATATCAGCAACAGCCTCAATTCCAAAAACATTTTCAGATTTCTCCTATCCAAAACCCAGAGTGCTTGGCAGCCTAGGATATTTTTTATAGATACCCTACCACATCAAACTTAATAGGTTTTAAACGTCTTGTAACATATTTTGCCTTGAGCACTCCAATTTATATTTGATTAATCAAAAACCAGTGTTAAACTTTTATGGGATAAAATTTGGAAAATGAAAAGTAGACAGAACATAGTTTGTTAGACCATAATGTCTTGTTGTTGATCCCAAAGCTGTTACAGACAAATTTTGCCAGGATCTCAGCACCAGCTTCTTATCATCCTGAATTTTTAATATTGAAAGAGCAACAAGAGAAACAGTGGATAAATTTTTTATTTTTCTACCAATGGATTTGAGCCATACAATCAGCCATTTGTTAAGGAGGAACTAGAAGAAAAAAAAGAAAAAAAAACTTTAGTCTCATCCCAGCACAGTAGGTCCTGATGACATTTGCTATGAAATGATGGATCTCCTTCTCTTAACATACAACAGAATAATTACAGAGGAAGTTTCTGGGTTCTTGGTATAAGTCAGTTGTCGACTTACAGCTCTAACCAGCTGTTTTGTAAGATATTACAGAAAATGGTTAATGCCAAATAGAAAGCAACAATCTTCTCTCCAATACACAATGTGGATTTTTAGACAGCATTTGACTTTGGACCATATGGTCTATTTAGAAACTTATTCTTGTTTCAGAAATGCATCTCACACATGAGGTTTCAGTGTTCTTTGGCATGGAAAAAACTTGACAGTCTGGAGATATGATATTGAATGCCCTCTATAACTTATGTCTCAGAGGACACTACCTTCCTGTATTTATTAAAAACTTTGTCCATTTGAGTCTTTCAAGTCAGAGTGGAAATATGCACTCTCAGCCATATCAAGAGCAGGGTTTTCTTGATATGAAAAAGTGTACAGTTCTGCTGAAGATGCACTCTTTTACCTAGATCCTGAGTTAAGGATAGGACAAACTGTTATTCCAGTTTCAACAAAAGTCAAGTTCTTGGGACTTGAATTCCTTGCACAACTAAAAGTGCAAGAGTATTGAATCTCCTTTGCACTTTACTGAATGGGGTGAAAATTGATGTTCATTGCTTTGTCTTTATTGTAAGCTTTCTTTATTATAAGGCAGAATACTTCGTGATGATGGATGGAATCTAGCCATTAGGGTATATATGGATAGCTACTAGTTCCTTCTGCACATTGCCCATTCTGTCTTTATGTTGAAGCAAATGAACTAGCTCTATCACTTTGATAGAAACAGTTCTCTTAACTATACCCTAAAAATAGTCTCTTCCAGAGCATCCTTTGTGGACAGTCGTTTTTCTCTATGTTGGGAGACTCAATATCACTTGCCTCCTTTTGATGTATGTGAGATTGTAGAAGCTATTGTTATAAATGTTCATAACATTATGCACACCAAACATGAAAGCATTTCTTCATGGCAGATTTGTGCTCCTTCCTGCAGCTTCTCACATTGTCATACAGAAGTGTCATATTCCATCAGTCTACCTGCAGCTGCTTAATGTACACAGATCAGCCCACTCTTTCTATACTGATGGTTTAAGATCTCAGATCTCACTTGATTAGTATGCAATTCAGCTGCATAATTACTACTTTAAGCTTGTACATATAAAAGAGAATCACTACAAAAGTATAATTTACAGACTCATTGAGTTCTTTATGGACTATCTCTTCTCGTATATAATCCACATCCATGCTTCATGAGGTTTTATTGTTGTACAAATGAAGACGTTTTAATTTTGATAGTCCAGTTGTGTGGGATACTCAGGCACATTAGAATTGAGAGAGACAGCAGATGTAACTGCTAGATCAGCTATATATCAAGAACAAAGTTGTTCTTGTTAGGCTCTGCATAGGTCAGTCATCTTACACATTCCTATTTATTGAGGACTTATGACCCATCTATGTTTAAAAAAAAAAAAAAAAGTGAACACGTCTTGCTGTCTGTCATTCTGGTGGGGGAGCCAGCACTTTGTGGGAGAGTGGAATGAACTTTTTACTTGTATGGCTGAGTCATATTCAGGCAGATGACATCAGATAAATTGCATGATGTTTTTAATTAACTTTTTACAAAGCATTAATTTAACAAACATTTGATTATAAATTCTGTTGAGCAATGCAGTATCTACATATAAACTTAATTTCGTACATACATATTGTTTACAAATTTATCTCTCCGATTTTATTAATACCTTTTTTTTGTATTGCTGTAAACCATTGATCTGGAGCAGTATAACCCTTGCTATCCTTGTACCATTAGACCATAAATCAACCCTCCCCAATTCTCCTATACCCAACCTATCTGCTCTTCAGATAGCCAATCTGACAGCTCTAATCACTACCATCTTTAGGATGTATAGGTTTACCATGTGGCAGTTCATTCCTTTCTCTTATCCAGCCTGTTTTGTCAGGCTGGATAAGAGGAACCATTGTAGAAAATCTAGTATTTTTCTTAACTGCACCTGCAGATATAGGTTAGTCTAGACCGGTGGTCGATATAACATTGTTAGGGGTCAGTAGAAAAATATAAGACATCATTGTACGGGTAATATTTAATTTGGTTAACTTGGATTACCTCCATCCTGAATGACAATGCAATTAAGAGTGAATCATGGGAACAGTGACATGAATAGGACCTGCAAGATGGAGCAAGGTCATGAAAATAGTTACGGAGGCCAATCATGTAGGCCAAAATGATGTATTTACCAATAAACGGATGTCCGTGGTTCCCACCCATGGTAATACCTATAGGAAGATTGTATTATTTTGTTATCTAAATTAAATTTTATATTTTATATATTATTTATCCCTCCTATCAAATGTGTAATGTTAAGAAGGGCATCAAAAACATATCCCTTTGACGTTAAGCCAGTATAATAATATATACTATGTTATACATACAAGAAACACTGTAAACTATAAAATAAACAATCTAAAAACTCACAAGCGTCTTCTTTTTGCTTGTCCTGTCATAATTATGTAATAGTAAAATAGAGGGGGTCGAGAAACTCTTGAAGGGGTCAACGGTCAAAGAAGTTTGGCGACCCTGGTCTAGACCAGTTGTGCAGTGCCATTATTTTGTTTCCTCTCATTCCTTTTAGGATCCTTCTTGTTGTAAGACATGCCAAACAAGGTCAAGGGTATCTATTCTGAATATTTCTGAAGAATATTATCCATCTGTCACATCTAGAAACTACTCAAGACTACTTTTTATCCATATAAAAGTAGTATATATGAATAAAGGATTAAACAAGAATATAATTTCTTGGCATCTTTAATTTATAACCAAGTGAAAAAACCCAAATATATCCAAGTGTTCATCCTCTTCTATAGTGACTTTGTCACAGTCACTTATTAGGACCAGGAGACTGATTAGTAACAAGATTGCTGGATTCTTTTGATGAAAAGTTAGAAATGGACTTTTATCAGAGGATCTGAGTCCAAATTGCAACACAAATGTTACTATGACTAAATGATCATACTTTCACTGTCAGCACCTAGAAAGTATTAGTATTCATAAGTATGTTATCAGTTAGGTTCTGGGTTCTTCTGTCTGGGAAGATTCGGGTCCATTTTTGTGACTTTATGCAGAACAAGTATGCTGGTTATAGTGGAATCATTCTGTGAAACATTCTATTATTATATAGGTATCTTCATGGAGTTGGACTCATTGCAGAAAATCCATTAATCACACAATACTTACCATGTCTCTCCTTAAACTCATTCACTGAAGCACTCACAACCACATCTGGCAACCCACTCAACACCTTCCATTAAAAAATCTAGTTCAAACACCTTTTCTAACCACTTTTACACAATTCCATGACATTGAGTCTTCAGCGTCAACCTACAAAACCCCTTTAATAACTTAGGCAAAAAAGAGACTTGATACTAGCATATCAGCTAGTTTTTCAAGCCCACAGACCATCAATTTATTCTCATAGGGAACATTCCATAGACCTGCCACTATCTTTGTCACTTGCCTTTGGATCCTCTCCACCACTTCATTCCCACAGAATCCAGGTGCCCCAGTGTGTGTGTGCGCGCGTGCACGCAGTAGTTCAGATGTGGCCTCGTATTGGGAAACAATACTTCTCTCCCTGTTTGTGTTCTTATTACGTTTGGCAATATCCCTCTAAACTTAAATTCTCTGTCCACAATCAACCCCAAGTTCCTGACCTTGCTAGTTTCCTGCAGTTCAGTCCATCAATATAATACAGTTTGTGATCTCTTAAGGTGCATCACCTTATACTTTGCCAAATTAAACTGGCACCCATTTATCTTGTTTACTCATACTGCTGATCTACTTAAGTCTTCCTAAGGGATCTGTGCATCAACTTCATTTACCATTCCTTTTTCTAGTTTAGCATCATCAGCAAACAGCTGAATATTTCATGTTAAATTATTTTCTATATCATTGACATACAAAATAAACAGAGGACCAAGTACTGAGCCTTATCGTACACCACTGGTCATCTACCTTCTCTTGGACTCCTCTTTAAACCACTTTGACATTTAGACTGTGAGAATAGATTGATGGTCTGTGGGCTTCAAAAACTAGCTGATATGCTTCTACCAATTAAAGGCTAAAACCAGTCTAGGTAGTGATCCTTTCTCATAATGCATACAGGAATTTTTCACTTTAGCTTAGAATAACATGCTTTTTGAATTAACGTAGTTAATAAATTAATACCACCGTGTATATTTAACACGGGTTAAAAATTCAATTATCACATTCCATTCATGGTAGTCAGCCACCATCTAATCTAAATCAACAGATTCATATTTATCCCCATTTGTTATAATTTATTCAATTCAGATTCTATGTGGAATCTTGTCAAATGTTTGCAAAGTAGCAATATCATTAAGTAGCCACTTCCCTTATTCAGCTCCATTGTCACTTTATTGTAAAAAGTAAGCAAGTGGCAGAGGGGTGATGCTATCAATTTCATATGTCAATGCCGACCAAGAGGAGGAAATTTTCTTTCTGTATCTTAATTTTTGTATTCCAGAGTCTGTTCCTTGATGTTTCACATATCTAGGTTATTGGTTTAGTCAATAAGAGATCTGCTTCCTGATCATTGTAATGTAGTTTTGATGGTGCATAAAATATATACTTGTATTATAGATATATTTAGTGGTTTACTCTTTAATCTTACTACTGCAAGCCTACTATTCATAGGTTTGGTCTATAACAGTGCTTCTTATTCTTTTGGATCAAGAAACCAACCTTTCTTGCTTTCCTTATGTAGTACCTGAATAGAAAATTTCCTTTTCTTGTTGATTTTCTATATTCTGACCATCTTGTCAAGCATACTAGTGATAGACCATTCATAATGAGAAAGTTCTTGTTACAGTATTTTGAGTTGACTACTTTGTTATATTGATCTGACATTCCGTGTTCTAGTCATATGTAGTGACCCTTTCTCAGAGCTGGAATTTGACATTCTCAAAGAATATAAAGATATTTAAACACAATGTCACCAATAACATTTTTCATCTCTCCTGAAGTCTTCAAGAGATGACTTGATACTTGTTTTGCCCTTGTAACAGTTGAGTCAGCATGACATTCAGTAAGGCTTACTCTATATCTCTGACTAGTGGGTAATTACACTGGAGGTACTCATGTCTTACCTGCAAGCTTTAGCTATTGTTTTTAGCTATTCTTGCCTAAGGTTACCTTACCAGGAGTGCATGTATGCATGCACACGAATGAATGAATACTCCCAGTGTGCTTCTCTTGTTCTGTCCAGTGCCCCCCCCCCTCTACCGCAATGAGGCAGCCTTGAAGGTCTTGGAGAGGACAGCACTACTAGTGCTTTCTTTATATATATATATATATATATAAAATTTGTTTTATAAATTGCCAAGTTTTTTTTTCCCACTTGGTTACAAAGTAAATTTATACCTGACAAGAAATTATATTCTTGCTTAATCGTTTAGCAAAATAGTTTACATGTGAAGATCAGGCTACTTGGGTACAGAGGGACTTCGTCAGTTGCCTTAGTATCCCATAATGCAAAGCACTTGCTTTTGGATATGTATGTGTATCATGGGAAGAGTTACTACCGAGACCAGGTTTAACTTTTGAGATCTTCCAGGGTCTGGCTCCCAGTCAATTAAAGGCTAAAACCAGTCTAGGTAGTGATCCTTTCCCATAATGCACACAGGAATATTTCACTTTAGCTTAGAATAACATGCTTTTTGAATTAATATGGTTAATAAATTGATACCACAGTTTATATTTAACACGGGTTAAAAATTCACTTATTCCATTCATGCTAGTCGTAATAAAACTTCTTGGACTATCCTTGACCTTGAAGCCAGGTTAGCTTTATTGTATCACTAAATATAGTATAGGGACAATTAGTGAAATTAGTCAACTAGAATGGAAAACATCTCCCAAATAACTATTGCATAGTGAGCAAAACAATTTTATTGTAATACCAAACTATAACCGAATACATTGTCCTAACATCCTCTTTCATATTTTCAGTTGGGGAAAATGTAATGTCTACTTATAATGTAATGTGTGAGATCTCTATGGAAAAAGCTTCTGCCACATTGTGCAAGTGATTTAGTAGACTTTACCCAACAGATGGACTATTGTTGAGGAAATAGTTAACATTAGGAAAGAGCTAGGCTTAAATGAAATGGTCATTGTTCAGAAGAATTGACTGACACCTTAACCATGTGTATGAAGAATGTGTGATTTTGATGCAGAAGAAAAAATGTACCAGTAAGGTATAGCTCTAAAGATTTGAATTGTTTCCAGCTGTTGAAACTTTAAAATAACATGAATATTGATTCCAACCTTCATTGAAGTGTTGAAACTCCCTCCCAGAATGTAGACAAAGCTAAGAGCTGTTACTGCAAGATGAACATACAGAAAAAGAAACAAAACCAATTTCAAAAAAACTATCCTTGTTTCATTTTATTCTTTATAGTTATATTGGAAGTAAGAGCAAATGTACTTTGAAAGGCCATGGATGAGTTAAATTTTTTTTTTTTCCCATTTCTTATTAATTATATTTGACAGGTTTTTGCTTAACATGGTGTTCCCACAGATACATTACATGAATCCCTTGCTTTTCATGGTTATACATGCTTGTTGGAAAGGAAGTGCTGTGCATTATGGGCTACTAAGGACCTCTTATATTAGCCTCTTTATATTAGTAGCCTATTCATGAAGGTATTTCAGGTGCATTTCCAGCTTATCCTTCAGGTGCAACCTTATCCTTACTTTCCTGCCTTTTTGTTCTGCTCTAATTCCCTTACTCCAGTGATGGCGAACCTATGACACACGTCAGCACTGACACACTTGAGGGTTTCAGGTGACACACCTTGGATGTTGAAAGATATTGGTATTCTGATGAAAAAAAGTGCGATAAAACGTGTAAGATCACTCTCAGTTAAGGCAAAGGTAGGTTTTGGTTCATGGAAAGAATTATGTTTTGTAGTTAGCCTATTTCTATTTTATTTTGTAATTAGCTTATTTCTATTTTATTTTGTAACTAGCCTATAAACAACAAGCATTTTAAGTTTGTTTTCTTTCTTCATCATTATAATTTCTGCATAGTCATATATTATAAAAACTTATAAAAAATTATCAGTATTATACGATACAAACTTATAAATACGTGCTTTATATATTATGAACTTAGTTTTCATTTAACTGCTGCATGTGAAATTCGTTAATGCATGCATGCATTCAAAGTCTCTCGACTGAGTAATACAAGTTCTGAACATGTTTAAAACTTTTACATAGAATATAATTCACAGCATTAAATATTGAATTTATCTGAGTAAATAATGAAAACATTTTTATAGTTGCAATAAATTCAGTAAATTTTGTTAAATAATGCAAATAGTAACAACTTACAATGACGTTACAACAAAACCTACTAAATAGCTGCTCTTTAGTAGCATGATAGAGTAAAATGTAACAAGGTTGCTATGAACGTACCGGTAATAAATCTGGCAACCCTGCTGAAAGAAGTAGTGGTAGTCTTGCAGGGTCTGCCACTTAAGTAATTTGAGTTGCTGATGTATAATTAATTTCCAATAATTAATTCTTATTAATTATTACTGCTTAATTACCACTATATATAATTGTGCTTTTTATTTCTGAACCCTTTTACAATGGCAGCTAGCACTAATAAAAGACTAAAATTATCACAGAAAGGAAGTGGAAGAAATTCCCAAGATGCCTGGACTGAACAATATGGTGTTATTGATAGAGCCAATAAAGTTCTCTGTAAATTGTGTGGTGAGCTATCTGTGAGTAGAACTTGGAATGTAAGAAGACATCTTGAAACTAAGCACAAATGGCTCCTAGAAAAAACTTTTGAAGAACGCAAAGAATACATATCGCAACATCTAAAACTGGCAGAATCACAATCAGGGACTCTAATTAAATTTGTTTCAGGACCTTCAAATTTAGTAGCCACAAGTTAGTTTCACATACTATTGTTGAACATGGGAAACCACTTAGTGATGGTGATTATATTAAAGAAGCTTTTGTAAAGTGTGCACCATTTTTATTTGAGGACTTTCATAATAGAAAGAGTTACCATTAAGTAGGAATACTATTAAAGACACAGTTATATCAATGAATGTTGGTATAGAAAATCAAATACAACAAGACTTGAACTCATGCCATTGTTTTTCCATTCGTCTCGATGAAACTACAGATATTACGTCATCAGCTCAATTGGCTATTATTGCAAGGTATGTTCATGGTGAATTCTGTGCACAAGGAATTGATAAAGTTAGAAAATTTACCTCAAAACACGACGGGTAAAGACATATGCGACTGTGTTGTTAAAGTGTTCCGTGAGAAACAGATTTATCGAAAATATTTTCGATTACAACTGATTGCGTGCCTAATATGGTTGGCCATAATGTCAATTTTATCAAACAATTTACAAAATATGTTGGTCATCCCCTGGTTTGTTTCCATTGTATTATACATCAGGAGACACTGTGTGAAATCAGACTTAAAGGATTTGGATGATGTGATGAGAATTATGACAAAAGGTAACTAATTTTATTGCTGCCAGGTCTTTAAATAAATGAGAACTTAATTCACTTTTAAGTGAAGTTGAATCAGTGTACAAGGGTCTATTAATGTCCAGTAATATTTGATGGTTGAGTCATGGCCAAGTACTTGAACGGTTTGTTGAATGTTTAAAAGAAATTAAATTATATTTAAATATGAAGGGCATGGCGCATGAATTTTCTCAGTCGAACGATTCTGCTTGGCTCAGTAAGCTGATGTTTTTCGCAGATTTTTCATTGCACCTGAATGAATTTAATATACAATTGTAAGGTTTCGGAAAATCTGTCGATGTTATGTTTGGTACGATCAAGAGCTTTGAGAATAAGCTCAAAATATTTCAACGTGATTTAGAAAGTAACAATTTTATTTTCCAAGAGTGAAATTTTTTTTACCAAAACCAGCCCCAAAAATCGTGAACAACATATCAACCAATCTATCGAAGTTCTAAAGTCCATAACTGAGCAGTTTTCTTCTAGATTTCAGCAGTTTCGAATGTTGGAACAAACAATCCAATTCATAAAGTATCCTGATGAAACAGAATTCATGGATCTTAAATTAGATGGCTTTGAGTGGTTGGATTTAAAAGATCTAGAAATGCAATCTAGCTGACTTTCAATGTAATCCTATCTGGAAAAGAAAGTTTATTGCTCTTAGAAATGAATTAGAAGTTGAACGGGAATGTCTGCGTGATACCACGTGTAAAAATTCAGGCTATGAAATTCTAAGCATGTGGAACAGCCTTCCTGAAAACTTTCATGCTCTTAAAATCTTTGCTAAAGCTCTTCTAACAATTTTCTCTTCTACATACTCTTGTGAAACTATTTTCTGCCTTAAATAATATCAAATCAAAAGGGAGAAATAGATTGAGCAATGATTTGAGGCTGCCTATGTAGCATTAAAATGCACACACTATAGCCCTTCTATAAAGCAACTTTCTACCAGTACTCGGCAACAGAAAAGTCATTAAATGCAATGTAAATTTGTAATTTCACTTTATTAAATTAATTGTATAATATGAATTCATAGATTTTATATCAATGTCCTATTAAATAAATAGCCTAATATATGTATAAATCATCTATGATTATGTAGTTATATTTATAATGCATGTATGCAAGTGGCACATCAACAGTGTCAATTTTTAAAAAAAAAAAATGTTTGACACACCTGGATAAAAAAAGGTTTGCCATCACTGCCTTACTCCATCTAGTCTCAAGCTGTATACGTCCAGCCTTATTTAAATGAAGCTCATCTCTAAGATACAGATTCCTGTCCTTCACATGCATCTCCAACATATTCCAAGCCTCTTCCTGCATATCATATCCATCTCATTCAAAACGGCTTGTCTCCTTAATCTTACTGTAGTATATGTAGGTAACAATTTAGTTTTCCCTTTTCCAAACTGGCCTGAAGACATGCAGTTTAGACGGGTTGGTTTTAAATTATGCAAAAACTTTCTATCCTTAGTTACACTTGCATCATGTCTCAAATCCTTTGTTAGTTTATTTCAAATCATTTTAAAATATCTATTCTCTCCTCTCCCTATATACAACCAATGCAAATCCCATTCTTTCAACACTTTTTACTCAACCATTCAATCTTGAAGCTGAATCCATACACAACTTTTTCCATTTCACATTTGAAAGGATTCATGGAACCCTTTTTATCAGTTTTCATATGAAACTGGATTAGCAAGTGTCATGTGGAGGCAACAAAAAAGCAAGCTAACTGGAAAATACAATGTCTTGCATTGAATATAAATGTACAGCGAATTCAATCCAACTTGGGAGATGAGTCTCCCAAGCAATGATTAAATTATTCAAAAAATTGAAATTTTATTAATTCAAGGTCACTGATCTTAAATGCACTTACACTAGCAGTAATAATATATTTTTATGGTAATTAGTGTAAAGTACACCAGTACTGTGGGTGGGTAAAAAGTCAAACTTTATTTGAAGATTTGCAGATTATACTCTTCAGGAAATATAAGGGAGAGACTTCCAAGAAGGCAATCTGTAAAATACATAATGCTGCATATTGAAAATACTCTTAACAGATGCAAGTTAGCAAAAAAAAAAAAAAAAAAAAAAAAACATCTGTGAAACAAAGTGACTGTGAAGAATTTATGGAAACACAAAACGTGTTAGAATAATTATTTCACTTAACATTTAAGAAAGTAACATTTGATGTTTCAACGTCTGTGTTGAGTCCCCCATCATCAGGAAAACATGTCTATACAGGATACAAGCTGTATGACAATATATTACACAAAAGTAAGATGAATCTAAATGTTAATCATTTATCTTAGCCTGACCTCTGGTGAAAAAAAATTATAAAATAATAAATTTAAAAATAAAATAAAAATAGAACTATGTTAAACAATTTCTAAAGTCCTCTTGTATTAAGATTTTCTTCTGTTTGGAGTTTTGGATGCTATACTGGTTGAAGATGGGTTTGGATGATGTTTCAGCATTTTGCAGGCTTCTTTGGATTTTCTTTCAAGCCAGGTTTTGGTGTGGTGTAGGGACTTGGTGCCTTTCCAGTCAATTCTGTGACATCTTTGGAGTAAGAGGCCTGACAGACCTGTTTTACCATGGTTGGAGGTATTTAATGTGGCATTTGTGGTGTTCATCTTTTCTAATTGGACTGGTGCATCCTATTTCCCCTATTTAAGGTAGGTTACAGATAACACTGAATTTTGTAAACCCCTGGGTGGGCAAGGTATGGACGAGGATCTTTAGAAGAACTAAGTAAATTTCTTAATTTTGCAGGGGATTTGAAGGTTGTCTTAATATTGTATTTAAATAGTGTTCTGTTTTTTTTTTTCCCAAAATGCCCCTTATGTATGGTATGGCATTCTTGTAATTCTTTTTTTTTTTGCTTTTAATGGCTTTTTTTGGAGGATTTTTGAACTGTTTTTTATGGCAGCCATTTTTTTACAAAGGTTTGGCTAATAATTTCAGATTCTTGGTTCAGAGCCTGTTAGGACTCTGTGTTTGAGGGTGCTGATGACCCATATTTTTCTGTGTGAGATGGTGGTATGAATTTTTATGTATGTATTGGCATAGTGTGTGTAGGTTTGTGGTAGACTGTGAAGGAGAGGCAGCCAGAGGGAAGGTGTGTGACAAGTGTCTATAAAAGGAAGATAGCTGTTGTTTTCGATGTAGATGGTGAATTGGATACGTTTTGTGTTGTTTTGTTCAGGTGTCTTAGGAATGTATTTAATGTTTCGCAGTTATGTCAGCTTTGGCAGTACGCCACTCCAGGTATTTTGCATAGCAAATTTTTACAAAAAGAAGGTACGCCCATGCCCCCCCCCTCCCCCCACAGCTAACTTACATGGAAGACTTTGAGCAACCAGCTCTAGATTCTGCCATCCTAAAGCCCAAAGTCTAGCTCAGATATGTTGATTTTTTTGCCATTTGGCCTCATGAACAAAATTAAATATATTCCTAAGCCACCTAAATTTTTATTTTATTTATTTTATTATAATTTTTTTTTTCACCAGAGGTTAGGCTTGGATAAATGATTAACAGACATTTAGTTTGTGTAATGCATTGTCATGTAGCTTGTATCCTGTACAGACGTATGTTTTCCTGGTGATGGAATCAATACAGAAGTTGAAACGTCGAATGTTACTTTCTTAATGTTAATTATTCTAACACGTGTCCATAAATTCTTCACTATGAATGCTCTTGGAGACTGTTCTAAACGTGAGAACAGTATTCTTTCATTTGTTTGGTAGATTTGAGTTTTGTAGAGGTAATAACATTTTGA
Source organism: Typopeltis vanoorti (assembly GCF_054136105.1). Classification (NCBI taxonomy): domain Eukaryota; kingdom Metazoa; phylum Arthropoda; class Arachnida; order Uropygi; family Thelyphonidae; genus Typopeltis; species Typopeltis vanoorti. The sequence goes on along the minus strand of NC_143567.1, from coordinate 26,948,561 downwards.
AGTAAGTTACTGCTTACAGGGTTACTTCTAAGGTGAAGAGTAACCTATTCTTTTTTTTTTTGGTGCTGAAGGGCAATTATTTTTTTCCCCTTGCAAATATTTTGCAATTTTTAAGAAAGATTGATTAGTTATCTCAAATCGCTTGTCCAGAGATTTGATGCTTCTAAACATAAAACTGAAAGAAAATTTTCTAAAAATTACATTTTTCTAACATTGAAATTTCAGAACAGGGTTATCAGAACCTTAATAGTTTTGGAGATCAGAATTTAAGGATATAAAAGTTAGTATTCTGGAAGATTATTCATTTGTAGCATACCGTTTGTCATATGAGAATGAGGAATGCATTCTACTCATCAGCAGAACTGTCTAAAGAAATGGGGACCTTTTTTGGAACTCCCAATATTAGTTTGAAAGTACTAGGATAAGGCTCCGTCACACATGATAAAGCTGGTAACCTAACTGCAGAAAACAGACCTTTTGAACTTTGTTTTCTGTGCCAAAAGTGATTCAAATACCTAGAGAGAAAGAGAAAATCTATACTGAGTATTTGTTACATGGAAACCTTAACTAACTTCATAGTCAAATTCTGTTTCTTGAAACAGAATTGACTTGCCATTATAGTGATCGTACATGATAGTACATCATTAAATGTCATGTTGACGTATGAAGATATAGTGCTTGATTTGAGAATATCTGGCTGTAAAGCGAAAAATTCAGTATTGTAAAAGTTATAAAAATAATCCGTCGTGGGCGTAAAGGCCCTCCTCTACTTAGCACGCGTATATTAACATTCTGACGACCTCTCAGGATGTTAATATAAGTCTTTTATTTTCCCTTGCTATGATATAGACACAAAGAAACTTATTTTTTAAATTATCATGGGAGTGGGGTTTCTCAATAATCAAGGAATAGGAAATGTTATCCTTTTCTCCTCTTTATCGATGTGCTGTGCATATTAAGCATATAAAGGGATGTGGAGAGCTGCAAAACAGCAATAGTTACTTATCAGTAGTAAATCTTCAATGTGTACGCTTAATCATTTAAGGCATTCAACTTGCTGGTCTAGATTTTGCGCATTAAACTACCGCTACCGTGTGGGTGGTGAGTATATCACAAAAGGATTATGCCACCTATTGTTATCGGAGATAAGTAATCGGGCATTAGATACGGTAACCACTCTATGTTCCCGTTTTGAGCAATTTTCTTGCCGTTAAGTTAGTGATTTGTTTGGCGATGTGATGATAACCATTCACAATTGTCTAGTTCCTTTAAAACTACCTGTATTTTTATTTATAATACATTCGCTGACTTGTTTGGGGTTTTATTACTTATTGTCATAAGTATATAATAAGTCCGTCTCTGAAGGCTTCCAGCATTCTATGGTTTCTTCGAATTACCAGTTTAATTTCTATTGCCATCATATGTGTCTTGTTTTGGTAGCAGTAATAAATTTTTAAAGGAAAAGATTGTTCTACATCTTAGACTGTTCTACATAATTTAAATTCCTTTATTATGCAGAGACTACAAGTGTGAGAAACTAGGTAACTACCGTCACTTTAAACCAATATTTAAATATATGGAGGGTTTGTCTCTCTCACAGAATTTGGGTTCCAAAATATGTCATCACAGTCTATTTTGCAGTTAAAACACTCTCCGTCTCACAGGAAAGAAGCCCATCTTTGCTGGCAACATATTAAACCCTAACTCAGCATGAATTCGAGTAATTCGGCATTTCTTGTTGAAAGTTTATTTTTCACTTGGTTAGAATATAATAAATTTAGTTTAATCCTTTATCCAAGTGTGAGCAAACAAAGTTGAAGTCCTGAAGATACTTTCAGGCGCAATCCAAGTGTGAGCAAACTTTGTTTGCTCACACTTGGATAAAGGATTAAACTAAATTTATTAAATTCGGCATTTCGCTTTGACAGTACCATCCCAAAGTACATAAACCGCATAGCCCAGGCTGACAGTTAATGAGTAATCACTGTGCGCCAAACTGATGCTAATTACTCAAATTCATACTGAACATTTATTCCTTTTAAGTAAATACTATCAGATGAAATACAATCAGTGTCAGGCAGTTGGCAGATTCGATATCCTTCCATTTCTGTATACCATTTGACTGTGTTCAGAAAATGGGAAATGTAAATAGCGCGAAAATGACTTGCTCTGTTTAATAAGATTTGGTTAATAGTGTAACAGAAAGATAATAACATTTTTGATTACTGCTGAACTGTGTATTAGTATCCACAGAATAAAATGCATCGATAAGGATCAAAGCAAAATGATTAACTTCGCTTGGTCGCTAATGAACGGCCAGTAAACATTAAGCACATCCCGTTAATTTTTCAGTAAAGTGCCATGTCAGTGCAGTGAATTGTGTACACCAGTACTTCGGATTTGAGTTTTTAGACGAATTAGTTTTTTTCAGACCACTTTAGCCAGTTTTTTTTTTTCTTTAAAATGAATGCAGGTCTATGAATTAGCAGCTAAGATGCAACGATTAAACGACTCGTAAACATGCTAAATTTGGTGAAAATTAAATGTGAAGAATGTCCATTTTTAATGCGAAGAAAATATCAGAACACGTAAATGAAATGGACAAATTTCTTTACTAATTTGGTTCTTAGGAACCTCACTCCAATAATATCACCTTAAGGAATAAAAATGTTAATTTGTTCATCCCAATTTAACAGTACTGTTAAATTGGGATGAACAATTTTCGCTGTGCAAGTTGATGCTAAGGTGCTTTTTGGTAACGGTACGATGCCATTTTATAAACCTACTCTATTTCTAATGCAGTTTTACTATTTGATCATCGGTGAGATATATTCACGATTAATTTTGATTCCTTGAAGGTCTTTGTAATTATCATTTTGCATTCAACTTGCTCATAGATGGCATTCCCCCCCCCCCCCCACATTCAAATTAGTTTCATCAGGTTATAGGCATTGAGGCGCAAAGCAACGCAAATCTTCAGTAATGTATAATTGTTATTTAGACGATTAACGAGAAAATCTTCATCACAATTGTAACACTAAGCAGAAGTTCGTTATGCTTGTTTTGGATTTGCGTTTTGAAGATTCCTTTAAAAGTCCAGTTTTGAGACATTTAACAAGTTCCATTCCATTTTCTAAATTTTAACAAGTGCGTTAAATGCGGAGGCAATCACCCCTCTCATACATGTTCTAAACCATGCACTACTCCCGCCAAATGGGCAAGTTGTGGTGGGCCGCATCCGGCGAATTACAAAGGTTGCTCATCCCATCCGTCTAATATGTCTAAAGCTAGAGAAACGGGAGTCCCATCAACTCAGAAGCATGCTACACCTCTTACACCAGAAAACCCTTTGCGAGCTCATACAGAAACTATACCAAGCAGTCAAAACTCCACTGTGATGCTTGCCGCCACTTTAGGAGAAATGCTAACAGATTTTAGCAAATCAAATCCCAGCCAGGCTGCAAACAGATTTCTTAAAAAAATACCGAAGTCATATATTCTCAATCATTAATGGATAATCCGGCCATCACAATAAATTCCACACAGGTCGCATTTTGGAATGCTAATGGGCTCAGTAACAACATTATAGAACTTCAAGAATTTGCTAATCATTTCAAAATTGATATCCTATTAATCAGTGAGACTCAATAACGGCCCTGTGATAATCCCAAGCTGAGGAATTACTCTTTAATTAGAAATGATAGACCTAATGCAAGAGGTGGAGGTACTGCAATTTTTATCAAGAAAAACATCCGTTACAATGAAATAAAAGATTCCAACAACTAATCTGGAAAAAACTGGCATAGAAATTCACACCATTAATGTAGGCATTTTAAAAATAAATTCCGTTTATAACCCTCCAGGCAGAACTCTGCTATCCTCTGATCTTTCTCAGCTGCTTGTCACTATGGAAGCGACAATAGTAGCAAGAGATCTAAATTCAAAACATCCCTTATGGAATAGCAGGTGTGCCAATTACAATGAAAAAATCCTTCACAATTTTGCTAAGCTGAGAAATATTATCATCGCAGGTCCGATTGAACCAACACACGGAAGGCCCGATGTATTAGATATAGCCATATTCAAAAACATTCATCAATTCCAGCAGCAAGTGGTTAACGACCTCCAGTTCAGACCACAACCCAGTACTCTTAAAACTGGGAGAGGATCTGGAACTTATTCCCAGTCAGTCATTTACTAATTTCACAAAATTCAAGGCTACAATCAACATTATCATGGATTCAGTGCCAAATATCTCCTCCCGTGAAGAAATTGATGCGGCAGTCAATAACCTGGAAAGCAAAATTCAAACTGGCTTAGCTGCAGCTTGTACTATTTCCGCTGCAGCTCAAGTAAACCTACTTCCAGAAGAAACCCTTGCTCTAATCGGAAACAAAAATAAAATCAGACGCTGCTTTCATGACACGCTATCTCCTCAAGAGCTGAACAGAGCATCAAGCTTACTTCGTTATGCACTAAAAGATCACAGAAATCAGCAGTGGGAAAGAAAACTTTGTTCCCTGAAAACTGAAGATAACTCTTTGTGGAAATTGGCAAAAGCTCTCCGTACAGATCGTTCCAATATCCAGCCCATTCACGGAGAAAGAGGTATAATTTATAGGGACGATGAAAAGGCTGAAGCTCTTCAACTTCAGTGCAGTCCTAATTACACGCATGCGGATTTGGTCTTCATAGAGAAAATTCACCGTCGAGTCCGTACTGTACCTCGCCTAAAGAGGTCTACTCAATCATTAGGAAGCTTGAAGACAAAAAAGCTCCTGGCCCAGATGAAATTAACAACAAAATAATCAAGGCCCTTCTGCACAAAGCTGTCATGCATTTGGTAGCCATCATAAATGCAATATTCAGATTAAATTATTTTCCTATCCGATGGAAACAAGCAGACATAATCCTCATTCATAAGCCGGGAAAAGCGCTTCAGTTACCACAACGTTACAGACCCATCAGTCTCCTTTCATGCTTGGGAAAAATTGCGGAAAAAGTCATCCTCAATCGACTTCAAGATGTGGTGTGGTGAGCAAAAACAACACAATTCCGAAAGAGCAGTTTGGGTTTCGAACTGGGCACAGTACTACACAAGTTCACAGACTAATCGAATTCACAACTGCATTCGATTGGCGACAACACACATAGGAGCTATTTTTCTGGATGTAGCAAAAGCCTTTGATAAGGTTTGGCACAAAGGCCTCATCTATAAATTGTTTATGGCCAACGTACCGCTCTACCTTACCAAACTTGACTCCTTTCTAAAAAAAAAAACCGGAAATTTCAGGTCAAGTTGAGAGGACTCAAATCCTCTTCGAAAAGAATCACTGCAGGTGTTCCTCAAGACTCGCTGCTCTGCTTTTTAACGTCTTCGTTGCTGACGTCCCTAGCACGACATCAGCCACCACAGCTTGCTATGCGGACGACATGGCAATTTTGAGTAGATCTTTCAGTCCGAACTTAGCTACGCAGCACTTACGAACAGCAGCAACAAACCTAGAAAAATGGCTCAGGAGATGGAGAATAGCTGTGAATGGCGACAAAATACTGCCATTCTCTTCACAAGACGGAAGGCATCCCACTACGGAGAAGTCTAAATTTTCAACACAGCTATTCCATGGAAACCCAGCACCAAATATTGAGTCTATTCAACTAGATAACCGTCTCAACTTGAACTCTCACATCGATTATGCTTGCAGCAAGTTGAACTCCGCAATTATGCAACTCGACTCTCTTCTCAACTTAAGAATCTGTGTCAGCACTGAAAACAAACTACGAATCTATAAAGTAATCATTAGACCCACATTGACTTACGGATCACCGACTTGGGGTCACACCTCCCCTGGCAACATCAAAAAGCTATAGGTCATCCAGAACAAATGTCTCCGTATGATATTCAATGCTCCGTGGTTTGTCAGGAATACTCTCCTCCACCGAGACACTGATATTAACATGTTTCTCCTTGATACTGCCATTACATATTTCACCAAAGCAGCTAATCATCCCAATCAACTCATTCGAGAGTCATCTAAGATTAAAACGAAACACAAGCGTCGGAAAGCGGCTCTGCTCATCGGTACAGACGCTCCCACACTGCCCTAAAATGGGTGAACCAGGTGCTCAATAAATTCTCATTCATTTAAGCCATGTTTCATTGAGATGAAGGGCTTGAGGTCCATCCAGCCACAAAGGTTATAAGGTCTAAATTGTAACGTAAATGACCAGCGCTTTTATAGCCCTATAAGTAAAGAAACCTCGCCGTGCCAATTAACGAGAAGACCCTTCAATGAAAAAAAGTTTAATTTTCTGAACCAATATTTCTACATGTAATTTAGGCCCTCGTTATTCCTTTAGATTTGTTGTTTTACCACGCTGATTACGAATATCACACACCGAATTTATTATTTTTTTTTTTCCCTCCTGAAATCTTTATTCAACATTACATGCTGCCTCCAAGGACTCATCGAGGGAGGGCACTCTACGAAGGTTGTTTTGAAAAGTTTGATAAATTTCCAATAGACAACAACACAATTCGTTCATTCATACCAGTGTCGGCACGTATCATCTTTTTCATGACCCCTGGCAAAATTTTAGCCACGTGCAACGCGTAATTCTCGTATGGCAAACATTTAAAATGAACCGTATTCTCATTTTTCATAAAAATGGAGAAAAATTAGTTTCGTGCAGTGAATAAAACACTTATTCGAAGAAGTGGACGGCCGCGCAGATAAAAGCTGAGTTAATGCAGTTCATGGGGACTCTGCACCACCATCAAAGGACTTTATTTTTGGATAAATGAGTTTGAACGTGGTCGTAAGCCCATTGAAGATGAAACGCGCTCCGGACGCCCGAGTCCGGAGACTGAGGTCACTACGAAGGAAATGATTGACAAAATCCATGGTATCGTTATGGAAAACCCCCGAGTGAGATTGCTGAGATTGTAGATATCTCAACTGAACTGGCGTAGCACGAAAAATTGTACATGAAAAAACTGTGCGCAATGGGTGCCGCGATTGTTGACTGTTGATCAAAAACGCATGCGAAAAGACATTTCAACAGTGTTTGGCGCTGTTTAATCGCAATTAACAGGATTTTTTTTTTGCGTCGATTTGTCACTAGACGAAACTTGCATCTACCAGTACATACCTGAGTCCAAGAAGCAGTCAAAACCGTGGACAAAGCCCGTTGAAAGAGCACCGAAAAAAGCGAAGACCGTTTTGTCACTGGGAAGGTGATGCTCACTGTTTTTTTTGGAATTCCGAAGGAATTATCATGATAGACTATTTGAGAAAGAGTAAGACGATAACAGGAGTATATTAAGCGTCATTGTTGGACCGTTTAAAAGAAAAACAGAAGAAAAAAAAAAGGCCAAGATTGACGCACAAAAAAATGCTTTTTCATCAAGACAATGCACTCTCTCCATATCAATCGTCACAATGACAAAATTGCACGAATTGGGGTTCGAATTGGTTCCACATCCACCGTATTCTCTGGACTTGACCCGTGTGACTTCTTGTTCCCAAACTTAAAAAATTGGCTGGGTGGGAAAAAAGTTTCTTCAAACGAGGATGTCATAAAGGCTGTCAATGACGATTTTGCACAATGCGACAAATCCTACTTTTTAGATCGGATGAAGAAATTGGAACTCGCTGGACCAAATGTGTGTAGACCTCCATGGAGCCTATGCTCAGAAATAAAGGAGATTTTTTTCCAAAAAAAAAAGTGTTCAACTTATTTTTTTTTACCAAACTTTTCAAACGATCCTCGTACCCTATATTACAGTTCTCCTCTACTATTTAAATTCTCCTGCTACAGGAAAACTTCTCTTAACGCGATTAATTAATCCATCAATCGCGTTAAGCAAATACAATAACCAATTAGGAATAATTATAATTCATCCATCAGTTAGCGTAAATTTGAAAACAAATTACAATATAAGCTATATTACAGGATAAAATCATCGAGATTAAGAAAAATCAATTGCTTAAATTTTTACTTAATGTCTAAATATTTGATTCAGCGATTTTTTTTTACAAAAAAAAAAAGTAAAGAAGTTTGAATATTCGACTTTTTCATCTTGTCATGCAATTTGCGACAGCTCATCAAGTCGGTGGACTTCGAAACTTCGTTCCATATCAGGGTCAGCATCAAATAAAATTTTCTTGGCATGCTCAATGTGATTGAAAACTAGTTCAGGTTCTTTTGCAGTTTCTTAATCGTCACATTCTCTTCTTGTTCGCACTCCTTATCTTCATAGGCATGTTGTTCTTCTAGTTGGAGATCATTCTCTCTTAATTCTGAATGGGAATCGAGCAAGTTTCTCTAGCTTCGTTATTCAGTACATTAAATCCAAGTTCTTTTCCAATTGTTCTGCTTTCTTTCTTCTGCATTGCCTCCTAATAAAAATGTAAGACAACTTACACATTAGATACCTTTTTTAATACTAGTTGAGATGCTTCACTTTTAGCTAGGAAAGTTTTTGTTGGCATACGCTTTCAAAAGAGACCAGTTTTGTCGACGTTGAATATTTGCCAATCGTCATAATCATCCTCCTGCATTATCCTTTGCAGTTCTTCAGGAAACTTGGCACAGAATCTTTATCAGCACTAGCAGATTCCCCAGTTATTCGAACGTTATGCAGTCCAGCTCGATATTTGAAACGGTCAAACCATCCTAAACTTGCACTAAAGCTTTCACATTCCTCTTGAAATTTGGTCATCTTTCAGTGATGTAAAGATATTGAGAACTTTTGCTTGAATATTCCTTTTATTATGAGGTATTCGTTTTTGGTCACAATCTTCAATCCAGAGTGATAAAGACGTTCTATCTCGGTGCAGATTGGCGACAAAAAAATTTCGCGTAACGTAAAAAAATCGAGTTAACTGATTAATCACTCGCTTAAAGCTGGAAATGGTATCATTTCACTCAATCGCGCATATCGAATTCTCGTTAAGCGAGGTTTTCCTGTACACAACTATCATCAGCGTCATCTACCGACCATCACCACAATTTGGTGATGGACGATAGATTTGCCTGTACGTGGGATGAAAAACCCGAGTTTCCGAGAGAGAGAGAGAGAGAGAAATCTGCTACCGCCGTATGAAATTTGTTAACTCACCTTTAACGTAACGATGAGAATCGAACTTGGGCACTTTTCTAATCGAAGTGCGAAATATACCGTCGTTCTTCCAGCTGCGCTACGGAAATGCTATTACACCAAAATCGTTCCTGTTATGAGTAATTTTAGTTTAGCGCAGTGGTAATCAAATTCAAAGACTGGTCTGTGATGCAGAAGTTTGTTCCAGGACAGACGAATGAGTATTAATAATACAACTGCCTTCATATTTAAATAGCTACATGAAAAGAAAGTTAAATCTCTGAATAAAAATACTAGAACATTTGAAACATTAAACGTATTACTTTAATTCGCGCCTGAATTTCTTTCCTGGCTCGACATGCCACATGGTTCTGTTGGCATGTGACCACCATAGGGAAAAGCGGTTCCAGGAAAAATGGTATTCAAGTGAATTGAGTATTGCCGTGCATCTTATCGGAGCAACCTTCAGCAGATAATTTTAGTTTATTTTTATCCGTAATATGAGGTATTTATTGCACATCCCTTGACGCAGGTGATAGATTCTAAAATCACTTAGAATTTCCTTTCGCTCGAATTTCGTGAATTCTGTTTTGCTTAAAGGACAGTAATTTATTGTGCAGTGTATTTTTGCATTCTCCATGTGAGAAAAACGGTAGTGAATTCAAAAACTTGCTCAATCGAAATCAGTCGAAATTACCATAAACAGCGCATCAGATTCAATGAAATTTTGTTTAATTTGTGATCGTGCAGTAACTAAAGTGGATTTGATTTGTTCCTCCTCACTTATAATTCGAAGAAAATCCGTTCCGTATTGTATTCATCTTATAGTTTGTTTCACAAGTTTGGTAATAAACTGAAAAAAAAAAAAATCTGTCTGTGATGCTTTGACACTTAATGGCTAATCCAAAAATCGGATTAACCATAAATTCGATATGGTTCGAATGCCACTTTTTCTATTTAAATATAAAGCTGTGTGCCTGTAACTTTGTCATATATTGACGAAACTTGTACCGCCATTTCAATACCGTCTGTTTCTCTTCTTGGGTGTGGCATCACTGCTTTTTAACATTGGCCTGTAAATGAGTTTTAACAGGCTTATCGCAATGGACATTTTTGCGTGTCATTCAGTTCATTGCTATGCTCATAGTCGTCTCGTCTCAGTGGCCCACTGCACTGCTTATTTCAGAATTGTTATATTTGACTATCAAAGCCATGTTATTGTCCCATCTCCATAAATAGCTTCCACTTTTCTTTTGCAGGTTAATTTTTCATCTACACAGATAAGACATAGTACGGTTCAGTAGCACTTCTCACGAACTGGCGTCTCTTGCATGTTAATACTTCAGTCCGAGACAGGTTCTGTATATATTTTTATCTACATAGTTGCTTTTCTGGTGGAAAAATTATTGTACTGTGGTTTCTGTTGTCTCTGGTAATAGGACAGGAGCTATAGAGAAGATAAATTATTACTTTAATTTAATTTTGAATATTCTCGATATGGTAAATGGGATCTTGAGAAAAGTGGGTTCCCTTCTAGACCAGGATTTTATCGGAAATCGTTAGCAGGTATAGTTGACTGACCTTCTTGTCTACAGTAAGGCATAAAAACCGGTCTGAAATCTAATTAGGTCAAATGAATCGTGGTGTGTGTGTATATATACACACACACACACACACACACACACACACTGTATAACTCCGCACGCATCGTTCTCTCTCCTGGTGCCATTGGCTGGGAGAAGACAACGTAAGATTAGCAGTTTTAAATACCACCTGCACATTTCCTGGTTAAAAAATAAAATACTACATACGAAACTGTTTAAAAAGAACGCACTTTGGCCATTTTGTCAGCTTTGTTTTATTTGAAATATCATCGAGCTGTCTCACACGATTTCTCCCATCTCTGAATAAAGCCCACTGTAATCCGGAAGTAAATAGTGTTTACTTCATAAAGGTAGTTTCGATTTCTGCATGGGTACAAGAAAGCTTAACACGCTTATATACAAAGTGGCTGCATTGTTCAAGGTGGGGAGTAGCGTGCTTTTACTCTTATGAAAGGAGAAGCGCTTCATGAATTGCTTATCACATTCTTTGTACATGTATTTCAATATTTAATATCTGTAAGCAATGTATGATCACGTATATTAACTTAAAATTGAGTGAAGTTGGCTTATAACTACAAGTCCGTTTTGATTTCTGGTTTTATAGTTCTTACTGTATAAGGGAATGATATTGAAATCGATTAATGGTTTGATTAGTATTAGTAATTTCAACGCAAGAAACTAATTCAGCTGAATGCGACATCGCTGGTTTCAGTGAGGGGAAACCCTCACCTCTATGAAACCGGCGAAGTCGCCTTCGGCTGAAATTAGCTTAAACCGGGATGGAGAGTACTTCTTATTCACAGCCTTATTTGCTTCGGCATGATCCTTAACAAATCCGGTTATCTTCGATATTTTTATGGTAATCCTATACACGAATGTTACTTATCTCTGGTACATTCTTACCATTGATAGATAAGCAGTTGGGAAGAAACAATTTGTGTTAAATTTAGGAATACTAGATTACTTTGGTTTTATGTTTACTGTTTCATGCCTGATACTGTCTTTCACCTTCATACAAAAATAGTTTGTATGAAGGTTTTTTTTTTTTTTTTTTTCACGTAGTTACAAATTAGACTTGCCAAGAAAAATTAGATTGTTTAATCCTTTATTCAAGTGATAGCAAACAAACTTCGTTCATAAAGTAGGCTACTTCTTTGTATATAGAGGCTGATGACCTCACATCAATTGCCTTAGTATAATCCCCATAATACAAAGCACACGTCCTTTCTGACGTGTATAATGCTATGTATTATGGGAACTGGATTCAACTTTTTGACGTCTCATGGGGGGGGGGGGAGCCAGACCAGAAGAAATGAGATATTTCCCATACAAATTATTAAAATATTGTGTGTGTTCTTTGGTGGAAAGCTCCGGCTCCGAATCTTCTAGTAAGCCAACCTTATAAAGGCTTCAACTGCTTTTCATACACAGATGATAGGATTTTTTTTTCTTTCTCCCGGTAACTAGGGTTTACCTCCGCAAGCAAACTGGTTCTTGAACACATTTACTGGCCACGCTGATCTTAGAGAATACAACAGAAGAATGGTACGCTGACTTCATTTAAAATACCTGTAAATTCTTAATCAGGGGACTCCATCTTTTGGATGGAAGACGATGAAGAGAAGGTTAATGGTAGAGCAGCATATTCTAATTATACTAAACTCTTAGTAAGGTTCAGTAAAAGATACTTAAATAAAAAAAATTGTTGCAATGCTAAGCACTGCCCCCAACTTGAATGAACCCGGAACCCAAAAAAATCTCCTGGACTTGTTTATCCCTTTTGTGGAAAGTTGATTAACACTGCACATCAGTTATTTTTTAATGTATGCTTTTTTTTTTAAACTGAGCCTTGTTACAAATTAGCATGCTCTTCATATGTTTTGTTAATCCCGTCATGTAATGCTTGTACTGTTCAGTTTTTCCAGGCATACTGGATACTCCTATTACGCATTACATTGAAATCAGCGTTCAATGCCTCTTACACTGTCTACTTTTATCTCACTTAATGCACAAGTTTGTATTTTCAAACTGCATTACGTTTTAACATTCAGTGAAATATTGATTCTAAAAGTTTGAACGTGTAAAAGCACTCAAATTATTCCCATCCTCTTTATCATTTCCACCGTTTATGCAAAACCCGGCTAAGTTATTTTGCTTGGTTTACTAATTCATCAGAACCAGGAGAAGTCGATAATCACGGCTAATGAATGTAGCTCCGAATTCAAGGCGATCGAGAAACTTACGAGATACGAACAAAGATTGGTACTGACTTTCGTTTCACAGCGTTAATTCACCCCACCGGTCTCCCAACGTTTTCAGTCTACGAGGGTGTGCTGAAAAGTTGTGATAATCACCATGAAGGAATTGAGGTAGAACCACGTAACTTACAAATTATTCTACATGTTCCCCACGAAGTATTATACACTTCTATAACATGGGGGTTATAAAGGGTTTTAAGATATGTTCTTTCTTGTGGTTATATCATTTTTGTTTTGGTGTTTCATCAGAACTTTTCAGTCTCCCGTCGCGTAGTAGACATAAAATTTTACTTTAGCACTTATATGCCACACGCACGTTAATCACGTTCCATCCCGTTATTTGAAGAAGCCATAATTCATTCAACCATAGGTTGTTCTTCTCCAGTGCTCAAGATAGTGTTGGAACCTGCTAAGATTGTGTGAGCAGGCTAATTTCTCAGTTTTTATAACAATTTGGAAGTTATCGGTTATAAAAAAAAAAAAAAAAAAATCCCCAAAATACCCCCCCCCCTTTTGTATTCTTTACCTCCTCAATTTGATTCTTACAAGGAAATTGTAAGTTATGCAGTATCGTAGGCACGTTTCATTTATTATATAAATATCTCCACTATGGCAAGAAGCGACTAAGTCTTTACATTTTCTTTAATTTTCTGTTTTAATGTAGGCTTTTCAATATTCATCTGCTGTCACTCATCCTCCACCCATCTACCAGGAATGCCGAGCGAGTCGTATACTGTCGTAGACATTATTGCTGAGTCTGCTTAAATTTTGGTGTGATCGCGTTATGGTTTTGTTCACATGGGCTTGATGCATGCGATAGGACAGGGGAGTGAGTTGATCAGCAGGTGGCCAGTTAATGAAACTCTTCTCCCCCATCTCTTTACCAGCCTTATATAGAGCCTCCGTAGCTCAGTCAGTATAGACCAGGGGTGGTAACCCCTCTCCCGCGAGTCTATTTCAATTTTCTCCTTTGCTGATGTACTCGTATGTACATGTAAATAAAATTTTATAATAATTTAAATTTATTACAATTAAATTTAAATAATTAAATATACAAAATCAAAAATAGCTATATTACGTATAATATGATTGTAATACGTCTGGTAGGATATATATTGCACACTACATACACTATATATGAGTTAAAATTTACCAGTCGCCCGCGAAAGTTTTTTAAATTAGCAATTTTTCGCCCTTGATACTAAAAAGGTTCCGCACCCCTGGTATAGACGAAGCCCTTCGGTCAGAAAGACCTGGGTTCAATTCCCGTCCATGACGTGAAGAACCTTTATCTGGTATCATACGGAGGTAGAGGGTTTTTTCTCCGGGAAACTCTGGTTTTTCTTCAGAACAGACAAACCGGCCACGTGAACACGCTGCTAGAGTCAAAAAAATACATACTTCAGGAGGGCTCAACCAGTCCTGAGGATCGGGGGGAACCCCACACGATTAAAATAAAAACCAACTTCATGAACGTCTTATATGCTACATTGTCTAGCCTACCAGAACGAAACAACTTGTTCTTTTCCATTGCAGATTATGACGATAGTATTAACTGCTGTAGCATTACCACAATTACATAGTTATATAAGACAAAGTTGCTTGTAATAGGCCATTGGATATAATTCATATGATGCTTGATTTTTATTTTTTGGAAAAACGCGAATTACTGTGGTCACCACCCCATATGTTTTGTAATATAGATGGGAGCAAGGCAAATTCTCCCAAGGCGTTTACTTTTAAAAATCAACGTTACAATTTTTTAAGTGGTGAAATTAAAATCAAATCTTTTCTTGAATAAGGTTCCACTTATTCATCCTGCGTGAGAGCCACAAAGGAAAGATAAAATCTTTCCAGTCATTACTAAATTCTTCATTAGTGGCCATGCGTGATTGTGATTTTCGGTCTCGGTGACAAAAGTTTAGTCAGATTTTAAGAATTCACTAATTTTTTAAGAGCTTTTCGATCATTCCAGTTACAGAATTTTGCGTCATGGTATTTACACACTACTGAAACATCAATTTTTGTATGCTTTAAAATATCGTTTTATTCCGAAATTGTGATTTACATGATATATCTGCTATACAAGTAACATCGCACTTTTCAGATCAGTCATGAACTGTTTTTCACGTGGACTCGATCTAATTTGGCCTTGGATTTTAAATAACCAAAATTTTATTATAAATTTTGATATCTAAGTACACGCTTGCTTTTTTTTGGTGATTTTTGTATTTCGTTTTGCTAATTGTAATAAATACATCGCATATAGTATACTTGCATTTGTATACGTAAACTAACAAATCCCGAACATTTCGACTCTTTTCCAAAGACTAAACGACCTGTTTAAAACTCGCCACAACGACTGACCTATTTCTATGGATCGGGAGATGAAATCATATTTTTTTTACTGTATTAACTAAAAATTTTAATGCAGATATGTGACATGCGTTGACTATTTTTCCCATATAGCGAGACACTGAAGTAATAGGTTCCTCTAGATTAATGCCTTTATACACTAACATGCATAATATATACTTACCATCAATTTACAGCACTTTTACAGAACCAAACTTTAGATTGGTTCTGTAAAAGTGCTGTGTAAATAGTCTAACATGTACATAGAAAACGAATGGATAGTTTCCGTAATACTGAATTAAATATTTACTTTTTTTTTATTTTTTTTAATTTAATACTATTTTTATATAGACGCACAGATAGAGAAATCTATTATCGAAAGTGTCGTTTGAACCTGAAGTAAAGATAATGCGGAAGCTTTGACCTCGACCTAGTGGGTAGATCCATACTTTCAACTTAATGTCTTAGTCATTTCCAAGAAGATTGCAAAGTTAAGAACTGGTCTCATATGACGAGTAGATGTGGCAATTATGTTAACGAAATAAGGTATGAAATGTCCAACGGCTAGGACAAGGAAAGCTAATACTTAGTATCATTTGTTTTTGTTTGGAAAGGTTTTCATATATATTTAATCCCCCCCCCCCCCCGCGAAAGGTTATAAATCCATAAGTAAATTATTGTCCTGGGTAGGCTATGTATTCCTTATTTTATTTATTTATTTGTTTCATAATATGAAGACCATGCTTAGACGAAACATGACTTCAAGCCATGGAGGGCTTCTAATAATCAGATTGGTGTTCTCCATTCGGCGGTTGGCAAACAATGGGATTCGAACCGTGACAGTTGTTGGAGAAATCGGAGATGCTGACCCTCGAAGATGTTAACCTCTTTACAGGCCAACCAGGCCGGTAAAGAGGTTAACTGAATCACGGGAGTGGAAGATACGGACCATTTTACGATACATATACAGGTAGCCCTCGTATAACGCGGTTTCGATAAAACTACTGTCTATAAATTGTAGTAACCCTTTATCTTTCGTATATTTTTTACTCCGCAACTTAAAAATCAAATTTTATCTATCGTATATCGCGATACGGGCAGACGCAAATTTAACAATTTGCGTCTGCCAGTATCGCGCATGTAGTTATAAGTAAGGAATTTATTTTAGGGGAAATACCCTTTAGCACGCAGGTACGTCAATTGTTTACCGTATAAAGTGTTTATTGTTGAAAATTGTCTTCGTTTTCTGCCAGGAAAGCGCATTAAAAATCATAAGTGTGTTAATCTCAAGCTGATTACTTTATTTTCTGGTGAGTTACATACAATATGTAATGCTTTTTTATGTAAAAAATTTATTATTTTTATAGTAATGGGCACTTAGAGGGCTTTTGCGATAGAATTGAAAACGAAATTAGTGAATTAATTGATGGGGAAATAGATTTAAAGGAGGAGAAACTGGCACAATTAATAGATGACGTCGAACCAAATGGCGGATAAGCTCTGCCGAAGATTCTGATTGTGATGAATCCGTTAAAGAATTCAGTTTAAAGAAATTAGCTGAAGGATTGGACTTGGAAAGAAAGTTAGGAAGTTATTTTACGGATAATGATCCCTCAATGGAGCGCTCCGGAAAATTCACGAGACAATTGGATATTTGTTTAGCTCCATATTATGAACTTAATAAAAAAAACATTGCAGCATAGTAGTAAACAAGGTCTTATTACTGACTTCTTGATAACTAAACCAGCCGAAGTATGCAATGAGAATTATACAAGTGATGTTCAAGAGATTTCAAATGATGATGACGTCCGGCCACTCGTAAATAAAGAACATCTACGAAATCTTTCGTTTTGAAGACTGTGATGACGATTAAAATATGCACTTTATTTTATTTTGCCTAAAACATTTATGCATTATGCGCAATGAAGTTTACATACAATTTGTAATTTTTATAATTTTTATGCTATGTATTTGTTTCATACTTTGTTTTCTTAATTTACATGAATTACCTGAATCAAATAAAAATATATTTTTGTTGGATATGTCATTGTTGTTTATATAATTAAAAAAAAAAAAAAAACGATTTCGGAACATAACTGTACTTTTTTTTTATGTGATATTAGTCTCGCATAACGTGATTTATATAACGCGGCATTTCTATAGAACCGAACATCTGCATTATACGAGGGGTTACCTGTATTAAAATTTACCACTGGAGGTAGCAGAATTTATCCTATCGGAAATGTTTCCCCATAAGACAGGCAAACCACTTGTATGCCCACGCCGTATAAAACCGCTATATAAAACAGTGTTTTATATAGCGGTTTTGCATCTTTCTGATATTACTTTTTATTTTTCCAAATAATGTTCAAATCTTTTAAGTGGAATCATGCTTAACAGATCATTTCACGATATTAAAGAAATGGAGTGTTTGGTATAAGTATAACCGGTGTATGAACGGTAGTTCATAAAGCGTCTTAATCTGGTAAATTTAATTCGGAAGTGTAAAATCAGTTTATTTGCTCCTTTTTTCCAAGTTCATTATTAAACGAATTCTGTACTCAAAGGAGGGGATACATTCCCAGTGGGCCACTGTGCCGCTCGCCATTAAACGGGCTTGGTTGAATCTAAGTGGTAATATTGGTGTCCCTGAGTGAAGACCGCATCCTGCTTATTAGAAGCCTGAAGTAGCTTGACAAGTTCAATGTTTGGTTTCTTCTAGGGTAGTGTTCCTGGATTATCAAACTTAACCCACCTACGATACTGACACTGTAGGATTATGGCCTTTCGTAAGTGGGACTCGAATAAAAAAAAAAAAAATTATCTTATGGACGAAACAATGAATTATTGTTTGGTCACTATGGTGTTTTAACATGGGGAAATTAGACTTAAAAGCAGTAGCAGCATTATCTCCTGAAAATTTGCGTTTTTCATTTTCTAATATAAATTTTCTCATTTGCGAAAATCTTTCACGCAAGAATGAAGGTAATTTTACTGAAATGCATCGTTGATATGACTTAACGCTGAAATTCTAAAAGCTATTTGAATAAAAATAAGACCTGTATTTTCTATTCATATAGAGAAAGATTAAAGCATTTTTACAACTGTTCCGAAGCATGCCTGCAGCCAATCAGAGCAGTAAAGAAAAGGTCGAATAAAGAATAGACCATCATAATTTTACGCTCACAAAGACTTATTCCCCCCCACCTCTTTTTTTTCTTCCTGTAGATATGACGTCACGGTATTATTCTGGGTCATCTCACCGCAGTGTTATCATAGTTGTGAAAGTACCTTTTCGGAGCTTAGCGGTGTCTCTTCCTAATGGCACAATGCTGTTAACTTAAATGTCTGCTTAGTAAAGCTCGGATTAATAAGTTTTCAGCAATGCTATATGGCTGTTAACTACTAAAATAAAATCAAATAATAAATAAATACATAAAACAACCTTAGAATTAATAAAGTTTCGTTCCCAGAATAAATTTCGCTGTTCCTTGTGACTGGAAGTATACTGAAATGCTGCTGAGAACCATTAACTAGTTTCATGTAGAATAAAATGCGTTTTTCTAATAGTTGACGTTTAATATCTCATCTCATTAACTTCCAATAACTAATATCTTGACATGCAGCTGTCATAAAACCCACTTTTCACCTTATAGAAATAAGCGTTGACCTTTGTTGCATATACTTCTGTTCACAATCTTGTCGCGATGAAAATTGCCCAGCATATTTGCGGACGATTGATCTGATACAGCTGATCATATAACATTGGATATCGTCTTTCAGCTCGTCATTGGTCAATAAGGCACACATAACCTTCGTCTTCAAGAATTTCGATAGCCACAAAGTCGAGTATAGGCATATCTGATCACGGTAATTGCAAATAGGCTCACGTTCATTCATACGCGCACATATGTGGTCTGGAATCGTGTACTGTGGGTCATTATTTACTCTTACGTCCTGTAGATACCTTTAAGGAGGACCAGTAATGAGAAATTCAGAATTTAATCTACATCCTTTCAGGGGGGGATCGCAATTTATGCACTCATGATCTTAGGAAATTGTCGAATCTTCCAAATTGCTTAACTGGTAGACTGATAGCCTACGTTCTACAATCAGCATGCTATGAATATGACTCCCACTGTGCATGGATGTTTCTCTAGGTAATGATAAATAGTCAGCAGTGCAAAAACTAACATTCTGAAGTTCTTCCGGAAAGTCCGTGGTCAGAGAATATGATCAACCTGTGAACACAAACGACTGGCTGATATATTGACTTCCTAAGGAGTTAATGTATCAGTTTTTTCTTTCTCTCTCTCTCAGCTTTATTTTGTTGGATTAACATTTGTTTCATTAGTTTATCCAAACTAATAATTTTGCATCTTCTGAGTAATCAATAACATTTCTTAACTTATTTCTGAGCTGTTTGAAAACATAAATATGCAAAAATTAAAACTATAGGTTTTAATTCATTATATTCAATTCCCCCTCCTCAAGGTTTTTTTTTTTGTGAATTATGAATTTGTTTTCTGCTATTGCCTCGCTTCCAGAAGATTGATTTCTCTTGCGCGCTCATTTAATCGTTCTGCTTCAGCTGTCGCCCCTTACAGAAAGCACGTTTTGTAACTTGCACAGTCGACATATTCATGTCCGAATCCGCGACATATTCAAAAACACATCAGATACTGAGAAAATGGTGACTGACCTACGGTGGATGCTAAACGTTTGCCGTCAGTATATGCTCCAGAGGTTCGTATGTTTTATGTTCGAATCCGATATCTCATGCACTGATTACGTCTTGCAAAACAAAATCCATCTAATATAGTTTAGAAACCAACCACTACTTAGTTTTCATTGTTCCGTTCCTTTTTAGCTTAAACATGTGAAAAGTATTAAATGGCACAATGTGTTAATTTCTAACATTAATTTTCATAACAGCATTGTTTTGATCATTGCGTGATATTATTGGTCAAGGGATCAATCAGACCTTTGATTCCGTTTTTTAGATATTTTTTTCAGCACGAAAACTCTGGTTTTCAACTATCAGACTTAGAAAACTGCATTAAGTCCACTAGGTTCTGCCAATTTTTATGTCACATTGACAACCGACACTCGGAAATTTTTAGAATTCGATCTATTTCGAATTTTAATCCTCCTCCACACCGTTTTGCAGACCCTTGAGTTTGCAGTTTTTCCTTAAGTTGAAAATAAAAGGAACTGACGTTATTCTTGAATAACTTGTTTACATAAATCTTGACGGCCACCAGGGATTGCTGAAACTGGAAGAAGACTGCTATTGTAAAGAGCTAGTAATAGTATACCGATTCGATGGATATGAAATTGAACTGCTCATGATTAACTAGTTACGTTTTGGATTTTCATAGATTTAGTCGGATTCCAGTTCACTTCAATAGCTGTCGTGAAAACATATGATCTCTCTGCAATAATGGAGTGAGTTCATAAGAGGTAATTAGCCAGAATTGCTCTCTTTTGGTGCTGTGTCCAACATAAATAGATTTGTAATTGTGCGCAAAGTGAGTAGCACAGGAAAGAGAGCCGGGGAGATGGCGGGCGTCTCTAGAGAATTTTTAACTGTTTTGGAGGCCGTGTAATGCTTGTTTCTTGGGTTAACATTTCCCTTCCCTGCACAGTGTTATCCGATGAAGACATTAAATTCGTATTATTCGATTAACGCAACTTTTGTCCACGTTTAACTAGACCAGTCTAAACCACACACACACGGCATTTATTTACTGTATGCCTTACGGCTTGTCGTGTGTGCGGATGTGATATATATATATATATAACTAGACTTAAATGGATGAAAGTAGGTTAAATTAATAGGCATAAAACTATAATATCATACTACTACTATATATAAAACAGAGGTTCGTACCTTCATAAATACTGTTTTTCTCACCGAATGGACCAGTACGAGTGAAATGAAACGACTGGTAAATTATTTGTAGAACGTCAAAAGAGAGGATTGTCTTCTACAAAAGTGTTTAAACAGCACGAACTCTGATCGTTAAAGCTTCCAAAATCAGCTATTATGAGAAATCGAAATCTGAGCACCCCCCTGACTCAGCTGAAAGTTTTAGGAACTTTATAGATTTTCAGTGGAATCGACAGCACTGGTTCAAAATTAGTCAGAGTTGATCTCTGGGAGAATAATCAACAGTTTCAGAGCGCTGCGTGCATTAAATAGTGTTTGATCGTATATTTTAAATATACGGATATAATAATAAAATGAGTTAAATATTGAAAACGTTATATATTTATAGTAAAAAATCTTCACAATTGTGTTTTAGAGCAGTTCATTAGAACAAATGAATAATGGAATAACTTTGCGTGCAATTTTCGATGATAAAAGAGAGAGTTTAACGTTAAATATAACTTTTTCAACCTTATTCTTCTCGAACAATAAAACTAAACAAAAAAAAAAAAAAAGTCAGTGATGAGACATTTTATTTGTTTAGCACAAAAGTTGCATGCTGGAATAAATAAGCATAATATGGAGTCTATATCTTTTTATATAGTTCATTATTGTGAATAAATCATGGTTATACCTTTTTGCGTGTGAAAAAGCCGAATAAAATTTTTGAAGTTGTATGATCTCACGAAATGTTTACTCCATGAAGATTTTGCCTATTTAATACACTGCATAAGAACACAATTTGTTTTCGAGTTTGTTTCATCATTAACCACTTCGTGCTTTTATACGAATTATCCTAGTGTCATGTTTCATTGTTGTTCGTTTTGTCGGAATAAGACAGATATAAATAATCTTTGTGCATTTCAAGTTTGATTTTCATTTTGCTGGTAATTTCACTTGCCACCATTAAGTGAAATTACTAGTAAACTTAGGACCAACGTATTCATACAAAATATACAAAATTGATTACAAAAAAAAAATAAATAAATAAAAACAGGCGTACATCTTGATGGATGCAGCTAATACATGAGATCCTGTAGATCAACATTGAATGTTTTTTTTAACCCTTCTACATCCTTGAGACTGGTATCAAATCATTGTTGGTAGATTTTCAAGTTAACATTTGAAGCATTAAATGGTTTTAAGAGCCCCGCGCAAAAAGTGAAATTGCAACAATCATACAGCGTGCACGATGTGAAATTAGCCCATGAAAGGTAATTGAGAAGGTAGACAAATTTATCAGAATAATAACCAGTGCTCAATAACTACTGGTTCTGAAAAATTCTGCATCAAAACAACTTCTTATCGAAAACTATTTTAAAACTTGAGGCGGGGATTGAGATTATTGTAAAAAAAAAAAATCTAAAGGCCACAAATTTTATTGCAATGACTGAATCGTTTTTATTGACATATAATTCCTCTACCTTGATTAAAAAAAAATGGTATTGAGAATCATTAATTTGTTTTGATTTCATTCGGACCACTATGCCATAAACAATTCTACGTAGAATCATCGATAATGTCACCGTTCAAGAATATTATTTAGAAGTTCACTTTTTGATTTTCAATCCTTTTCCATTTATTTCTATACAATCGAATTTTCAACTAGCGAAACTACACATTCAAAAATGCTGTTTTTTTGAAACCCAAGTACCTGTATTAAAATAAAAGTACTTTGAGTGAAATCCAAACATTTTAATGAAACACATGACACACTAATGCTTTGCGTATGTCCAGTTGTGTACAATAGTAGCACTTATTTCCATTCGTATCCTTCGGAAAACGGATTAACCATGCTTCAAAGTTTCGGGGGATAAATACTAAACTCATCTCTTCCATTTTTCCTAAGTTGATTTTTACTAGGAATATCTTAAGCTGGTGGTCGAACCGATACTACATATTCGTTCCAAAGTGAATTTTTGTCGATGTCAGATATGTATGCATTAAGAATAAAATGTGATACATCGTTGTTGGCCGTTATGGGAAAGTTCAGAATTATAAATGGCGCAGAGTTAGATTGGCTCTTTTGAGGCACGGTAGCGCTAACCATCTGACTGCTCTTGCATCACTTGATCCATTTCCTCCCTAAACCAGTTACGTCTTCATCCTATTTAACCAACGTAATCGGCGACTTGTGGCTATTGTAAGTCAGAAGTTGGCATGCATATTTTAAATCCCAATATTGATAGTCTTTGAAACTTGCAGTGATTCTTCTCTCACTTTGAGACTTGCTGTATTTAATCTGCAACATTGGCGCCGTAGTTTTGACAAATCAAAAAAATTAATGGTATCGATTACAATGCAATTTCACTTTTAATTGGCTAGAAAAACCAGGATCCTAGCGTTTCGTGATAAACGACCAGATAATTAAAGTTAAATGAAAAGTACTGTATTAAATGCCAAAAGCATAGTCGAATGAGATAATACGCATTACCTACGGTTTGATTTTGTGAGCCATACATATTTCGATTGCCACCTCCCCCTATCCAAATTTCTACTTAATGCGCTTAGTAGTGAGTGCTTTTAAACTTATTTGGAACACATGTTTTTACATATGATGCATTTCATTTTAATATCTGATATTTCTGCAGTTTATTTTTTTTTCTTCCGGTACTTAACGAACTCTTATACTAAGAATTCAGCTATAGGAATATAGTGTGAAAATAGACCGGAACAATCTAATCGTGGCCATTTTGATATGTCATTTGATCTTTTAAAAGTTGATGGCGAGTCAAGTGTGTGAGGAAATGACGCATATTCACTGAAGGGTTATTTACAAGTTTGAATACGGATGTTATCATATTATCATATCATATCATATCATATTATCATATTATCATGTTATCATATAGAGAGCATTTGCAGATTGCTGAATCTTTAATTCAAAAGAAGCAAAAAAAGAACAAACCTAGAAATCTTTATATAGCACTTAATCTGATAATGAAACTAACTACACACTACTATAGAATACAGTACTTAACAATATTAGATAAATATGAAGAATTCTCACATGACTGGCTGTTACAAACAGGATAACTTTTCATAAACCAATCTGCTTTAAACAATTTTCTTTTCCATATGGTTTTCCAACATGGTTGGTAGAAACACGTTGTCTTGTTTACAGCTGAATTGTGAGCGGGTGTGGGACGAACTCATAATTTCATTATCTTAATATTCTAGCGTGATTTTACGTACTAGTAATCAAACTTCCAAGTTTGATTACTAGTACGTAAAAGCGTTAAGTGCTTAAAAGTGATACTTTTACGCAAGTCTTACTTTCAAAATATCGATTATTTCCATTCATTTGGGAACTGAGTCGCTTTCAGCGGGAATATCTCGAGTAACCATCCTCCCTAACTTCATGAAAAAAAAGAAAAAAAAAAAACGGCTGTCAAGTCATGCCTTTATAACTTGTCTCAAAGTGCAAAAATTCATTTGGTACCTTAAGCAGTGGCATATCGAAGCAATTCAGAAACCATTTTCATGTACTGTTCATCAGCTTTACTCTTATTAGGTTTGTGTTATCCAAATAGGGATAATTGTAAAATTTATCCTTACTCTAGATATTTAAGCAGGTATTTAACTGAACGAGAAATATCGTGTACTACCCAACGATTTTCATACCGCAGTGGAATTTGCAAGTTGCAAAACGCTATCTCAGGTGTCGGCATTTTGATTTGAATTCCTCTCGAGTATTTTATGTACTTTTAATTTCACGATTAAAAAAAAAAAAAAAAAAAAAGAAGCCAACTACTAAGGAAGCAGGAGAGGTTGCAATTTAGGACTACTTTGAAGATGTAATTAATATAATCGCTGTTATGATGTTGCTCGAATTTGAGGATTTATGTTCAGTTTAAAGCAGTGCCACCTGGTAGCCGTTTCTAAATAGCAATTTCCAGCATTCACCGGGCTTGACTAACTTTTTTACCTTTTTGAGATGCATAAAAAGAAGCCAAATTAGTTGAATGATGCCACCTGTAGATCTATGCAGAGAAGAGAATAAAAAAAAAAATGGTGCTTTGGGGATGTTTTGGTTATTTTCAAAGTGCTCTAGTTCTTTCATTAGATTTAACTTTTCAAATTTGGCAGGCTGAGTTCTGGTCAATTCCTGTGTCGAATAAAAATCGAGCCTCACTACATTGAGGCTTAAGTAAACTATCCTTCTCTGTCAACGAAACTTTTTGTGCTAATTTAACTCATTAAAGGTTCGCGTATTTTATATTAGTGCCGTAGGTGAAATAAGAGTTAGATTTAAAAAAAAAAAAAAAAAAAAAAAAAAACCTCTCTAGTCTCCATGGAACTTTTACACCTAAAGATCCATCCCCCACTAAATCGAACCCACGACCTTTTAGGAGTGAATAAAGCTGGCCACTTGACTTCAGCCAAAGGGACCATAATACTTATTATATAAGCCTGTTTTACTACCTTTCGTTTAAAAAATGTACAGTTCTTTTCTTAAAAAATATATCGTTGGTTTTTTGAATAATTAAGAGCGGAGTGATTAGTAGATACTAGATCCTGTTTAAAACAAAAAAAAAAAAAAAAAACCTGTCCATTCATTGCGAGTGTTTGAGTTGCTAGAAAATAGCAACATAGTGTATAATTAGCTTTTATCGAAGTTCTTCAACAGAAATCGCACGTTGCCACTTGTATTTGTAGTTAGTAATGAAAACACTAATACTTGATTGAAAGCAATAGCAGATGTTATAGAAATGGAATCCAATTTTCGTATTAAAATCAAATACTGCAATAGACATACAGTTAGGTTACTTCGCACCCAGCCATCTTGGGTTGCTAATCCCGCTGCAAAACGAGTGTACATGCAATGAATGTGCGCGCGCGCAAACGTTATCATTGCCGGAAACCAAACTGCTACCGTTGGCGGATGTCTTTAAACTAATTTCTCCGGTTCGGCTTAGACAGCACTTAAATCAGTGCTCCTAATAAAGTGATTAGATTTTTCGGTCAAATTTCTCAATTTCGAATTGAATTTTCCCAACCTACAGAATGGAAACTCCCATTTTGCACCTTTTTTTTAATTTTTTTTTTTCGTAAATTAATATTTTGGGTTTTTGGTTGCTAAGAACTATTTTCTTGGAAAAAAAAAAAACCTTCAGCTTCCTTAGCGCCACGGGAAGTGGCAGGCATTTTTACTGTCACTCGTTTATGTTCACTGTTCACCTAAAACGAATATTATATACGGGTGTCTCCATGGAGACCAAAGACTCATGACTGGAGACCCTATATTGACGCACCAGCCATTATTCACACAATATCTATCATCTCTCTCCTTAAACTCATTCACAGACGAAGCACTCAACCATCTCTGGCAACGTGCCCCAATTCACCAACCCCAAGCAAAAAAAATCTGGTCATAACACTCTTGTTAATCACATTCTTGCAGTTTCCAGGAATGACCACCCCCCTCCTGCACTGTATCGAGAAAAGTCAGTGTCAGTCCTGTAAAACCACTTTAATAACTTATGTGCTTCTATCGTATCTCTTATCTTTGCCTATCAGCTAGGTTTTGGACTCCACAGACTGCAACAATTTTTGTCACTCACCTCTGAATCCTCTCCACCACTTCATCACAAAGGAATCCAGGCCACCAAATATGTGCGCAGTAGTCAGGATGTAGCGTTATTAATGTTTACAAAGTGGAACAGTAACTTCTCTATTCCGCTTGTCAGTGTGTTCAACAACCATTTAATTTGATGTGCTATTTTTGACCATCTTCATAATATGCCCTCTAAACGTCAATTCTCTGTCCAGAATCATCCCCAAGTCCCTTGCCTCGTGAACCTCTTGCAGTTCAATTCATTAATATAGTATACAGCATGTGATCTCATCCTCTCGAATTACATCACTTTAGACTTAGCCACGTTAAACTTGCAGCCATTTACTTCGCCTATACTGCCAATATATGTCATCCTGTAAGATCTCTACATTGCCTTCATTGACTATGGCTCTTCCCAGTTTTGCATCATCAACAAACAAGTGAATATTTCTTCGTTATTTCCAATATCATTAATGTATAAATCAAACAACAGCGGACCAAATACTGACTCTGTGGTACACCACTGGTCACCTGCCTTTTCTAGGACTCAACTCTCCATAAACCACTGGTTGATATCTGTACATCAGCCACCCTGTAATCCAAATCATCAGCTTCAGATCTATTTCCATTTGCTCCAATTTATGCAACAGAGTTCCATGTGGAATCTTGTCAAAAATCCAGCAGTATTACTGAGTAAGCATTTCCTTTATTCAATTTCACTGCTACTTTATTATAGAAAGTAAATTACCGTATTTTTCCGTGTATAAGACGAACCTTACTTTTTCGAACCCAAAATTAAGAAATCAATGTTTTAAACATAAAACAGAACACATTTAATATTTTTTTAAAATAATCAAATTATATTTAGTAATTAGGTAATATTTTAAAGTTACATACTAAGATGCATTTTCTGGGCTAACTTGGTTCTTGTTCTTAAAGCCAACCTTTCTATCCTCATGAAGCTGAAGCACCCTTTTGCCTTTCCTGTGAAATCAACAATGTTCATTTCTCTTGCAAACCTTTTTGCCTCATTGAATAAGCTTAGTTGACACACACCCCACTCTGGCGCTGCTTCATAATCCAAGTCTTAAGCTTCTGCTTAAAGTTTGGCCACTTTGCTGGTTTTCCTCTTAAGGTCCTCTTCTTTTTGGGCATCTTGAGTAGTTCTTCCTGTTTTCTCCACTGTCTAATCATACACTAAGTGGGATGAGGTCTCAAACAGTCTCTCTGAAGTTTTATTTCTATGTTCTTTTGCGTAATTGACCACTTTTAACTTCAATTTTGAAGAATATGACAATCGCGTTTTTATTTTCGGACATTTTTATGGGCTAGTGCTCAAAATATTGTTAATGCATTAACTTACCCCGCCAACGAGTTGCGGACGCATGAATGCTTTCAGAGTTCTGATTTAGTTCATTCAGAATCGGCCATTAATGACGTAAATCGACAGTTAACAAAGGCTAGTGATTGGGGGAAGCCTGTTCGCGGAGACAAGGTACCGCGGTTTCGCCACGGCAACCGCGAGTCTCAACCGGTTACCCAACCCCCCGTGTATAAGACGACCCCCAAATTTTGGTCTAAAATTTTAGGAAAAAAGTATCGTCTTATACACACGGAAAAATACGGTAATTACTAAAGCAAGATCTACCCCTCGCAAAACTTGACCAACTTCTCCAAAATCTTAACCACCACTCCTGGTATACTTCTGATCGGTCTATAATTTGATACTTCTGTCTTGGTGCCTCCCTTATGCAGTCGAATTATTTTTCTCCTCTTTCCACTCTGTTGGAACTTTACCAAAACTGAGGCTTAATTTTAAACAGCTTAGTCACAGGAGGTGCTAATTCTCTTGCATTCTTGTAACACATGTTTTAAGGTTCTGTAATATCCTCAACACCTCTTTCTTCCATCTCTATCCTCCCATCAGTCAGTGATACATCTGGCATTGCAATATTACAAATATGATGCACTTTTGGAAAATGATCACTTAGTAACTCAATTATTTGATTTGCTCTTGTTACTTCCACATCAACACTTGGTACATCAACACTTTTAAAGTCATTCCTCCTTTTGCTTGCTATTTAGCGAAATAACTCCATAGGATTTCTTTTGGACTCATCAGCTAGCTTCCTCTCATAATTAACTTTGGTCCTCCCTTACTATACAGGTCACATTTTTCTTTATACTCCCTCCATAAAGAAAATGTTATCTGCAACTCCTGCTTAAAAATACTCCTATCCTCCTCACTTTGAGTATACAGTCTGCTGCCTTCCTTAAAACACCCCATGATAACATCTCATGTACCGTCATCTCTCTCTCTCTCTCTCAAAATTTTCATGCCATAGCACTGCTGAAAGCTGAATCCTCAGCTTGTCATAATTACCAGCTTTGTAATTCCACTCATACTCCTCCTCAACAGAAAATTCTGCACATGTGGGAAATCTCCCACATCAAGACCATTTGATTACTTTCCCCAAATGGAGATAGGGTTTACTGATATGTTCTCCGATGCTGTGACCAGATGCAACGCTCTCGAATCTCTTGTCCCCTCCATTACTTGCTATTTCAGGTAATTATTTCTTAATAGCTGTGTAAACTATTTCCTTCGTTGTGACATTCCTTCTCCCAATATATGTTCCCACTGCTAAAATCCCAATAATAATTACCCAACATTCATTCATTATGCAAATTTGCGAATGCATACTATCTACATTCTCCCTTATACCCCTGGATTATAGTAGCAACCAAATATATATATTTCACCCTGTTGCTTTCTTTCTCACACTAAATAACCTCAAATGTACTGCCGTCTGCATGCCTGTCCTCTTGATGCACTTCTACTCTTCTTGGCGTCAATTCTTCTGAAATCATTAGCAAACCTCCCCATTCTCTCCTCCCTGAAAATACTGTGTCCCTTAATTCTATCCCTGTGACTATATAATCTCACTAATTCCTGTAATTTTGGGCCAAGTTGTACTAATGCCAAAAATTCTTCACTTATT